>NW_006770581.1:182086-219643 GCF_000442215.2 Lipotes vexillifer | reverse complement strand
CTTTCCCCCCCCCCCCCAATAATGGAGCCTTCCTCCCTGCTCCTGACTTGGGCTTGCCGCGCCTTAACCAGGAGAGTGACAACCCTGGGCAGTCCTCTGTGGGCAGAGCTCCTCCAAGGGTGTCAGAAGGTAGTGTCGGCCCACTCGAGCAGGGACCCCATGCGAGGCCTCACGTGTGCTCGGTCCCTGCCATGGAGAGGAGGCCTGTGCTCCTCCCGGCACCCAGCCTGCCAATCCGGGTCCTGGAGGGCTGGGACTCGGACCCGCAGCTCCACCCTCTGCTCCCCAGAGCCCTGACCACAGAAGCCCTTTCCCAGCCATCTCATGCTCTCGTGTTTGTGTTTGTCTCTCTATTTAGGGCTTTATTTCTCTACAAGGGACCCAGGTGACTGAATTTCTTCCTGGCCCTGAGGACCCGGGAAAGCACCTCTTTGAGATCAGCCCAGGTAGGCCTGAGCACCCTTCAGCTCTGTGCTGGGGCGGGCCCTGGTGGCCCCAATGGCGGTGTCACTGCACCTCTGGCCTGGGAAGGGCCACCTCTGCAACACTCCTCTCTGTGAGAACGCCAGCTGTCTCCAAGCACAATTCGGAAATTTGGGCCAAATCTAGAGGACATTGCACATTTGGGGGGAATTTAGAAAATCCAATCAATTATCTAGGTAATTAGCTTCTGGTGAGAGGAAAGTGTGGATTTTTAAGTCCAAAATAAAACAAGGGAGGTAACCAATCCATGGGGACACCTTAGAGTGAAGGTCCAAACACAATATCTGGGTCACATGCAAATAAGTCCAGGGAGAACCACTAGCACAGGTTCAGAGCATTAAAATAAGCTCTATCATGAATCCCAGAACAAACCATTGCAATGTGGTGGGAGGAAGGGGAATAATTTAACTCAAAGAACCGCCATCATGTTAGCAGTTACAAAGCAGGTTTTTAAAGTTCCCAGTTTTAAAATGTGATTTTTATTGAACTAAGTAAATGTGTCTTGCAAATGAGTCAGTCTGTTTACAGAGGGGCTGGCTACTGAGGTAGAATTTTACTAAGCTTGGCCTCCCCCTGATTCAGAGCCTCAGGCAAGGATCTGAGCAGGTTCATCCTGAGGTGATCCCCAAAAAGCACGAGAAAGGGAGCAGGAAGGGAGAGCCAGCAGGGTGAGCTGCTGCCACTGTGGGTGCCCGGGGCTCAGTTCCAATGAACCGACTCAGAGGTGTCTCACCCAAGGAGTGAGGAGGCTGGGGGTTTACCCACCAACTCCCACCGGCCATTAACTGAGAGCTGCTCCCTGGGAGGCTGACTCTGGCATTTCTGGCCCGCCCTGTGCTTGGCCAAGCTCCCTGCCTTCAGAGAAGGCCTTCAGGCAGAGTCGCAGGTGCCTGAGGAAAGAGGCTGCCAGTGTGGATGGGAACAGTGAGTGCCCAGGGGTCTGGGCAGAGAACCGAGAGCAGAGGCTACAGGCAGCTAGTCATCACACCCTATCATGTGCTATCCGAATTTAGACTTCCTTCTGGAAAGTGGTGGCTGTGGACCGAGTGTGCTAGGGCCTCAGTGGGGTCTGTGAGCCAGTAAGTTTACAGTCTCAGAGGGGCAGAGCCACACAGCCCCTCTGACGAAGTGACCTGGCTATGGGCTGTACACCAGGGGACGCATCAGCCCAGGCTCAGGCCAGCAAGCTATGGCCCACTGGGAGCAGGACTGAACGAATCCAAGCCTGGGGCAGGGTGTGCTCACCTTTGCTCTGTCCATACTGGGAACTCCAGGAGGTACAGACTGCAGGTGAAGTGCAGGGAGACCCTCCCAACTGCCTGCCGCATATGCAGAATTCAAATACTGTGGTTTCATTTGGGTATTTCATCTACTGCAAGAATCTTGTTGCTGAAAGGACACATTAGAAGGTGGCAACAGAGGGATCCCAGGGTATGGAGTGGAAAATAGAGGCTTGGTTGATTATGGAACAGGAGTAAAGGTTTCTGCCAAGAAGGTAGAGAAGAAATGAAGGAGGGGAGTGAGGTAGGCAGGGCCCTGCCATGTAGGGGAGGGGGAGCTGGACACATGGAAGGAAGGCTTGGGGAGGGGCCGGGGGCCTGGGCCTGGGAGTTGGGGAGGAGTGAGGTGAGGCCAGAGCCAAAAGGTGGAGGTCAGCACGCACCACCATGAAGTCAGAAAGGCACTGGACGTGTGCCCCCAAGGACCGGATGGGAATGATCACCAGTGCGCATGCTCTTTATCTGGGTCAGAGCTATTTACAAGAATTTCTTTGACTATGTGGGGAAGACTCATTTGCCACGTAAGGTAACATATTCACAGGTTCCAGGGCTTAGGACGTGGACATCTTTGTGGGGCCATTATTCTGCTACCACAGTACCCAAAACATCCCTCTAAGGTAAGGGGTACTTCCATGCCTATTTTATAAAAAAGGACACCGGGGGTTAGAAAGAACTGGTGACTTGCCCAAGGACACACAGCTGGGTGGCAGTAGGGTCAGGGCTTCTATCTGGGCAGTCTGACTTCCAAAGCCACACACTTACGCTGCCCTTCAACACAGGTACCTGGTACAGGTCTGGCATTTTTCCTACGTGGGCCCGAGAGGTCTCAGGACACGGTTATAGAAGGAAAGGCTCCTCACACCCCTTTTTCCCAAGCACAGCAGTGGTCGAAGCACCAAATGTATGCAGGTTCCAAGCTCCACCCTCTTGCCTTTGGATGTGCAGCCGCTCCTGAAAGCCAGGGGGTGGGGGTGGAGGGTAGCTGTGAGACCACTCAGGGAAAGCAGGTCAGGTGGTAGGCAGTGCAGAGCCCCAGGCAGCCTTTGGGAAGCGCTGAAAGGAAAGACTCAGTCGCTTCCGCTTCTGTTGGATGCATCTTTCTGGCCCCGGAAAGCCGAGCTGCAGTGCACGTCTGCCACACCCAATACCTCAGAGGGAGGGAAACTTGACAACTCTTGGACATGTGATAGAAACCCAAGAATGATAATGCATGAGATCAGTTACATGAATTTTAAGTCATAGTTCTATTCATGCTCTTTAACAGTATAAAAAAATCACAGTTTTTCATCAAGATAGAATTTAAAATATGAGGAAAATTATACTGTGAGTGCCATCTAGTGGAGAGATGCGCCAATTTCATGGCAGGCCTCGTGTGTCCTCCAGCCAGCCCCCAGCCATCTCAGTCAGCCAGGCCACACCTCTGATTCTTTTTTTTTTTTGCGGTACGTGGGCCTCTCACTGTTGTGGCCTCTCCCGTTGCGGGGCACAGGCTCCGGACGCGCAGGCTCAGCGGCCATGGCTCACGTGCCCAACCGCTCCGCGGTATGTGGGATCTTCCCGGACTGGGGCACGAACCCGTGTCCCCTGCATCGGCAGGCAGACTCTCAACCACTGCGCCACCAGGGAAGCCCAACACACCTCTGATTCTTGATGGGCTCCGACCGCCACTAAATAGTGGGGCTGCGGCTTGAGCCAGTTCTAGCCCCAGAGCCCCGCATCCACCAATAGTCTGAGGCTGGTTCCTGGGTCAGGCCGGAAGGAGCCAGGCCCCAGAAGGGGCTGGGATTCGAGGACGCTCGGTCTCCTTCCCACTTGGGCCTCTTCTCTAGCCTGGCAGTTGCCTGGCAAACCCCGCCCCTCCCAGCCCTTTGAAAGCTGTCTGCCCCTTGCAGACTTGATCCTCTTGGCCTCCCAGACCATCACTGCTTGGCACTGCAGGCATCTGGGCACAGGCAAGCTTAGGCCTTCCTCCAAATCTACAAGGATGGGGTAAGGGGTGGAGAGGCCTGCTTTGGCGCTCTGGACAAAAAGTTGCTAAACCCACAACTTGTGCTTATGTTTGGTGGGTCGAGTTAGGTGATCCATATAAGTCGTTTCGCTAACATCCTTATTCTAGTATTACCCTGATGCTACCACAGGGAGGCAAGTCCACTGACTACAGGCATTCAGACGGGAGCCCTAAGTCGTGCTGGCGAGTGACTGCTGGTCTATCACAGCTTCTCCATTGCTGGGCATGTCTTTCCAGAGTTCCCGATTGCAGGTGGCAGAAGCCAGCTCTGACAAATGCAGACAAAGGGGGAAATGGCTAGAGGCTATGGGGCCACACCGAATCAGCCCATGGGAAGCTGGAGAGATGCGTGTGGAAGGGGCAGGCGGCAGGGCTGCTCAGGGCCCCCGGAGCCAGGAACAGAGTGGTAGGTGCTCTGAGCGGGGAAGGCCGAATCCCACAGGCTCTTCAGTCCCGGCTGTGTCGATGGCTCATGGTCTGAGGTGGCTGTGTTTATGCCATGTGCCTGCCACTGGTGACACTGGGGTGGTGAGGAAAGGCCTGTCCACTCCAGTGCCTGGGCAGACCCGCCCACAAAGGCTCACACAGTAGGCACAAGGACCCCCCCAGAGGAACTCAGGTGCGTCCAGGGAAGGGAGAGGAAGTGCCCTGCATCAGACACGTCCATGGCTGTTTCTTTAGGGACCAAGTGTCCACACTGACCATGGCTCTTTCTGCAAATCCACACCGGGGTCCCAGGTCCGAGTGCCTTTCCCGGCAGCATTTCCTCCTGGAGTGTGAGGGTCCCAGCGTGCGGGGCTGAGGATGACCTGGGTGAAACACGAAGGCCGCCCGGAATCTCAGAGCGGGAAAGTGCTGTCTTCTGGAGCAGGAGGACACGGAGGGTGTCAAGGCGGCTCTGACATCTGGGCCTAGTTCCCGTCGCAGAGCGCCTGTCTGCTTTGGGCCCTGCAGACCACGTTTCTCAAGATAAAGTGCTGGAGGCTCTGGTGGGGAAACTGCCCAGTTCAGAGGTCTGGCAGGTGCCCTGCTCTCCCACAGAGCCCCCCGCTGCCTCCTTCTAGCACGTTGCTTGGGATCCCCACCCACTCCTCAGACACCAGGTGGGCATCTTGCAGGCAATAGGCCTGGGCAGGGATGGCTTTGAGGCCTTGGGTTTTCAGCTCCACCCAGGCGTTGGTACGATCAAAGCGAGCAATGGCACTCCATGGAAGTTGGGGAGCCAGTGGAGTGTACCCAGGCTTGCCAGCGATGCTGCTGTTCCCTAGGGGCAGACATCTGCATGCAGAAAGGAAAGTTCCAGGGGAGAGAGTGGGGAGGCCGAGTGCATGTGCCACGTCCCTGTTTGCGCCGGTTTTCTGCCCTCTTCCAGCAGGGTGCGTGTGACCGCACAGCAGCTAGCTCTGACCAGTGTTCCAGACTGTCCTCTCCAAAGTCAGGGAGGACTGGACAGAAGCCCGACCCTGCCACCCAGGGCCTTCTTGGTTTTGGACAAGTCACTCAATGTCCCCGTGCCTCTGTCTCATCACTTCTAATTTGGAGATAATAAAGCCAAGTGCCTTGGGTTTGGTGAGGTTGCAGGGGGAGCCTAGTGCCTGGCTCAGTGTAGATGCCAATATTTTTCTATTCTTCCCCTCCTCTGCTGTCTGTCTGTTTATCATTATTATTAATAACAACAACACAGTTCCCGCTTAGCTATCACCTGTAAGTTATCAGTCCTAATACTGTGTGATGAGTGCCCCAATAGGGGTGTCCCCAGGGCTGAGAGCCCAGAGCAGAGGGTGAGGGTGGCTCGCCTGGGTGGTTAGGGAAGATTTCACCCAAGCTACACCTTGACAGGGAAGTGAAAATGACCCAGCTGAGCAAACAAGAGAAGGTCATCCCCAAATGATGGGGGGAGAGAGTACACAAAGGCACAGAGGCCTGGGGAAGTATTCTGTGGGGGAGACTGGTGGTGTAGAGGGCCAAGGAGGAAAGCGGGGCAGGGGACAGGTCACGAAGGGCCTTGGGTGCTGGACAAAGAGGCTTGGACTTTAGCCACTGCACTTCGTCAGCAGGCAGGAGGGATGGTTAAAACCAGAACTGTGTGTTAGCAAAACCACTAATGTAATGATGGGGGGATTGCAAGGACCCGGCTGGAGATGAGGAGGTAAGCTGCCACGTTACCACCGTCCATGCTCTGCCCGGAGCCTCGCCCCAGCCAATGTCCACAGAGGAGACCACCCTGCCCTGCCAAAGCGCTCACTGTCGGGGAGGCAACTCAGAAGCCAGGCCACTTAAAGCGGAGCTCTGATTCTTCCTGTGCAGTTCCAAGCTCATGTGCCAAGTTCTTAGCAAGGGGGCCCTGATCAGCATATGCTTTTGGGGTCTAAGTGGGTCCCAGACCCAGCTCAGTCTCTAATTTGCTGGGGAAACCAGATCAGATTTCCTTGGTTTCTCCAACTGCAGGATAAGAGGGCCTCCGAGGTGTCCACCTGCCCTAGTAGAATGGTGCCAGAGGAATGGCCTTCCATAAGCAAGCTTCCCCTGCGAGAACGGGTTCCAGCAGTTTCTTACGGCTACACTGGATCTTTGAAGCCTCTCTCGGGCATTGAGCTTACAGCTGCCTGTCCTTATCCGCCTGCAGCTTGAAGCAGATAGGAGAACTGCTGCCTGCTATCTGTGAGGCCTGACCTTGGAGCGAAGCCAGCACACACAGATTACTCTATAGAAGTAGACTGATATGGTGCTCCTGACATCCCCAGAGCATCGCTCATCTCATCAGCCGCCTCCTGAGCAGGATGCCGATCTCAGCCTATCTCGGCACCTGGTACCAGCCAGCCAGCATATCAGCCTGACCCCGGGTGGCCCTGCTGAGTTTGCCTGCAGAGCGCCAGACGATGGGTAATGACTAGAAATGAAATTAGATGAGCAGTTCACAAGCGCTCCCCACCCCTGAGGGTGGGAGAATCAGCAAATACAAGAGTGGTTTCTGGAACTTCCCTGCTTTGTGGTCTGGCCCTACTGTCTTAACCTCACTTTTCTTAACAAAACACAGGACCAGGTACGGGAAACTCCCACTGATGTCTCTGGAAGTAGATGCCCTTGAAGAGGAGGTTGCAGTTCATTCCTTTTGGCCAAAATCATGTTCTAGAGCAGCCCTGTTCAATAGAAATATAAAGCAAGTCGTGCTTGTAATGAAATTGACAATCCCCTTGCTCAGTTACACCAGCTGCATTTCAAGTTCTCAGCAGCCACATGTGTGTGGTGGAGCCGTACTGCACAGCACAGGCCTGGATGCGGAGGCGACTGGGTGCAATGCCTGACATAGAATAGGTGCTCAGCAGGTACTCCTAAAATGAAGGGAAGGGAGGAAGGAGGAGGAACAACTGGGTGAAAAGCCTAGGTTGTTTTTTTTTTTTTTTAATATAATAGTGTTTATTTATCTTTACTTGTTGACAGTTTGCTTTATTTATTTATTTATTTATGGCTGTGTTGGGTCTTCATTTCTGTGCGAGGGCTTTCTCTAGTTGCAGCAAGCGGGGGCCACTCTTCGTCGCGGTGCGCGGGCCTCTCACTATCGCGGCCTCTCTTGTTGCGGAGCACAGGCTCCAGACGCGCAGGCTCAGTAATTGTGGCTCACGGACCTAGTTGCTCCGCGGCATGTGGGATCCTCCCAGACCAGGGCTCGAACCCGTGTCCCCTGCATTGGCAGGCAGATTCTCAACCACTGCGCCACCAGGGAAGCCCAAAGCCTAGGTTTTGAAGTCAGACACCAAGATTCACATTTTAGTTCCACCACTCACTAATGGCAAGAACTTGGGTCAATAACTTACATTCTCTGAGTCTCATTTTCATCATCTGATAATAGAAAGAAAACTACCTACTTGGCAAGAAGGCTGTGCACATCAAGTGAACTAAATACATGGACGTGCAGAGAACACTCCTCCACTCTCCACTAGCCCGTTCTCTCTCTCCCCTTCCTCCCTCCCTCCCTCTATCCTCTCTCCTCTCTCTCTCTCTCCCTCTCTCCCTTTCTTTCAACTCCTCTTTAATATACAAGCAAACTTCAAATAAGATTTCAAATTTCTTTAGTTTATGGCTTTCAAAACAAACAAATCCCAGCTCTCCAGCAGTTGTTCTCAAGTTTTCCTGTGTATCAGAATCCCGTGGAGCACTTATCAAAACCTAGAATGCTGGGCTCATCCCCAAAGTTACTGATTCCAGGGTCTGGGATGGGGCCAGAGGACCTGCATTTCTAATGCACTCCCAGGTGATGCTGTGCTGCTGGCCTGGGACCACACTTTGACAGATTGAAAGGGAGCTCATGGAAGAAAGGGGAAATTTTATATCTGATGCCTTTAATGGTGCTTTTTCCCTGCTTTTTGAAGACAGAGCGCTGCATTTTTGTTTTGCACTGGGCCCCACAAATTAGGTACTTGGTGGTGAGTACAGTGGAGGGGCAGCTACAGGAGCAAGGAGCCCAGAAGCTGTGTTCATGGAGACGTGAGTCTGGAATAAAGGAGGTGATGATCCTGGCACTGTGCTACGAGGGCCTTATGCAAACGAGGCTGAGCTGCTCCACTGTGGTGGAAGAGGGCACCAAGGGGCTTGACGGCCTCACAAAGCACTGTGACACAGGAGCAGGCGTAGCTACTCTTTGTAGGGGCCTAGGGACAGACCAGGCACGGGGTTCTGTATTTGCTGTTTAAATGGTGCACTCCCTTGGGTGGAGGAGATACTCGTGGGATGAGAGGCACCCAGGGTCCCCCGAGGTGCAGCGCACACTCCCGCCAGCTGCGGGTCTCCTTCTCGGCAGCCACTGGACCACGGCGCCGTGCCCCATCCTGGGCGAGGGAGTCCAACCAGGCATCTCCCTTTCCCGCAGCCCGATGCCCTACCCTGGGCACTGGTGCTGTCAACCAGGGCCAGGACTGTCACCACCATGCTCCACCGAGACTGTGCTGGGTTGGTGGCCCTGACCCCAGCCCTCTGCCAGACTAGGGGAAGGGGGCGGCAGCAGTCACTGGGGGGAGGGGCGAGGGGGGCTGTTGGCCTGGGGCACCAGGAGACAGTGGGTGGCTCATCATCCCTGGAAGCAGGAGGCTGCCAGGGGCAGGACCACCAGAGAATTGAGGTTCCAGGCCCTTGTACACGCTCCCCTGACCCATCAGAGTTCACTTACAAAACACAAATTTAAAGGCAAAATGGTTGACAACCTCAAGACAGCCACCAGAGAGCAGTGAATTCCTAACGCAGGGTCCTTCTGAGTAGGGGCCCTGTGCACCTGCCCTGGTCACAGGCCCTTCAGCCCTGACTGTGGGCTACTGGACGTAAACGCAGGACCTGACTTTCTGTTCTCTTGTGCTAGACTCCAGCCTGTGAACTCAGCCTGACACCCCTGCTGATCTCTTCTTGCAAATTTACTAGCCCTCAGAGCCTCCAGTCATAAATGAATTCAGTCCACATCTTCTCAGTGTCTTTATCCCATTCATAAACTTGGCACCCAGAAGGGATGCGGCTTCTCCAGGGGCTGAGCGTGCTACACCCATCATAGCCCAACCCTGTGTTCTTCCCGTCCATCCCTTGCCCTGGGCCCGAAGCCACTGCTGCCCTGTCCTCTCCCTTTGGGCCTGTTAATAGAGATGCTCCTGCATTTGCTGAAGTCTCCACTTCTCCCACATCCTAATCCGCTAAGGCAGAGGGGCCTTTAAATGGAACTGCCGCCACCCCAGAGGGCATCAGGGAATGTTGCCCTGGGAGGCAGTGCCTGCATCCTTGCAAATCAAGGCTGTGGTCCGTTAGGTGATTAGACTGAAGCCACCTCTCTTGAATGAGGCCAATCAGAAATTGCCTTTAGCGGCCCACCCAGGGCTGCCCACCCCCAGGGCAGCCTGGCTTCCTGAGTGCGTAACACGGTCCTTACCCCAGTGCGCTGACTCGGCCTCACCTTGGCAAGTGTGACATTGCCTGACGCCCTGACCCACGACCTTCTGATCAGCACAGTGAGGGCCACCTGCATGGCCTGTGGGGACTCCAGGAAGTGTCCTGCCCTGGCTTGGGGAGGCGCGTGGATCCAGACTCCAGGCTTGCCACTGTCATCCTCGCCCCAGCCAGGTGACCCACCTTCTCCCACCTCAGGGCTCCTCACTCAGAGCTGCACCTGCTTCTGTGCACCTTTCATGCACGATTGGAAGTACCTCTTGGCTTTTTACCTTCTTCTCTTTTGGGGGCAGTTACGTTTCTCTCATCAGACTTAGGTCTCCTCAGGGGCAGGGTCCATGTCTGATTCACACCTGCAACTTCAGCCCGGTGCTCAGTGTCTGGCCCAGACGAGGAGCACGGGAGGAGACACGCACAGTTGTGCCAATATCCTGGGGCATGAGAGAGCTTGGCTAACTCTGAGCCATTCGCTGTGGGTTAGATCCCAAAGAGCCTTGGCATTTGGACAGTCTTATAGGCAATGAGGAGCCACTGAAGGTTCTTAAACGGGAAAGTTATGATCGTATTTAGCAACAATGAGAAGACCGGACTGGGGTGGGCGGTAATAAGGGAGACCCAAAACCAGTTGCGGGGGCTGCTTTAATAGAGCAGCAGGCACTGGGTACTGACAAGTTGGAACCAAGCAGTGGCTGGGAGGATGGGGGATGGCTGGAAGGCAGAAAGGCCAGACCCGGTGAGGGACAGGATGCTGGAGGTGGAGTCCAAAATGACTGCCAGGCTGCTGGACAACTAAAAAAGGACAGACAGGGAGAAGAAATTTGGGAATAAAGATGACTGGGTCATTGTGAGGTCACGGAAGCCCCGGCTAGCAGCTGTGACAACCTGGATTCAGTTTTGCAGGGAGCAGGGCTTGTCAAGCCCTCAGTTCCACTCCCACGGCGTCAGATGTTCCAGCCCTCCCCCATTGTAAGTGATGCTCTTTCTGTATTCAAGACAAAGATCAGTGATCTAGGAAGCCCTTCCAGACTCCACTCCCACATGCTCCCCACAAACCCCTCCCTACGATGAGTCTTTTTAATGATAGAGTTCAAAAACCAGACCCAGAACTTACTAGCTACGTGACCTTGGTCAATTGCTAACTTCACTGTGCCTCAGTTTCCTCATATATAAAATGAGAATAATTAAAGTATACCTATACCTTGGGTATATCTATATCTTGGGTTAGGGATGGGGGTAAAGGGGTTGGATGTGACTATAAAGGGGGAGCAGAGGGAGCCTTACTCTGATGATATAGTTAAGTAGCTTAATGGTGGTGATAGTTTCATGTAGCTACACATGTGATAAAACTGCATAGACCCCTCCCCTGCCTCATTACACACACACACACACACACACACACACACACCCCAGTCCATGTATAACTGGCAGAATCTGAATCAGCTTTGTGGATTGATCATACAAGGTCAGTTTCCTGGTTTTGATGCTGTGCTGTAGTTATATAAGGTGCTAATATTGGGGGAGGCTAGGTGAAGTGTGCATGGGACCTCTCTGTACAATTCTTTGCAACTTCCGGTGAATCTAGAATTATTTCAAAAGAAAACTTTTTTTTTAAGTACATACCCCATAGTGTTTTTGTGATATGATACACCTATATCTTAGGACAATACTGGCCTGTGTTAAGTATTCTATACAGTTTAGCAAGTATTACAATAAGGTGTCTGCAAAACCTAGAAACAAAGGATCAATGTATCTTTAAAGAGTAGTTAGTATCCTTTTCAAATAATATACTCAATATGTTTTTCTTCAACCTCCAAATACCTTTTCAGATAAAATGCCTCTAAACTTAAGGCAATGGGTCAAGTTATTTATATTAAAATACAGTACTTTCTCAGAATTTTGTGACTTTCTGGCCATTCTGTGGTCTATTGATTGATTGATTGACCACTGGGCCCCTTGTTTCTTAGGGGTGTTTCACATGAAAAACATTGAGAATATTATTTGAAAATTGGCAAATGCCCTGTTTAACAGCTTGACATTTCCTGACTTTGCAAGACACCTGTGTGTGGCACTCCTGCAGCTATGGCGACTGTGCATGTGTCTGCCCACCTTCTGTATGGCTGCCCCTCACACGCCCTGACCCAGATCAGGTACAGGAACATGTTTGCTGACTGACGGAATGAAAGACCACTCACAGGGGAAACCTGCTAAATTCCTTCAAGAGCGACTGGTCATGTTCCTGGGACAGCAATTGGAATAAATTCCCTATATTAACATTTGCCGCAGGACACAAGCAACATGAGATTCTTAAAGTCATATGTTGAGTTTCTTTTTAGAAACAGAAGTGGGAAGGGCACTCTACAGTGTATTGGTTCAGTCTTCCCAGGTGACTGCACCTTACACTCCTGTTGTAGAGATTTGGAAACTGAGGCACAGAGGGGTAACTTGTCCAAAGTCACATGACTAGTACAAGATGGAGACTGGGGTCCATCCGGGTGAGTCCCCGTCCAGGGTCCCATCTTAGGCTGCCAACAGGAGCTGAGGAGGGTGCTGGGCACCACAGCTCTGAGACACAGAGGGGCGCAGACAGAAATTCCTCAGCTAGAGATATGCATACCGGATGGGAAAGGGTGATGTGCAGGAGGAGGTATGCTCAGTGCCAGCTCAGAACAAAGATGTAGATAAAATTCTTTACGAGTGATCTCAGCTAGACTAAATCTCTAGATAAATTAGGATGTGGGGAGGAATGTGGCAGGGGATTAGTAGGTGGGGGGTTGAATGACCCAGGTCACCTCTGGGAAGCCAAGCCCAGGTACAGAGACTCCTCTGACAGAGAGCCTTTAGCTTAGGAACTTAGACACAAGGCTGTTCTTTAGTCTAGGTCCTTCATGCACAGGTGTGGTCCATGGACCAGCTGCATCAGCATCACTGGGAGCTTGTTGGAAATGCAGATTCTCGGGCCCCACCCAGAACTACTGAAACAGAATCTGGGTTATAGCGATAAGCCCTGAGCGATTTGTGTGCATGTTAAATGCAAAGCCATGCTCTCAAGCGAAACAACATCAGTGCTACCCAACCCTGGACTATAAGCTTCTGAAGGAGGGTCTTGCATCAGTGCACGCAGAAACTGGTGCCGTGCTCTTCAAGATGCTTGATAAATTAAACCTATGAAAGAGCAGCAACTCAAAAGCAGGAAGGGGGCTGAAAGTGATGGTAGAGAGAGGCAAACAGTGACAAGAAATTGATTCTAGTTCCCAGGCTGCAAGCCAAGCTGCAAACCAGGGCTGATTGCCCATGGGCTGATTCTGGCCCGCAAGACATATTTTGTTTGGCTCATGAAACATTTTTAAAAGCAAAAGGTTTTACCCATTGATAATGTAGATTTCTATAAGGGTGAATTTGGGCCTACTTTCTCCATATGAACAATTAACAGGATCTCAGTAACAGCTGCTTCTTTGGGACAGAGCTTGAGTGTCCTCCAGTTGGCCAGAATCCCCACCTCTCCCTATTGCCCCCATCCCAGGCCCCTTCCTGCCCCTGGCACCTGCTTTCTCGGTTCAACTTACCTGTCTCATCTCTCTATAAGGGTTTGAGTCTGGGAGCTCTAGTGTAGGCAATTAAAAACTCAAAATCAAAGATGGCTAGAAAATGATAGTTATTGTGTATTGGCCGAGTCATTTGACACCCCCATTTATTGGCCAAGTCATTTGACACCGCCATTCTTGTGCGGCTGTGGTTAAGGGCGAGGTGTTGAGTCACACTGTCTGAGATTCACTTGTGGCTCAGCCTCTGCCCAGGTCTGGGGTCTTGAGCGAGTCACATAACCCTTTAAACTTCAGTCTCTTCATCTGTAAAATGGACTCAATAAGAGCATCTCCATGTGGAGCATTAATCCCCAGGCCTGGAACATAGTTAGCAGAAGCTGATAAGTAAGATGTTAGTAATTGCAGTTGCCAGAGCAAAATAACACACATGAATGCAGGTATTTATTCCCTGCATTTCTAAAATATCAGCATTAATTATCAATATTTTCCACCAAAAGGCTACAGAATAAATAAAATTGTTAAATTCAGTGAAGCTAAATATTTTATACATTTCAAATAGAAACTGCATACATATGAAAAGCATTAAGTGAAAACATAAACACTGAAAATATTACCCTCCTAATAAAAATTATTAGCAGATGAAATTAATAAAATATTATTCAAAAATAACAAACCAAGCCCCATAAGACAAAGAAAAGTTTAATAATAATGAACACTTGAAATCACACTATTTGATGTTATTTTTGAATCACGAGCATATTTTGGTGCCCCTTTTTTCTAGTTGCTATAAAATTTTTGAGGATATTGTTCCTAACTAAATTTCAATCTAATATTATCCTTTGAGCGCTTTACCTTCGAATAACCTTCTTTCTTATTCAGTATGCTAGCGGGTTTTTTTAACTCCTTTTTTTGTGGTTAGCAGGAGTTACATCTTTTAATGAATCATGACGTATAGTTTTATCTCAAGAAAAGCATTTGCAGTTTGTCTCATCCTTCTGCAGCACCCTCCTGGGTAGGTGATCCCACGGGTCTGGCGGATGGGTTGCTGGGAGGAGTTGTGTTTGAAGGCCACTGCTTTGGAAAGTCTTTGAACCAGAATAAGGATTTATGTTGCAATAGAGGCACCTTGGTTCTCTTCCGCACTGTGGATTATGGAGGAATAGAAAACCACTTTCTAAACAACTTTTCCTTACTGGATCCAAACGTCTATTGAAGCATATCCCCAGGTGTAAATGATTCCAATTTTTAAAAAATATATCACAAAAATACCTGTAGTTTGTTGTGTTTTAAAATAAAACATTATTCTGGAATACCGGAATGTTAAAAACTGGGGCTACAATAACTAAAATAAAAACAAAACAAAACACCAGATTTGGAAGCATTCCTCAAGGTCAGTGATACTTTCCTGGGTTCTGAGGGCACAGCTGCCCCTGATGCTTTTCTGCAGACTTGCATTGGAGGAAGCAGAGCTGAGGAGGCCGTGGCTGGGAAAAGACGGAGGTTGTTATTGTCCCCCCAAAATTCATGTCCACCGGCAGTCTCAGAATGTAACCTTATTTGGAAATAGGGTCTTTGCCGATAAAATTAGTTAAGATGACATCTGGCATGGGGTGGGCCCTAAATTAATGACTGGTGTCCTTATGAGAAGAAATTTGGACACACAGACACTCAAGGGAGAGGTCATGTGAGGATGGAGGCAGAGATTGGAGTGATGCAGCTACAAGCCAAGGAAGGCCGAGGATTCCCCGCAACGCCAGAACTAGTGAAGGGGCATGGACAGCCTTCCCTAGAGCCTTCAGAAGGAGCATGGCCCGGCCAACACCTCCATTTCAGACTTCTAGCCTCCAGAACTCTGAGAGAACAAATTTCTATTGTTGTAAGCCACCCAGTTTGTGGTGATTGGTTACAGCAGCCCTAGCAAACTGGTACAGCCATGCAGTTAGTAGTGAAGCGGCCAGAGCAATGGGCCTTTGGCAGCAGAACTGACTTTCACTGGCCTGGAGAATCCACCTCACACTCTTAAGGCCCCAAACCTCAAAGACCTGGCTCACCTTCCTCCCCTCCTCCCTGGAAGGTCCCGCATCCTCAGCCCGTCCATCTGAGCAGCCTGCTACCCCAGCTATGGCCCATCATTTGCGCCACCTGCACCACCACCTGGTCACTTCCAAATGCTGCCTGTGGTCAAGTGGGAAGAACAGAGCCACAAGAGTCCAAGATCCTGGGAAGAACTGGCTTCTTCCTGGCTGTGTGCACGCCTTAGAAAGTCACCTCATCTCCTGAGCCTCGCTGGATGGTGACAGTAATGACCCTGATGGGCCTCGGCAGGGATGCGGGATGCAGCGATACCTGGTACATCATAGCCACTCAGACACGTGAGGGGCCTCTTCCACCCACAGGCAGGAATGACGAGAATCCCAGCATTCTAGAGAGCTAGGCCTTTCCTGACCGGCTCTGGGGAAGAGCTGGAGCAGGTGAGGCCCAGAACACACCTGCCATGGGCGGAGCCTTCCTCTGGGAGGAAAGGCCTGGAGCTGGCAGAGGAGCGGCCGTCCTCATCACACACACACACACACACACACACACACACACACACACACACACACCGGGCTGAGAAGGGCCGTCGGGCAGGGGGCTCTGGTCTGTGGTTTCCCGTGTCTGGCACTGAGTGGCACTCCACAAATAACTGTCTCAGGAATGATGCTGGAGAGGGAACAACAACTCACCAGATGTGTCAGAACAAAGTGCTGCCAGACCAGCCCACCGCGCAGGAGCCTCCACTGAAGAGCTGTGCAGCGCGGAAGGTTTTCTTTTCTTTTCTTTTCAATTGAGAGAAGCTGATCTTCTTTGTTCTGTGAAGGGTCACTTAAGTGGACCTCTTAGAGATGCAAATGCCAGACGAGTAAGCACCCAACATCCTGGCATCTGTGCTTAACTGGGGCCCTTTTGTGGCTGGTAGTGGTGGGTTCTATTTTGTATTTTTGAGTGGCTTTGGCAAAGATCGTGCCCTCCTTTGGCATGCAGCAGAAGGGGGATCTGTGGGGAGAATTGGGGAGGAAGAGAAATGTGTGGACTAATTTGCACAAAGAGCCCAAGTTTTCTGGAAGGAATGAGATGGCTGCATCACCACTGTGTTCTCACACTTTTTTGACAAGAAATAAACATTACATCCCACCTGAGGGCTCAGGCACACACTGAAGCAAGGGTTTCACAGAACAGTACTGTTCCTATATGCAGTGCCCACTGGCATTTTTCACTCTCTGTGATTCTCATTTTTTAAAAGACTGGCCAAGACCTGCTGAGTTGATTTCATGACCCCCCTATTGGGTTGGAGTCCATAGTCTGAAAAACTCTTCTTGGGATTTGGTGTTCAGGACACCGGTTGGGTGGACCAAGGCCTGGCTGTGGGAAGGGTGCTGTGGCCATGGGGTTAGTGAGCTCCACCTGGGACTGAGTAGGGAGAAGAGAAACGGTGGTCCTTGGGAGTTGTCAAATGCTAGAACTGGATCAGACCTGGCCATCTGAGGCCAACTCGCCCCTGGAAATTATGTGTGTCTGGGTGTGATTTGACAGAGTGGAGCACTAGAAGCTTGTGGACCCTCTCCCCAAGCAAGATGTCATGTGCCAGAGGTGCTGTGTGGCTCTGGAGAGATTTGGTGGCCCTCTCCCTCCCCACGGGGGTATTTCTGTGGTGCCCAGCAGCCCGTTCCCACACACCTGTAATCTCATTGACACACCAAGGCCAGCTTGGGAGGGGCCCAGGAGGGGCCCACCCCATGCCCACCATCCTGGGGCAGCCCTGTGGGAGTGGTCAGCAAGGACATCCACAGTCATACCTCAGAGGTTCTGCCTTATCAGGCTAGGAGTCCTCCAGACTGAGGGAAATGCTGAGGCCTGAGCAGAACATCCTCGAAGAGTTGCTGCTTCCACAGCAAAACCTTGGGGAACGGGGACTTCACCCATCCCAGCATCTATGCTTTACACACATGGCCAAGGCCAGCTTCTGCTAAGAAACCTAATGGGCATCAGGATGGGATGGAGGTGGCCTGGACACTTGCCCACCAGAACCAGAATCGTGAAGCCAGCTTGTCCTGTGCTTTCTCCTTCTACAGCTAGGTGGCAGCAGCAAGCACAGGTACTTGAACCCCCCCTCTGTGGGCTCTGCCATCCCCACCTCTCTCCTCTGGGCTGAGATTGTCCCAGTGCCGCCCCTCCACCTGCCCTGCACCGCTGGCTGCAGCTCTACTATGAAAGGGAAGGCTGTTGGGCACTTACTTCTCTTAATATCCCAGTTAATCCTCACAGCCCTTCAGCACCTTCAGCCCCATCCATTGCCCCACTGAAAGACAGAAGATCTTTCAAGGTGGTGGAAGTTGGAATTCAACTCAGTTTTAGTCAGGGCAGTACAGAGGCCAAAGACAGGCTTGGGCATCTAATGGCCCACCTGCCCCTCATAGCACCTCACCTCTCTGAACCCCAGGGTAGCAGCCAAACCTGTTTCCCTTTCCTGTCCATGCAGACAGTTTTCCAGCCTCGCCCACAGCAAGATGGGTCACATGACTGAACGCTGGACAACGGAATGTGGGTGGGAGTGTGACTGCAGGCTGCTCTCAGCCCCTAAAATTCCCTGAGATCTCCCTGCTCCCTCTTCCCTCCGCTGATGGAAAGGATCCAGGGGAGGACGCTGAGGTCCTAGAAGGAGCCTGAGTCCCTGAGTGACCGCCTGGAGCAGAGCCTCCTTCCTCCCCGCTTTCATGCTGACCTACTTGAGATGGTGACCTGAGCATGAAAGAATGTTTATAGGGTTAAGGCTCTAAGATTTGCGGTTGTTTTGTAACCGGCAGCCGGCATTAATTACCTGATTAACATGCTGGTTTCCTTATCTGTGACATGGGGTTTTCTACATTCAGTCTCAGGGTGGTTGTGCTTAAGACATATAATGTATGCAAATTGCCAATCCTGGAGGCTGGTGCATTGCAAACACTCAGAGACTCACTTGGTAACTGAGGTCACTCCCTTCCACTGTCAGCAGCTGCAGCAGCAATGGTGACAACCGCAAGGAGGACTAATTAACCCCCAGGTCACAGTGCTGTGCCCTCAGCCAAGTGGACCAGACAACAGATGGGCCTAGCTCATGGTAGAGGGTCTTATCTTCTGCGGCACGTGGGGATGCTGGGAACCTTCAAAGGTGCACAGGTCTTATCTATGCAAACGCTTTGTCACCTGGATTTTTCTAATAATGTGGAGACTCGCCATTAGGGCAGTATCTGTAATGGAATGCTGAGCCACGGGGATCGCACGTACTGAAAGGGAGAGGTAAGAGCCACGCTGGAGCCAGGGTCCTCAGTTCAAATCCTGTCTCTTACTAGCTGTGGGACCCCAGGTAAATCACTTAGCAGCTCTGCGCCTCAGTTTCCCCATCAGTAAAATGGGGGTTGTAATAGCGTTCTTGTGGAGTTTGAGTAAATATATGTAGAATGCTCAGTACTTGGCACACAGCAGATGCTCAGTATGTGTTGCTTTTATTACCGAAGCAAGTGTACCACTTGGTGACTCCTGCTCAAGCAGATGAGACCATGCCCCTGTAGTGTATGCAAAGTTCTGATGCCATCACAGCCACCAGGAAGTGCCCTGCCTGCCTTCGAGGAGCTGCTGCTGCAGCCGGTCAGTCCTGGACAAGGAGCAAAAGCCCTCAGGGCCATGGCCCTGGCCTCCCGCTCTTTCCCATGCTGCATTTCTCCTGGGGCTGGGGGAGGAAAGAAAGAAAGGCAGAAAGAGCAGGTGGGAGCAGGGCTGGGGGTGAGGCTTCAGGAAGGACAATGGGTTTTGTAAAATCCCTCTCTGGGCAGTCTGGCCAAGTTCAATGGCTTCAGGCCACATGAACAGCAAGAAAAATGTGGCCCAGGAATTTCTCCCCAGTGATTCCCCTTGTCTTTCTCTGTGGGAATTTGGAGCTGCAGACACATTCCTTCCACAAACAACGTCCGCAGCAGCTGAAGGCCCATTGGCCAGAGCTGGGGAAGCCGGCTGGCCATGCACCTTGGGGCCCTGCCCCCACTGCCCCCCTCCCTGAGGACTGGCATAGCAAATGTGCAGGAGAATAGGCTCTGGCTGGCAGACTTCAGAGCCCACTGTATCAAGAGACTGACCCCTCCTGGGCACTGTGGATCTCTCCCGAGAGCCAACTGTCCAGACAGTTTGTGCAGTTGCTTTTTCCTAATCTGTCACCCAGAAATGGAAACTAGACATCTTGGACAGAATCCCCACCTCTTAGAGATGGGAATTCACTTTTTTTTCTAAGCCAAGTACTTCCCAACTTAGGAGGAAACAATTTCCTAATGGTCTAAAAGTCTTCTAAACAGGGGATTGCAAACTACATAAAGCCCACAGGACAAATCTGGCTTACCACCTGCTTTTGTAAATAAAGTTTTATTGAAACACAGCCACACCCATTCATTTCTGTATTGTCTATGGTTGATTTCATGCTACCAGGGCAGAGTTGAGTAGTTGCTATGGAGACCATATGGCAAAGCTTAAATATGTTTATGATCTGCCCCTCAGAAAAAGTTTACCAACTCCTCGTTTAAAACAGGAGGTATTACATTCACTTATCAACTTATACTCCTATGTTATTCCACAGAGGGTTTGAAATGGCTTCTGATGAGAACACTTAAAATGAAGGTAACACAATGGTAATAATCATAAAACTGAAGGACCCAAGAAAATGCAAATAAAAGTAGAAAAGCAAAATCAGGAAACAAAACGTAAATGTGAAAGCCTACTTTGGTGCCTTCATACTTGCCAAAGCCGGACTTTAAAATTTCCCTGAGCTTCCTGGCAGCCAAAGGAAAAAGAGAAATGAGAACTTAAGTCTCATTAAGAGAAAGGAAAAAGCATACCACTCCTTATGGGATCCACAGCCTCTTCTAGCACAAAGCAGTGTGTGCTTGCTTCAAATAGACTCCACCTTCCCCAGAGTGACATACTTCATTTTAGAAAAATGAACCCAGAGCAATGAGTCTGTAAACTGAATAACAGCAATGCTGTTGATGAGGGATAATGGGGGTGTGGGAGGGAGCTAGTTAATATGTTTAACCAGATAGTTAAATCCAGATCAGTTGGCTTCCATGCACTGTGGTAAAAGTGCACAAAACTTATTTTGAGAGATGGTGGGTGAAGCCTCTTTTCTGCTTATCATTTCTCTACATCTATTTGTTTCAAAGCAAAAACTGCAGTTGACTGAAGATAGCCCCAACTTGTCACCAACTCAACTTTAGTGCCTGGCACATAGTAGGCCCTCAAGAAATGCCTGATGTGGAGTGGATCTAGCCTCTCTGGACTTCGCATTTCCCATGAAAAATGAGAAGGCCGTACTAAAATGTAAAGTCCTTTCCAATTCCAGAATATCTGTGAGTGTTGTACGTATGGCATAATATGCACACTGAATTTTGGCCAAACTCCTAACACAGATCAGAACGGTGATGGGAGAAGATGAGAGAGGGTGACTCAGGCCCAAAAGCAGGAGGCAGGGAGCTGATCATTAAGGAGGTGTCCCGGGCTTCCCTGGTGGCGCAGTGGTTGAGAGTCCGCCTGCCGATGCAGGGGACGCGGGTTCGTGCCCCGGTCCGGGAAGATCCCACATGCCGCGGAGCGGCTGGGCCCGTGAGCCATGGCTGCTGAGCCTGCTCATCCGGAGCCTGTGCTCCGCAGCAGGAGAGGCCACAGCGGTGAGAGGCCCGCGTATCGCAAAAAAAAAAAAAGAAGGTGTCCCGTGGTGGTCAGACTGCCCATATTCAAGGACAGCCTCTCCCACCTACCAGCTCTGTGACTTTGAGAGCTCACATAAACTGGGCAGATGACCATATTCTCATCTGTAAAATGAGCGTTATGACATATCACCATCATGAGGCTGCTGTGAAAATTAAATGTGAGATACCAGCGCCAGTATGGGGTAGGTTTGTAATAAGCGGTCTACAAAGTGCTTTTACCTTCAAGAAGCCCCCTCTAACCAGGTGTCAGGGCCGCCAGGGAACAGGCATTACTCTGAAAAGCTAAGTGAGCAGTGAGCCTCACATGGCCTTCCTGCCAGACCCCGTCCAGCACTTCTCAGGGGCTGTCTTTTTTTACCACGAGCCTCACCTACGGACATGCCTTAGACCCATGCGGCATGAATCCATTGCCAAGTTTGTTCCCTCTCCCTCCAAAATATCTACCACAGAGTTAAGAGTGGAGGCTCCTTAACAAGACAGGCTGGGTTCTAATCCAAGCTCGGCCACTAATTAGCTGTATGAATTACCTGTGCAAATCACTTCACCTCTCTGTGCCTCAGTGTCCTCCTCTTTAAAGTGGAAATGATGAGGATACCGAACACAGAGGATTGCTCTAAATTCGAATGGAATGTCACACTCTTAGCCTGGCAGTGCTGGCTATTAGGAGGATGTATTACCCCCGCCCCCCATGTTTCAGTTGTGTTAGTGCATAACAAACTACCCCAAAGCTAAGTGACTTAAACATTTATTTGCTCTCGTTCTGCAATGAGGGCAGGGCTCAGCAGGGATAGCTCATCACTGCTCTAGACATATCAGCTGGACCGCCTCCGGGGCGGCCTCACTCGCGTGGCTGGCCTTGACCTCAGTTCTCCATATGGCTGGCTCAGGCTTCCCGGAGCATGGCGGTCTCAGGACTGAGTCCCACTGCTCACAAGGGGTTGGCTCTCCCGGGAAGACAACAGGGGAAGCTACCAAGCCATTTTAGGATTTAGGCCCAGGGCTGGCCCAGAGTCACTTCACTTCTGTCACCTTCTGTTGGTTAAAGCAAGTCATAGGGTGGCCCAGATTCAAGGGGATAGGAGCACACAGGGTACGGGGACTGGGTGGTGTGGGGCGCTGGGGGCCACCTCACTAGCACACAGTCCCACCTGATCTCCATCTCCTCTGCCCTGCATTTCTCACCTGCCTTCTGCCTTTCGCTTCTAGGCTTCCTCCCTTCTCCCAGTTGCCCCCTTCCAGTCCCTCCTTCACTCCAGCACCAGCCTGATCAGTCAGAATCACAGGCTGCATCATACTCTAAATGCCCTGCTGTGTTGCTCCCTACCCTGAAACCACGCTCCTTCACATGATACCAACAGTGCTCCTTGGAGGACCATTCCCACGCCATCCCTAAGGTGCTGGACTCCTCCTCATGTCTCAGCTCTCACCTCAGAGACCTCTCCTCTGGAGAGCCTCTCCTGACCACCCTCAGCAGACCGGGGCACTGTCCCCCCAGAGCTCCCAGGTGCCCTCCTGGCCTCCCCAGAGCTTAGCCCTGGGCTGTACTTCTCAGGTATTCAGTTGTGTTCAGTCATCGTTTGGTACATGGATGAATAAATGAATGAAAGAATGAATGAATGATCATCACAGCCCCCCAAAGCTACACCTGTGGCTAAGATGCCATGTCCCCATTTCTACTCTTCCCTGAGCTGCCTAGGGCTGAGCTCACAGCTTGAGATGGCACCCTAGGGGTACCTTGGGTATGAGCCCGGAGGAGGAGTAACCAGACTCCTGCAGAGCGGTATAAAGGCCGGGTCCTGAGACTCCTAAGCAAATCCCTGAGTGGGCTGGAGCGTGTCTGGAACCAGGGGCTCAGGCTGCAGAGGGCTAGGATCCCGGCAGCAGCAGCCTCCTTAGAAACAACCCCATATCCTCACCACCGAACTCTGAGTCTCCCAGAGAAATGGACTAAAGCAGCAGGAGGTGGAGCTCTGGATGGGTGGGTGTAGCCCCAGCCCCACAGAGCCTTTGTCCTCCAAAGCTGGCAACCGATCCTCCTCCCAGAGCTCATTGTACTCACTGGATACCCGCCCCCTGGTTCTGGCTCTGCTTTCCCATGATGTGTAGGATGTTGGCCTTCTAGCTCAGGAAGATGTCTCAGGGGCCCCCACCTCCCTGGTCAGTTTTCTGGAGTACAGTGGCTTGAGCTCAGCTGAAGCCTTGGAGCGGTGAGTGATCCTGACGTTTTGGCTCAGTTCAAGATGGTTTGGGGTCATGATCAATTCAGGGGTCTATGTTCAGGGATTTTAATTATCAGGTGAATTCCTTGCTCAGTCTGTGCTTTTGCAATTGCAGCCCATGACTCTACACGTGATGGGGTAAATGCCATCCATCCATCTATCTATCTGTCTGTCCACCCATCCACCCATCCATCCATCCACCCACCCATCCATCTACCCACCTACCCATCCACCCACTCATTCACCTACTCAGCCCACTCACCTGTCCATCCACCCATCCATCCATCCATCCTGATTCTGATACTTACCATTTCATTGATCCTTGTCAAGTCTCTTCACCTCCCTGAACTTTAGTTTCTTCCTCTGTAAATTTAATCTAAAGGTGCCTCGTGGGGTTGTCCTGTGGTTAACTGAGATAATAGCACTTGTGAGTTGCCTGGCACACGGTGGGAAACGTAGTGAATGTTATTTTCCTCCCCGCTTGAGAAATAGACGCACAGCTAGAAAACTATAAAAAGACAATATATCAATATAATCAGGAATTAAAGTGTGCGAAACCCAAGGCAATAATATTATAAGCTCTTGCCTTGCGTTCTGTCCTGTAAACTGCCCCTGGGAGTTGATATTTAAAGTCACTTTGAAAAGCTGAGTATCCGCAAATATATTTGAACGGTTCAGTGGGGATGCTGACCCTCTATAATAGGTTCATTTGAAATGATCCTGCGCTGCTACTTCCTCTTAGAAAGATAAACAAGCAGCCCACAATGGCCGCTGTGATGTTTTCTTTTAAATCTTGCTTTTCCAAATGTAGGACTTGGCCGTTGGACAATCACCCGGGGGCTCACTCCCCGCACATGCTCTCCCTGAATGCAGGGAGCTCTAGCTTGGAATTCCTGGGGCCTCATTAAGCCCGCTGTGACTAAGTGATCTTGCCTGGTGCTAAAACTGTTTAAAATGACTTGGCAGCAACCAGAAGTCAGGTCTCTCTGTTTTTTCTCAGTTATTCCCTCTCTGTAACCCCCGCCTTCATGTCATGAAATGAAAACATCTTTCTTTCCGGATCTAGTGCGGGGCCACCCTCCTCTCTCCCTAAAGAAGCCTCACCCTGGTCTTTCTGGAGAGTTAGAGAGGGAAGCAGAAATCTGTCCCACTGTTGTCAATCTCTCCTTTGACTGAGACTTAACTCCTGGAAAAACCTCTTCCCTGTTCCAAGTCATTCTTTCCTCCCTTCCCCAGCCTCCCCCTCAACAATTAACTCTTCTGCTCCATATGCTACAGGCGGCCTCTGCCTCTGGCCTGGTCTTGCCACTGCACTCCTCCAGGCCATGTCTGTTTTCTCAAGGCAGGATGTGGGGGGAAAGGAGAAAATCCCAGTCAAGCCAAGGCCATCAGAGGTTGACCACAGCCCGTTTCAGGGGCACGAACAGATCCTAGGAACTGGATGGGTGAGAGAGAACCTAATATTAAGAACCCTACTCTGTGCCGGACACTGAAATCATTTCTCTTACTTAATTGTTTAATTACACAATAATACGTAAATATGCCTTCCTTTTAAGAAATTAGACCACTATAAGAAGGCTAAATTCCCTTGACACCCACTTTCAGTTCATTCTTATCACTTGCCCTCTCCCTAGAGGGAACCACTCTTGATTTTGTGTCTTCTTTCTAAGTATTTTTCCAGGCCCAAGTGCCTAGAGCAGTGCCCAGCATAGAGTGGGCACTATACAGGGAAGTCATATTCTGAGGGTGTGTGTTTTACATAAGTGTTATGAATCCATAGATCTTGAACATTCAGCTGCATCTCCCTCCTTTGATAGTATTTCATTTCATGAAAATACCAGTGTATTTGATAATCCCTTTACTGATGAACATCTTTTTGGTTGCAATTTTTTGCAGTTACAAACAGGGCTGCAATGAGAAGCCTGGTATGGGTTTTCCTGGGGGTGTGGGCTGAGTGCATGCTGAGAAATGCAATTGCTTGGTCCCAGGGTATTAGCATTTTTAGTTTTAATAAGAAGCTTGATTGTTACCTTCCAGAAAGATTGCACCAAAGCAAACCCTCCTGGCAAAAGTACCCATTTGCCCAAATCCTCACCAACACTTGATGATGATGATAGTTCACACTTACAAAGCACTTAGCAATATGCCAGTTGTGTCCTAAAACATTTTAATGATTAAATGAATAATATTCATTTAATCTTCACAAAGATCCAATGAAGTTCTATTATTCCTTCTATCTGATAGATGAGAAAACTGAGTACAAGTGTTTGCGTAACTTGATACCATCAAACCTTTCATTTGTGCGAAATGACATGTGAAACGGTGTCGCTTCCTTCACGTTTCAGAAGTCTCAGAGGGGAAGCGACTTACCCAACGTCACTAGTCCATAGGTAACCCAGGCAGGTCTGGGGGGTAACCTGGGCAACTGCACAGTTGTGGAGTGCAGGTGAGCTGGGAAACTGAGAGCAGGGCGGCCCTGGTAGACGCCCCCCAAGTCCCCTAAGAGATGACTACTTAGAGGATGCTGGGGGAAGGGCGGCGCCGCCCTTGCACAGCGAGGGGACCTTTCCTTCCGGTCTGCGGTCGGCCAGCATCGACCCCCACCCTTAGCCGGCTCCCAACTGGCAGAGGAGGGAGCTACAGACCGCGTCGGCTCGCACAGCGCTCCCTGGTGGCCCCTCGGGAGCGCGCAGCTCGGCGCTCCGGGAGAGTAACGGGCCGCGGGGAGGGCGCCCGCGAGGGCAGGGAGCCGGCGCGCGGAGATAAAAGCGGGCGGCCGGCGCGATCTGCGCGTTCTCCTATTGATTAGCAGGGTCTGCCCGGAGGCCGGGAGACCCGCGGAGCGGGACCGGTACGGAGCGTGAGGGCAAGGGAGCTGCCCGGCCGGTGGCGCCGCGCCGGGCTGGACACTGCCCGCCGGCCGGACGTCGGTCGAGCCGCCCCGGGGGTGCGGGCAGCAGGCGGCGCGCCAGGCAACGGAGCCGAGCGGCGGGCGCGGGCGGCTGCCATGGGGCTGTGCTGCTGCAAAGACTGGAGGGGACACCTGCGAGCGCCCAAAGGTAACTCTCGGGCGCGCACGTGCGCCGCGGGCTCGGAACCTCGGCGCTCCAGCGCGGGGCGCGCGCCGCCGGTTCCCTCCAGCCGCCGCTGGGAGCCGCCAGTCCCGCCTCGGGGATTTGTCCGCGGGATCCCCCTGGGCCACTCGACACCTGCCTCCTTCGCCTTGGAAAGGGCTCAGAGGTGGCTGTAACTCCCCCAGAGTCTCTGAACTTTGGAGCGCGCGTACAGGGGCTCCTCCTGGAACCTGGCTGGGGGTTAGGGTCCGTCCCCGGGGTAGGAGTGGAGCCGAGCGGAGGGGAGCGCCCGCCCTTTGGGGTCCGGAGCGGACGGTGAGCGCCGGCTGAGGGTCCGACAAGTCCAGGGCTGGGGCGGCGGAACCCTTGGCTCCCGGCCCCGCCCGCAGGTCCTCTGCAGAGGGAGCCTGGCTTGCGCCCGGTGCCGCCTCTGCGGCTTAACCGCCCCGGAGCAGGGCCATTCACTCTCCTCGCCTGCCCCTGTCACAGACTTGTACCCAGGGGCCCTGACTCAGAGTTTTCCAAAAGTCGCGGCGGAACCTCGAGGGGAGCTGCTTGTGGAATGCAGCGGGCTTGGGGAGAACTCCTAGCCGAGAAACACGCCGAGGACGTTGGCTGCTAATGAGGACCGGCCTCCTTTGGGCAGTGGCCCTTCTAACTTAACCCTTGACTGACTGAAACGGTCCCTGTTGATTTGTCAGAAACGTAGTGATGCAACCCTTTACTGCAGCGCTTCCCAAGCTCGCAGGAAGCTAAAACCCACCTGCCCCTCGCTTATTAAACATGCAGATTTCAGGGCCCCATCCTGACCTGTTTTCTGCACAGGCTCTGGGGAAGAGCCTGAGAAGCTGTGTGTTTAAGGACTTCCCTAAGTGACTGTTAAGACAAGGTGAGTCTGGGAAGCCTCCTTTAGACTGTAAGGTCAGCGCAGGCTTCACCAGGATGGGCGCCAGGTCCCAGTTCCTTGAAAAGTATATTCTGGATCCTGATAAAGAAAGGTTTGAATGTGTCAAGCAGCTTGAAGGACTCTTGTCCGGGTGATGATAAGGATGGCACAAATGTATTGGTTTGTTTCACAAAGGGTTTGAGGTAGCTTATAACATGAGTATTAAATATAGCAAAACTAAATTGGACCCTACATTTGAACAGGTCATATAGAGCAAAGAGAGAAGAGCCCAGTTAATCTGGCCATAAGATAGTATCTGTGGTTGAGCTTTTTTGCAGCCCAAGTGAAATATGAATACTTTCATGGTTCTCATTGCCCCAGAGCAACAGTTTTCCTAACTTTGATTTTAAAAAGAAAAAATAATTTTGCACGTGCGTCTTCACATTTGGAGGGAAGAGACTGAGGGTGAGCATGTCTTGGCTGTTGCAGTAGCCGGGGCCTCCATAGGATTCAGAGGGCAGGGTCTGGCTGCATGCTGGCTGAGGTCAGGCCAGAGCCCAGAGCAGAGCAGAGCAGGAAGGATTTCACTGGGGGCCTGGCAGGGCTGGAGCAGCTTTAGTCTTTCCTGACCGTTTCTCAGTAAACCCTGCAGGGAGGTGGAGCCTGAGTCCCACAAGCAAGGGTGGATTTGCAAGGCTTTGGTTAGGGAAGGTACTTACTCAACTAGCAGCCCCAGGAGGGAGCCAGGGGCATCTCCTGCTAGGGTTGTCTTCTGGGGACTATGGACCCCAGGCTACACTGTCCATGTGAGGAACAGGCCTGGTGTAGGAGTGTTTCCTAGTTTGCCCCCCATCCTCCCAACCCACCTTAAGGCACAGCTGGCCACAGCAGCCTGGGAGCAGGGACCCAGTCTGAAGGGCCCACAAAGTCCCAAAGCCCATTTAAAGTAGCAGAGCTGGCCAAGACTGGAGTGAGAGGGGCTAGGCAGCACGGGGGTGCCAGAGTGTACCTGCCCTGTCCAGAGCAGGCAGCCAGCCACTGGCAGGCAGGAAGGATGGTCAAAGAGGGCAGACATTTGGTCTTTTAATGTAAAATCCCCAAATATTTAAATGTTGCCTTATTTAACAAATTTGAACCCATGTGGCCAGTCCGGCTAGGCAGGAGACAGTTTGGACCATTGTTCCAAATGAGTTCTGCTCTAAACAGGGGGGCAAGTTTCTCTTGGCCATAACCTTAGAAGTCATGAGTTATTAAAGTATGAAAGGTTTTTCACTGCAAGACTTCTCAGAACTTTCAACACATTGGTGCAGTTGTGCATCTCCAATTCAGGTGGATGGTAGATACAGTCTCCAAACTTCTGCCCAGGGAACCTGCCTTTCACAGAGCATCTCATGGCATCCATATCTTTGAACACACTTTGTGAGTAATGCTGCTTTGGAATGTGATTGAATTGTCATAGGAGTGACACAGTACGTCTGTTTCCAAGGGGTGTGTGTGTGTGCACGTGCATGTTGTGTGTGTCTGGCTGTTACAAGCTACCTGTGAAGAAGCTTTCTGACTTTCCAGATTAGAAAAGTGTGTGTTTTAAAGTTTAAGATCAAAAGAGAATCCATCGGTCATTGGTATAAATTTCCCCAAGACAACAGCTGTTGTTATCGCTTTCATTCTCGAGTATTTCTCAATCAGAACTTTTACAACAAGATATTTGACCATGTCCCTGAGTAAAAGTGTACTTGATAAAGCAGGCAAGCTCAAATAATAAATCCCATAAAGAGAGCAGCAAAAATACATCACATGCCAGAGTCACCATAGTAGATCTAGGCTTAATGTCTTTAAAATCAAAAGCCTGGCACTTTCTCCAGGGGACACCTGCTCTCCTACTGGTGGTGGAGCTGCAGGTGGGCAGCCTGGACCTGAGGAGGGATTGCTGCAGGTGCTTTTCAGGGAGTGATATGCTGCGATATAAATCACATTTACTGTCATACACAGGACAGATGGTTACAATGGAGCAGTCCTGGGTCCCGGGTTCTTCTGCAGAAGCCAAAAGGTCAGTGAGCAGGATCTGATGTGCAGAGAAGAATTACACCCTCCTAAAAGCAGAGGCGAACAGGCTTGCTCTGAACTCTGAGGACACTGTCTGATTTCATTGTTTCTGGACAATGTTTCCAGATGCTTCTGCTATGTAGAGCTCTGTGGTGGGGCTGTTCAGTGGCAGATTTCATTCTCTTCAAGTTTGCATGGTGACCCAAGGCCAAGACTTGGAGGACGAAGTGGTACAGGAGGGCAGCACTGAGGCAGCTTTTTTTTTTTTTTTTTTTTTTTATTTATTTTTGGCTGCATTGGGTCTTCATTGCCGCACGCGGGCTTTCTCTAGTTGCGGCGAGCGGGGGCTACTCTTCGTTGCGGTGCGCGGGCTTCTCATTGTGGTGGCTTCTCTTGTTGCGGAGCACAGGCTCTAGGTGCTTGGGCTTCAGTAGTTGTGGCACTCAGGCTCAGTAGTTGTGGCTCGTGGGCTCTGGAGCGCAGGCTCAGTAGTTGTGGCGCATAGGCTTAGTTGCTCCGCGGCATGTGGGATCTTCCCAGACTAGGACTCGAACCCATGTCTCCTGCATTAGCAGGCAGATTCTTAACCACTGTGCCACCAGGGAAGTCCCACTGAGGCAGCTTTTGTTCAAGGCCAGGGAGGGTCAAGGGCAGACTGGGGGCCCCTGAGACCTTTGAGACCCCCTGTTGCCACTCTTAGCCCCTCATGTTTCCTGCTGGTCTCAGCATTGGGAGCCCTCCTGTCTGCCGGGATCTTGCCCCCTGTCATGCCCTCTGTCCCCAGCACCTTCCACTGGCTCCTTCTATCAGCTCATGAACCTGCTTCAGTCTCTCATTTAAAAAAAAAAAAAGCAGTCTCTTGCCCTTATGTGCCCCAGAAGCCCAGCCCATCTCTCCTTCCCTCCATCACGAGCCCCCAGTAACCGTCTGCTGGTCCCAGCCTCCCCCGATGCTCCTCCTGCACTTAGCCCTGACCCCGTGCTGGTGCTGGACCTGGTGAACAGTCCCGCTGTTCTGAGCACTTGGGAACCCGCCCCACGCCCCCCCTCCCGGACTGTGCCTGCCCGGCCCTTCCTACCTCCCCTGGCCAGCTGTTCTTCCCTGACCCATGCACCGAGTTTGGCTGTGAATTCTTTGTTTCACCCTCTGAGCTCTGTCTATAAGTCTCTCCCAGGCATCTAACCCCAGGCCTCAATGATTGTGAGCACCTCTAAGGGAAAAGCCCCCAAATCCTCTGCCCCCACCTCTGAAGTGCCCACCTCCAGCCTGCAGATCCAGAACTCCAGCTGGAGCCCCTTCTCCCAGTTTCCTGCCTCTCGTTTCCTGAGAGCCTGCCCCCTGCTTCATTTCCCATGACCAAAGGCTGACAGCTCCCAAGATCCTGCCCAGGGCTGTGTCCCCATCCCTGCCCCCAAGGCCACTGCAGTTTCTGTGCAGACCCTCATCATCTCCACTGTGCTGGCTTTCCCAACTGGTCATCCCAAGTTCATCCTTGCCTCTGCTAGTCCGCTGCCCAAGCCAGCATCTCATGCACAGCTCCTGTTACCTTATGTCCCTCCTCAAGCTGCATCTTGGCCCCATAGTGCCTGCAAAAGAGAGCCCAGCTTCTTAGCCCTGGTGGTGTTGCCTGTCACCCCTCTCCAGCCCCCTCCCAGCCTCCCCCCCCACCACACAGCCTGGACCTCTTTGGCCCCTGCACACACAGTCGGGACTGAGAGGTGTCAAGACCTGGGAAGGTGGCCTACACCTGGAGCCATCTCTGAAACCCTGGCCTGGGGGCCCAGTTCATTTCATTCTCTCCAGTGCCTGGTTGGTGTGGGTCTGTTCCCCCTAGGTGGCAGTCGTCTTGTCACCTCTGTGATCTGGCACTGTACTCAACAGAGAAGCTGGCAGGAGAGCAGTGGGTGGAGCAGAGACGGGGAGACAGTTGTGCTCACCTGCACCTGTTCCTGTCTCCTGATGCCCGGGGGTCCCAGCGGCAGTGCACTTGGGAGAGTCCAGCCTCATTTGTTGTAGCACTCCAAGTGATAGAGTGAGGTGTTGCCATGAGGTCAACAGGCTTGTCAGGGTGCCTGGTGGCCAGGGTGCAGAGGCCAGTGGGCCAGGCAGGAGCGCTGCTTCTGGGCACAGTTCAAGCTGAGCAGACAGAGGCGCCCCTAGCTGCTGTGGAGGGAGGCGTGGCCGTCCCGGGGTGGGGTTGATAGAACTGGCTCTCCTGTGTAAGCGCTTGTATAGCCTCTGAGCCCACTTTCTTGAGAAGGTTCCATTTTTCACAAAATCTTCCAAGATTGCTAATAAGCAATCTTGGGCGGTTCATTTAACAGTCATTTGTGGGACACCCACTCCACTCCAGTCCTCGTGCCTGGCATGAGGAAAAAGTTGGGGAGGGTACAGCGTCCACCCCCAGTGTGCTCATAGCCTGGCCGAGCAGAGACCCAGGAAGCAGATGGTGACACTGCAGGCCAAGAAGAAATGCGGGGAGAACAGCAAGCCTGGGTGCTCTGCAAGGGCTGGTTCAGAGGATGCCCACACCAGCTGATGCCTGAGCTGGCTCTCATAGGATGAGCAGCCAGCCCAACAGAGACAATAGGGAAGGGCTTTCCAGGCCTGCGGAGGTGGGTCGGGGTCGAGGCTTCCCCTGAGCTGCAGCTCCCCAGCCATCCCTTCTCTGCCGCTGCTCCCAGGGTCCTGCAAGAGCAGATCCTCCTTGGGCTCACTTCTGCCCCCACCCACTCGGCCCTCTTCCTGGCAGCCTCTTCGGAGTCACAGTGAGTTTCCCGGCCCAGGCCTCGCTCTGAGCACCAGAGCCACTTGACGGCTCCATTGGGCGTCTCCTGGTCTAGAGAATGGCCAAAGCTAATCAGGCTAAACCTGAGCTCTCAATTCCATCATCCTCCTCCAATTTGCCATCGCCAGGTCCTGCCAGTTCCATTTCCAAAGTGCACCTGAGTCCCTCTGCTTATCTCCATCCGCACCAGCTTCCCGGGTCCAGCCGCTGGCCTGCCGCCCGACCACTGCAGTGGCCTCCCGGCGGGTCTTCCTGCTTGGAACCTCCCCCACTCCAGTCCATCCTCCAGCTGTAGCCAGTGACTGTTCCAGTGGCCCTCGGGGCCCACTGCTGCTTGCTCAGAAATGCTCAGGGACTCCAGTGGTGCCCACAGTGAACTCTCAACGTCAGTCTTTCCTGAGAGGCCTTCCCTGACCCCTGTTATTTGCTCACGTGCCATCCCATACTTTTCCTTTAAAACAGCAGTCGCCAACCTTTTTGGCATCAGGGACCGGTTTCGTGGAAGACCATTTTTCCACGGAGGGGGGTGGGGGGGAGGGGAGATATGGGTCAGGCAGTAACGCGAGCGATGGGGAGCGGCAGACGAAGCTCCGCTTGCTTGCCCGCTGCTCACTCTCCTGCTGTGCGGCCCAGGTCCTAACAGGCTGCGGATGGGTACTGGTCCACGGCCCAGGGGTTGGGGACCCCTGCTTTAAAACACCTATCACAATGAATAAATATATGTGTGTCAGTTTGCAAAACCTGTCCCCTCGCCATGTGAGCCAGTAGCTCCCTGAAGGCCGGGCAGGCTCTGTCTTTTCTCTCCACTGGGAAGGCTGGCAGAAGCCAGGCCTGAGAGCCCTTATGTCTGACTTGGCCTTAAGGACATGTGAGGTGGGAAGGATATGTCAGAATGTTCAAGCCTCCTGCTCCAGAGATTGTGTTCATGGCCCAGAGCCCAGAGGCCTCCTGTCTGTAGCTCAGGCCTTGCAGGGGTCACAGTTGTTTTCCAAGAAGTGTCCCTCTTTGTTAACCCATCCCCATTCAAATGTCCTGGGGCAGCAGTCCTGTGGGTTTTTCAAAAAGGGAAGCAGCCTCAGGCAGAGGATTTGGTTCCATTTCCTAGCTGGGGCACCCCAGGCCACCTCTCACCTCTCTGAGCCTCTGCATCCGCACCTATGGATGGGGACAGGCATGCCAACCGCCAGGGTTGTCAGAAGGCCAGATAACAGTCCTAGTACCGCCCCTCTCTAACTGAGTTACCACTCAGAGCCTCAGTTTCCTCATCTGTAAAGAGGGAAACAGGCAAGACTGGATTATCTCCAATGTCCCTGTCAGCTTGAACCCTAGAAGATTTTCTGAGGAAACTCAGAATTGCTCCATGCTCCTAGCAGGAGGGCATCAGAAGGTCAAATGCCTCTTCCCACCCGCTCAGAGAGGGCTCAGCCAGCACTTATCTGGGGGGCGGTGTGAGACAGCAAGGATAGGTCAGTGGACAGAGTTTATGAGCAAGTCTGTTTAACCAGCACACAGCCACGGTCAACACTGCTGGCCCTGGGGTTGGGGGGTGGACTTATGGCCCCAAAGAGGAGCCAGTCCTGGAGGAGCCTGAAGTCCTTGACCTTGGCCGTTAGGGCAGCAAGCCTCCCAGAGAGCTCAAGAGTCCTGAACTCCTGGAGGGAGAGGGTAAGAAAACGCTTGATGTGTGTTTTCTCATCTTCTTGGTCTGCGGGTCCTTTCACCATAAGGGACGCTCCTTCAGGAGTCCTGGGCCCCAAATGGGGAGCATCCAAGTGAAGCGAACCCCTAAATAGTTCTCCTTATCCTACCTGCCCCAACTCCGCTATGTAGCTGATGCATGTCCTGCCTGAATTACATCTTTCGCTGGGCTCTTCCCCTAAACACCCATCACCAGACTCTTTTAAACAGCTTTTTTGAGATATATTTCAAATATCACAGAATCCATTCATTTAGATTGTTAAGCTTGGTAATTTTTAGTATATTTAGAGGTATGCAACCATCACCATAATCTAATTTTATAACATTTTTATTACCCCCAAAAGAAATCCCATGCCCGTTAATAGTCACTTCCAATTCCTGAGACAACCCTCCCCCCCTTGTCCTGCAGCCCCAGGCAACCACTAAACTGCATACTTTTGTACAATATATGGTCTTTTGTAATTGGCTTCTTTAACTTAGCATAATGTTTTCAAGGTTCATCATGATGTAGCATGTTAGCACTACTTCATCCCTTTTTATGGCTGTGTATAGTGCATAGTATGATTATGCCACATTTTGTTTATCCACTCCTCAAATGATGACCATTTGAATCATATTTGGCTAGTATTTTGTTGAGGATTTTTGTGTCTGTATTCATAAGGGATGTTGGTCTGTAGTTTCTTTGCAGTGCCTTTGTTTTTGTTATCAGAGGAATACCGGCTGCCCAGGATTTGGGAACCATTCCCTCCTCTTCTACTTTTTGGAAGGGTTTGTGAATAATTGGTATTAATATTTTAAATGCTTGGTAGAATTCACCAGTGAAACTATCCGATATTAATTCTTTAAATGGTTAGTAGAAGTCATTAGTGAAACATTTGGGAGAATGTTTAAATTATTAACTCTTAGTCTCATGTTAAAGGTTTATTTAGATTTTCTTTCTTCTTGAATCGGTTTTGGTATTTTATGTCTTTCTAGAAATTTTTCTTTTACATCTAAGTCATCTAATTTGTTAGCATAATGTTGTTCATATTATTCCCTTAGAATCCTTTTTATCTTTGTAAGGTTGGCAGTGATGTCCCCTCTTTCATCCCTGATTTTAGTAATTTAAGTCTTATCCTCTTTTTTCTTGGTCAGTCTAGTTAAATTTTGTCATATATGGTAATCTTTTCAAAGAACCACACTTTTGTTTTTATTGATTTTCTCTGTTCTTTTTCTAGTCTTTGTTTTACTTACTTCCACTCTAATCTTCATCATTTCCTTCTACCTGTTTGATTTAGGTTTGGTTTGTTCTTTTTCTAGTTTATTAAAGTGTAAGGTTAGGTTTTTGATTTGACAACTATCTTTTTATTTTCTTTTGTGGTACGCGGGCCTCTCACTGCCGTGGCCTCTCCCGTTGCGGAGCACAGGCTCCGGACGCTCAGGGTCAGCGGCCATGGCTCACGGGCCCAGACGCTCCGTGGCATGTGGTGTCTTCCCGGACCGGGGCACGAACCCACGTCCCCTGCATCGGCAGGCGGACTCTCAACCACTGCACCACCAGGGAAGCCCTGCTATTTATTTTTATGTGACTTATGTCTTTTTTTGTTCTTCTATTTCTTCATTACTGCCTCCTTTTTGCATTAAATAGATATTTTCTATGTACTGCTTTAATTTCTTTATTGTTTCTTTATAGTATTTTAAAAGTTATTTTCTTAGTGTTTGTTCTGGGGATTACAATTAGCCTTTTAATTTAAGACAATTTAGTACAGAGTAATACTGCCTTAACTTCGATACTGTACAGAAATTTTGCTCCAATATTGCTCTGTTCCTTCTTCCTCCATTGTGTCATTATTGTCATACTTACTACATCTTTATGCATTATAAGTCCATCAACACAGTTTTGTAAGTATTGCTTTATGCAGTCATCTCTTGAATCAGATAGAAAAAATGTGCTACAAAAAATACATTTAGGGCTTCCCTGGTGGTGCAGTGGTTGGGAGTCCGCCTGCCGATGCAGGGGACACGGGTTCGTGCCCCAGTCCGGGAAGGTCCCACATGCCATGGAGCGGCTGGGCCCGTAAGCCATGGCCACTGAGCCTGCGCGTTCAGAGCCCGTGCTCCGCAACGGGAGAGGCCACAACAGTGAGAGGCCCATGTACCGCAAAAAAACAAAACAGAACAAAAAACATTTATACTGTCTTTTACATTTAACAATAGTTACCTTTTATTGGTGTTCTTTATTTCTTCATGTAGATCCAAGTGATTATCTAATGTCCTTTCATTTCACCTTTAGAATTTCTTGTAGTATTGATCTGCTAGGACAGAGAACTGAATCCTCTGTTTTTGTTTATCTTGGAATGTCTTAATTTCTCCTTCATTTTGAAGATGGTTTTGCTGGGTATAGAATTCTTGGTTGACAGTCTTTTTTCTTTCAACATTTGGAAAATGTCATCCCACTGATTTCTGGTGTCCATGGTTTTTGATAAGACATTAACTGTTACTGAGAATCCTTTGTATGTGATGAATCATTTTGCTTCTTTCAAGATTCTCTCTCTTTAGACAGTTTGACTATGATATTTCTGGTTATGAATCTCTTTGAGTTTATCATACTTGGAATTCATTGAGATTCTTGGATTTATAATGTTTTTCAACAGATTTGGGAAGCTTTCAACCATTACTCCTTCAAATATTCTGTCTAACCCTTTCTTTCCTTTCCTTCTAAGACTCCCATTTTGTGTATCTTGGTACATTGATGATGTCTCACTGGTCTCTGAGGCTCTGTTCATTTTTCTTCATCCTTTTTTTTTCTTTTTGCTCCTCATATTGCATAATCTCAGTTGACCTATCTTTGAGTTTACTGATTCTTTCTTCTGCCAGCTCAAATCTGCTATTGACTCTCCATAGTACATTTTTCATGTTAGTCATCATTCTTTTAAACTCCAGAATTTCTATGTGGTTCTTTTCGTAATTTCCATCCCTTTATTGATATTCTCTATTCGGTGACACATCATTGTCATACCTACCTTTAATTCTTTAGACATGGTTTCTTTGAACATATTTATAATAGCCAATTTGTTTTTTTTTTGTTTTTTTTTTTTTATTTTTTATTTTTTTTAACATCTTTATTGGGGTATAATTGCTTTACAATGGTGTGTTAGTTTCTGCTTTATAACAGAGTGAGTCAGTTATACATATATATATGTTCCCATATCTCTTCCCTCTTTGTCTCCCTCCCTCCCACCCTCCCTATCCCACCCCTCCAGACAGCCACAAAGAACCACTGAGGTCCTATTTTTTATTGTAATCAATTTGCATGACTTATGTAATGTAGAATCAAAACCTTTATCATTTTATATAAATTTTATATAGTGTTATCTTAATCTTATTCTTTCCAAGTTTAAAAGTTTTATGACTGAATCAATTGATTTTTTTAAAAATTTTACTTCACCATTTAAAATGGTGCCCCACTAGGGATCTGATAACTACTCCAATCTACTTTCTGCTAGTTATTCCATGATTTCACTTTACTTTATACTTAACTCTTTAATCCATTTGGAGCTTTCTTGGGGTATGTTCTGTGGTCATACTTGTGGTTCACAAGTTCAGAGAATCATATGTGGAGTTTTTTTTTTTTTTTTGAACAAACATGGGCAGAACCAGAGATCTACATTTAGTAGGTCTGAGATCAAAAAATATATATATAGGGCTTCCCTGGTGGCGCAGTGGTTGAGAGTCCGCCTGCCGATGCAGGGGATACGGGTTCGTGCCCCGGTCTGGGAGGATCCCACGTGCTGTGGAGCGGCTGGGCCCGTGAGCCATGGCCGTTGAGCCTGCTCGTCCGGAGCCTGTGCTCCGCAATGGGAGAGGCC
>NW_006770581.1:159980-178039 GCF_000442215.2 Lipotes vexillifer | reverse complement strand
GGGCCTCTCACTGTTGTGGCCTCTCCCGTTGCAGAGCACAGGCTCCGGACACGCAGGCTCAGCGGCCATGGCTCACGGGCCCAGCTGCTCTGCGGCATGTGGGATCTTCCCGGACTGGGCACGAACCCATGTCCCCTGCATCGGCAGGCGGACTCTCAACCACTGCACCACCAGGGAAGCCCCCCATGAAATATTAATACCACAGATATACAGAATCTCTATTTACTGTATGTACACCAATGCTTTATACATACAAAGAGGACGATCCCCTCAACACATGCACATACACATTCATGAACCAATTTTCACAGGGTTTAGACTAAATTATGAGGGGGTACAGCAGATGTTGAAGAGTCCATCACAAAATGTTAAGAAAGCACATGTCTTCTCAGCAACATACGTTTTTAGGGCAGAAATAATAACACCAGTTACCATTTTTTAGTGCTTTCTGTACACCAGGCACTACTCTTACACATCTATTAGTTTTTGCATAGCTTAGCTCATTTTATCCATCGAAAGACCTTTGAGATTGGTACCATAATCATCCCAATTTTAAAGCTGATGAAGAGGAGACTCTTTCCAAGATGGCGGAGGAGTAAGAGGCAGAGATCACCTTCCTCCCCACAGATACACCAGAAATACATCTACACGTGGAGCAACTCCTACAGAACACCTACTGAACGCTGGCAGGAGACCTCAGACCTCCCAAAAGGCAAGAAACTCCCCACGTACCTGGGTAGGGCAAGAGAAAAAAGAATAAACAGAGACAAAAGGATAAGGACGGTACCTGCACCAGTGGGAGGGAGCCGTGAAGGAGGAAAGGTCTCCACACACTAGGAGCCCCTTCGCGGGCAGAGATTGCGGGAGGCGGAGCGGGGAGCTTCGGAGCCGCGGAGGACAGCACAGCAACAGGGGCGCGGAGGGCAAAGCGGAGAGATTCCCGCACAGAGGATCGGCGCCGACCGTCGCTCACCAGCCCGAGAGGCTCGTGTGTTCACCCGCCGGGGGCGGGCGGGGCTGCCTATAATAGCCAATTTGAAATCTTTGTCTAGTGAGTCTAACATCTAGTTCAAGGATAGTTTCTATTTACTGCTTTTTTCCCCTTGTTTCTTTATGTGTCTTATAATCTTTTGTTGAAAAGTGGACACTCTAAATAATATAATGTGGGAACTCTGCAAATTAGATTCCCTTCCCTCCCCTGCTTTTGTTGTTGTTATTGTTTTAGCTGTTTAGTGACTTTCCTGGGCAAAATTTATAAAATCTGTAGTATATAGCTGTTGAAGTCTCTCATTGATTCGTTTAGTGGTCAGCTAATGATTTGTCAGAGTTATACTAAATGCCTTTAACCAATAAGTCTTCTACTTTGTGCTGAGTGTGTGTGTGTGTGTGTGTGTCTGTGTGTGTGTGTTGGGACACACCTTTAGTGCTTAGGTACTTTATGACTGTGACTTAATCTTCACTTCCTGCTTGTGCAAGGACCCAAAGTCGGCCAGAGGTCAGAGATTGGAGACCTCTCAAGTATTTCCTGCTCATGGACAAGGCTCTACACATGTACATGGCCTTGTAGATATCCAGAAATAGGTCAGACCTCTTCAAAGTCCCCAGTAGATTTCTTCTTCCCCATAACTTCCTTTTGGCCAGAGCTTATTTGCCCCAATTAGTATCACAGTTTTAGGCAGCTGTAATATTCAAGAATTACCACTGACTTTTTTTGACAAATGCCCTGGAGATAGGGCTTTTCCACAGAGTGAGTCAGGTCAAATAATGATAATGCTCTGTAAATAGGGCTTTTTCAGGGAGCTGCATAACAGGTCAAATTGTGACAGTGTCCCAGGATGGGACTTTCGAATATGCTAATTCATGCCAAGGTATGTGAGTAGGTACTTAGCTCTTCTCTGGCCCAGGCCTTGTCCTTCTTACCTCACCTTTACCTAGATGCTAAGTGGTGACTTGGAGGTGAGTAAAGTGCCTGAGGGCTTGGTCTCAAGTGGGTAGTGTGAAATGTTGTAAGCTCCTGCAGCTGGGAGTTGGGCAGACCTGGTGCTGAATTCTGGCTCTTCCTTTGCAGCCTTGGGGACAAGTTGCTTCTCTGAGCCAAAGAAGGATACCTTTGTCTGTAAATTGGGTTACCACAACCTCACCAGTTTGTGTCAAGAGAAAATTTAAATTAGTCTCTGTATATGAGGCTGCTGGCGCACAGAAAAATGCTCTCTCATGGAAATGATTATTATTTGTCTTGAGGCTTAGGATAAGACTCTAAAAAATGATGAGGCTGGTGTTTTGTTGAAATAAAAGCAATTATAGCCCATGTAACACTCACTATGTGCCAAGCCTTGTCCTAAGCACTTTGTACATGCGAATTCATTTAGTCCTCACCATGAACCTCAAGTGGATTCTATTATGAGTCTCATTTAGAGATGAGGAAACTGAGGCATAGAAGTTCCTGCCCCAGGCCACTTAGAACTGGGATTCTGACCCAGGCTGTCTGGCACCAGAGTCTTGCAGTCCTCAACTGCACTGTTTTGTTTCAGTACCACACACCTCCAAGCCAGGTGTTCACTTGGATGGCTGGCAGTGGAGAACACTCAAGTGAGAGTAAAATGAAAAGCATCATTTGCCCTTTACTAATGAAACTTGGAACAAAAGGACTGAATACTCCCGAGTCACATTCACTTTGGAAAAAGTCAGAGGGCAGGCTCAACCCAGCAACTTCTGCTTTGTGGCTTCAGCTGGGCCGCAGAGCCTGGCCAGGTTCCTCTCTGAGATCAGACACACACAGGACCTTCCCCCCACTGGAGTTCCTCTTGGGCTGGGGATTGCAGCCTGTCCCTGGAGCTGGCCACTGCCCTGAGCACAGCCATTCCCTGAGCCTGCTCAGACTCTCACACGGACTGAGGGCTTGTCGGCGGGGGGGATGCTGCTGGCTTCAGTCCCTCACTCCCACCCCCATCAGCTCTCCACACGGATGCCCAGAAGCTGGCAGCACCATCAGCGGGAGGGATGGTTAATAACTTGGCACTCACCTTGACACACTAGGGCCATGAAGATGCGGGCACCCCAGGGCTTCAGTTCGTCTTTTATAACAGCCACCATCACAATCAGTGAGGTCACAGTGGCCCCACCTGCCATGTGACTGTCTGTGCAAGTGTATCAGGAGCTGGCACTGAGCCCTCTGCACCTGCTCGCCACCTTCTTTCTCATGCCTCCCCACAGGAGGGCCCTCACCCACAGGCTCCCAGATACCTTCCTGTCCGGGAGGTCTGCAGCCATGACAGACCTTCAGAGAGAGCTCACCAGAACAGCTAGGAGGTTTATAAACTGCTGAAACGTTCCCAAACCAGTTAGTAAATCGTCACTGCCCCCAGCCTCCCCACTCTCTAGGACGCAGCTACCTAGGACCAGATGTGGCCTATGGCCCACTTTTGTTGTGGTTGATCCTGGTCCCTGCAGAGCCATTTCTGAGGATTCTGAATTTCACCCAGTCTGCGTCAACAACTTCTGGAGGCAGAGCCCTGAACTTGGGAGCGAGGGGACATCTTTGAGCTTAGGTAGTTTCTGCTTCCTCAGTTTACTGTTGAGGACAGTTGACTGAGAGAGCCCGTGTCACCTCCAAGGGGGTGCAGAGCAGGGGGACAGCAATGGACGGCCTTGGAGTCAGGCTGCTCTAGGCCCAAGTCCTGACTCACCCACCTTGACCTGCGGTGCCTCTGGCTGTGTGCCCTGGGCCCGGGGCCTCGGTGTCACCTGGCTGGGAGAGCACCACCTCACCGGGCTGTCACCGGAGGGCGTGGAGGGAAAGGGCTGGTGCCCCCCAGCGCCAAACGCTGTCTTCCCCAGGACAGTGGGCTCTGGGGTCCTCTGGGAGACACCTGCACCTCTGACTCAGCACGGCCCCAGAGGCCATGTCCAGGGCCACCTGCCTGCAAATGGACCACTACCTCCCTCGCCCCAATCCGGTTTGGGGAACAAACAAGCTCTTTGCCAGTGAAGGCCTCCTGGGGAGGGTTAGGGAGAGAGTCTACCCTGAGTTTCATCTTGCTGATGATCAAAACGTGGGGACTTAGAGATGTAATGTAGGGGCTCAGAGGGGGCAGGCTTGAGAGGTCCTCAGAGATCCACCTAGCCTGACCTTGTTTTCTAGGTGAGTTGTTTTAAAAGCCCCCCAAAGAAAAAATGACTTGCTTAAGGCCGCCCACCATGTCAGTGGCCCAGTAGGGACCTCACCCTTGAGTCTGGGGGCCCCAGACTGCTCTTGGTTATGAATAAGGCTGCCTGAGTTTGTTCTTGTTTAGCCCCTATGAATTGAGGGCAAGTTCTGTGCTAGGCCCCTTACAGGGCGGGTGTCGCACCTTCATTACTGCAAATGGACTAGTAGAGGGAAGGGGCCAAACATGCAAGAGTCATTCAAGGTAAGGGTGAGGGCTGGGGAAAGGGAGCTGATGGGTGTGGGGAGCCCCCCTGCAGACCACCTCTGACAGCTGGAGGGGCACAGCCAGCCCCTTGGCCATAGCCCCTGCTCAGAATGTGCTGGGGTGGGGTGGCGGGGTGGTCAGGGCAGCTCCGTCAGAAATGACCCTTCCTCCATCGTCTCAACGTTTTCCAAGTACCAGATGGGCTTAGACTTAAGCCTCTACTTTGCCGCAGGCCGTGGGCCTCTCTACTGTCCTGCTTTGCTAGTTTGCATCAACACCACAGCTCGGATGTATTTGTGGATTCCCAGGGTCAAGAGCGGTTCCCTTAATGCCTGCCAGGTTTCTCCGCCACAGTTCAGAAACATTTTATGCATGGAATGCGCACATGCGTTAGATAAACGGTCTTTCATCTGAGAGGGAAGAGAGGCCAACATTTGCTGACCACTCACGGTCCCAACACAGCACATGCTCTGCCTCTGATTTCTCAACCTTCCCTGCGAGGGGCGTCCAATACTGTGGGTTTTAGAGATGAAGACATCCTGACTCTGAGAAGTAAATAATTTGCCCCAGGCCACCCATGTGTCGCCGGTCAAGTTAGGTCTAAACTCAGCTCTGAATGACCCCAAATCCAGGCTGTTTCTCTTCTCCCTAAGCTGTCTTTCAAGTCTCAAGAATGGACTCTTCTGGAAAGAGTCCAATTAATAGTCTTTGGCTGCTAGGACTGTGGGTCTCTGAGGTTTCTCTGGCTACCTAATAAAGTTATTTCTGATGAAAACCTAAGGACATCCTTCCTTCCTGTGCCCCCATCCTCCATGACCCGCAAAACATCAGCAGAGCTTGGAAATCCCTGGAAATCCAGGAGAAGCAGGCGCCAAAAGGATGTCGGGGGCCCCCTTCCTTTATTCAGAGAGGCTGGGGAGTCACTCCTTCCCAGTAAACTCCCAGGAGGCCACCAGCCAGGACTGGGCGACAGAGGAGGGGTGGTGCCGCTGGGTGAGTCTGGGGGAAATGAGGCCACGGAGCCCCGGAAAAGGCCTGGGTCACCCAACATCCTGCTCTGCCTTCCCTGTGAGGCCCCATTGTCCTGGCTCGAGCTCCCAGGCTGGCCGGCTCTTGCTGAGGCAGAATTCATCAGCTGGCTCTGAGGCTGATTCTGAGTTAGTGCTATTTGTAGAATCTTCTTAAAATACCACAACAGTGCCATTCACGGAGCGTCTGCACGGCGATTGATGGCGGAGGCTGGAACAAAGCTCTGCTGTGCTCGGCATCCCGTTCAGGCCTCAGCCGGAGGGCACCCCTCTGCCCCAATGATGGGTGGGGATGCTGGGGCTCTCCCTGTCCTGAGTGCTCCCGAGCGAGGCCCCGTGGGGCCCGGCATGGACTCTGGTCCCCCATGCTGGCCTGGAGTGCATTTTGGACCAGGATGGCCGGCAGAGAGAGTACAGGACGGCAGCCGGCTCTCCGTAAATGAGATCCTGCCCTGGCCTTTCCCCAGGGAGGTCAGGTCTAATCCTCCCCGTCATTAGGCCGCACCCGGGCTTGCTCAAGGACGGTTGTGTGGATGGACAGGAACAAAGATCGGTAAAAGGTCATCAGGGAGAGACCCATAAAGATGTAACCTTTTGCGTCCAGAGTCAAAGGCTCTGGCATCTGTGCTCCCTATGTGTACGTACTCAATTTCATCATGAGATGGTCACAGCAGTGTCCTCATCAACTGTGTTTCTCTTCCCCCACCTCAGCAGTACCCTCAGCGCCTTCTCAGGCACACTTGCTCTCGGGATGTCTCCGTATGTTAACAGGTGTCTCCATTAGCGATGCATTTTGTGGTATCTGGGAAGAGCTGAGCAGAGTTGAGTGTTTTCTCTGAAGCTGGACCTCTTGGAGCCCTCACCATGCCAAAGGACCGTGCACTGGGTCGCCTCTACTTAACTTGCAGGCCCTTCCTCACACAGCTGCCGGCTGGGCAGTGATGTTCTAGCCATACCTTCCTGTGATCCTTCCAGGATGTGGGTATGGCTGGAGCCACATCTGTTCAAAAGTTTTAATGACTTTCCAGTTTTCGTTTTCCCCCCCATTGGTACCTAACCATGTATCGCATAGAAAATCAGACAGTCCTCCAAAAGGAGGCAGCTTAGCTCTCCTAGCCTGTGCCTGAGGTTAAGAGCCTGCAGCGGGCCTTGCTGTGTGTCTGGAGGGACCCCCTTGCTGCACGGAAAGGCTTGGCAGCCAGACTGGCAGCTACCGCTCTGAGCGGCTATACCAGCCATTACTGATGTCCAGCTCAGACTGATGTCAAGCCCTCATGGTGGGTTTTTAAATGTCCTCTGCAGGTGTCCGATGAGTCCCTGTTAATAGCTGTTCACAAAGGACACTGGACCACCCCCTGACCAGTGGTGGGGTCATTACACACAACCTAGCATAGAGTGTGACCCTTGACAAGGGCCCTGCCTGGCAGGGTAAATCTGTTTGGGATGAGGGTCAGGTGAGAGACTGACACCTCAGGGATGGTTTGGGGGTCCTCAAAGCACCACCATGTAAAGAACAGCATCCGCCTCAGTGTAGACGATGGCCACCCCAGCATTTGAGCCCCGGCAGTTGAACTGGATTCTGATCATCTTGGTGGAAGGCAGGGCAGACCTGGGAAGCGGGCCCTCTCTGAGACGAGCAGACCCATGACACTCACTGGCTGCAGGACTCCAGGCAAGAGACACACATCTCCATGCCTCAGTTTTCCCATCAAGGAAGTGGAATTCATAAGGCCTAGTTTGGGGGTTGCTGTGGGACTGTGGTAGGCAGGAGGCCCTGAGAGGCTGGAGTAGCTGAGGTTTTGCTCCCCAGCCCTGCCAGCTCTGCTGAAGTGAAAAGCACTAGACAACAAATAGGTGAGGCATAAAATCTCTGCTCTGGCTCTCTGGCTGGGAGTTTGGGGCAGTTTTCTTCTGTACAATGTGGAAAGGTAAGACCTTTATCAAGGTTGTCTTGAGGCTTAAATGTGAGAACATAGAGGCCACCATGTTGCATAACTCCAGCAGAGGGGGGATTCACAAAAGCTGGAGTGTGAACGGGCCCTCCAGAGGGCGCCATTTATTTAGATTACAGCAGGGGTCCCCAGTCCCCAGGCCACAGACTGGTACTGGTCCATGGCCTGATAGGAACCGGGCCACACAGCAGGAGGGGAGCGGCAGTCAATCGAGCAAAGCTTCATCTGTATTTACAGCCGCTCCCCATTACTTGCATTACTACCTGAGCTCCGCCTCCTGTCAGATCAGCGGCGGCATTAGATTCTCATACAGGCAGGAACCCTCCTGTGAACTGTGCATGCGAGGGATCTAGGTTGCATGCTCCTTCTGAGACTCTAATGCCTGATGATCTGAGGTGGAGCTGAGGCGGTGATGCAAGTGCTGGGGAGTGGCTGCAAGTACAGATTATCATTAGCAGAGAGGTTTGACCAAAATAAATCAGTTACTTGCAGACTCATATCAAAACCCTCTCAGTGAGTGGCAAGTGAAAACAAGCTCAGGGCTCCCTCTGATTTTGCATTATGGTGAGTTGTGTAATTATTTCATTATATATTACAATGTAATAATAATAGAAATAAAGTGTACAATAAATGTAATGAGCTTGAATCATCCCCAAACCATCCCCCATCCCCAGTCCATGGAAAAATTGTCTTCCACGAAACCAGTCCCTGGTGCCAAAAAGGTTAGGGACTGCTGGACTACGATGAGAATGGCTGTCTGGGGGAAGGGAGTAGGCAAGCACTTAGACTACAGTGTGAGTGTTGGCCTCCACGGGTACCATTCATTCAAACTCTAAGGTGAGTGGCTGCCTCCAGAGGGTTCCAGGCACTTAGACTACCATGTGAATGGCTGCCTCCTGGAGCTGTGCTGGGGAGTGGTGCTACAGTTATCAGTGAACTTATTAAACCTCTCTCCTGGCACTAGCATGACTTCTTGCTTGTCTGGTTTATAACTGGCCTCCAGGAAGGAAGCAGTGTACAAAATAGTATGTTGTTTTTTAAGGAATCTGGAGAATTTGGTTGAAGAAGGGCATGGGGAGAACATTAGCTAAAGCCCTGAGGTCTCACGCACCTGCTGGAGGTGGGCCTACATTCTGGGGAACCCATGCAAAGAGGAAAAGAGCACCAGACAGAGATCCACGGTGTCCATATCAAAGTAAGGGATTTCTCGTGTGCCCAGCATAGATACTGTGGCTCAACAAACGTCCACGTTACCGGCTAGCAGAGGCAGAAAGGAACTGGGAAGGTTGTACTGAGTGTAACATGCTGGGTGGGTAATGGGCCTGGAGTCCCATAGACCCCGGGCACTTCACTGCCATTTGGCATGTCACTTTCCCCAGCCCCAGTCTCCTCATTCAGCCCGAGGCACTCCTTCAAGCCTTCACCCTGGCCTCAGGAAGGGAGTTGAACCCCGCTCTGGGGGAGGCAGAAATGGTAGGAATGCCCCCTCCCCCACTCCTCCAAGCTGCTGGAGGTAACCCAGGCTGCCAGCCAGGTTTCTCCCCCACCAGGAAGAGTTCCTGTGACCGGGAGGTTTTGTGATGCAGAACTGGGGAAGGGGCTTAGAGCATCTTCATGATAAAGAGCAGAGAGGCAGTACATTCTCCCAGACTCTGAAGGAAAGAGCAGATGTCCTTGTTGCTAATTTGGCTTCTTGGGTTGCTTCCCAGTCTGTGGCTGACCCGCCTGCCCTTGACTCCCTGAGGACCAGGGCTTCATCTTTGTGTCCCCAGTTCCTAGCATGGCGTCTGGAAGGTTGTGCAGGATAGGATCTGAGAATGTCCTTCAGGGCAGCGGTTCTCAAGCACCTGTCCAGAGGGGCACCTGGGGTCAAACAAGAACTTCCTTCTGGTGGTGGGAGAAGTGGAGATGCAGGCACAGGCTGGCTGCCACCTCCTGGTGTCAATGGTAAGAATCTAGTCCAGGTCCTTGGATGAAGGTCAGCCCCTGCCTCATGCCCCAGGCCTTCCCCCGTGGTGCCAGGCTGGGGAGCCTGGGCACAGAGAGCTAACAGCCAGAAAAAGGGATTCTTGGCAGGTATCCTGGGTCTGTGCTTTTCAAGCAGCTGGGCTTGAGCCCGAGGTGGGGATCAATTGGGAGAGGGGTGAGAGGGGATGCCACCAGCATTTAAAAAAAGTGATGCTTACAATTACAAAGTGATTTTTATTTAGTCTAAATGTGCAGTTTCTGGAGACAGTGAGCAGGGTGTGATGGGACTTGGGACACCCCCTCCTGCCACCAGCAAGGGGTCCAGTACCTGCCTAGGCTCTACTTATGTCCCCGGCGGTAGGGGGACTTGGAGCCCCAGAAGTGAGCCTTGTTCTTGAATTTCCTCTGGATCACCACCAAGACCAAGACAGATCCTGAACCCAGGCGCTCGTCCCCCCCCCCCTTCACCCACGCCACCGCTTCTCCCCCCTGGACACCTGCCAGAACTGGGGAACAGGTCCTTTCCACCTCTGGACCCACTCATGACCTCGTGGGTGCACTGAGATACACAAAGGACCTCAGGACTTTGCCCACCTTGGGGCCTTCGCACTTGCTGCCCACCCCCCTACCCTCTACGTCCGGCCCAGCCCTTCTAGTACACTTAATTCTCAGCTCAGGGACCCCCTGAGATGGGCCTTTCCTGACCCCCTGTTTAAGTAGCAAGCCCACCCCATCTTTGAGGCAGTCGCCCCATCTGTGCTCCCTCCCTTCTTGGTTTGCTCCCTCATCCTTTGTCTGACTCCCCCGAGTATGCGTTGCCCTCCCCTTCACCTGTGTGCCCCCTCCACCCCACCCCTGTGCCAGGCACACAGTAGGCCTTGAGGAGTATCTGTTGCCTCAGTAAAAGAAAGGGCCTCTTTACACATGCTGGCTAAGCCAGGCCCAGCCTGCCTGAGGTCTCCTGCACCAGTCAAGCCCCACAGAGAAGATGGGGTACGGGGAGGGGGGCATGGAAGAGGGATGTTAAAGCCCCTGGTACCACATGTGACCAATGGTGACTGGAGCATGGGTCCCTACTCCCCTTTTGTCCCTGGGCTGGCAATTCTGATCCACACTTTAGGAGGCTGCACTAACGGTGCCAGCAGGATAGAGGCCCCAGGTCCCCAAACGGTGGCCAGCACCATCTCACATCCCTGTGGGCTGTCCCTCCTTCCTCATTTTATTTCCTGCCCTGCTTCCCAAGCCCCCTGCCTGCACACAGCCCTTAGTCTCTGGCTTTGGTTTCGGGGAACCCAGGCTAAGACACACAGTGTGAGGGGGAAACATTCTCAGAAGCAATGTGAGGTAACAAAAGACAGAAGTTTCCTGCAGTTAATGACAGCTCCTGTTAGCCCACAGTGCTGCAGTCATTCATTTAACTAATGTCCACACGCCTACCTGGACAGAGTTCTCTGTTAGGTGTTGGGAGAGGTGCAGGGGTGCATCGCAGACCTCAAGAAGGCTTGAAGGGGAGACCCAGGCGGGTGGGAACCTGGCGCTGGGAGCATACTGAGGAGAATCTTGGATGCAAATCAAGGTTCCATCGTTTACTAGATCCTAGGGCTTGGCCTCAGCTTCTCCTGCACGTAGTAGGGGTGGTAATGTGATCAGAACATTGACTTCCTAGAGTCCCTTGGAGGGATGCCCCTCTTTACAAGCAGTAGCAGTGTGGGGATGGCGGTACTAGTAAAGCTGCAGGGGGCCGTCCTTGTTACGTCTCTGCAGCTGATGTTGTTTGTGACATTGTAGAAATTAAGCCCCCAGCACACACTCATGGAAGAGGTTGAATCTGACTGTGTATAAGGAAGCGAGCGCAGAGCAGGCGCTTCATAAATGTTAGTTCTCTTTTCCTGCCTTAGAATAATGAGTCAAGCTAATGGTCACTGAGCATAAATCACATTTTTTTCCCCCAGTTCAAAGTGCCAGGCCCACCCCTCCTCCCCCATAACCCCCCACCCTGGAACAGTTCAGAACCTGCTCTTCGTCTGACAGTTGGCATATTCCATTTTCATATGTTGCTATTTTTAGCTTATTTTTTTTTATACACAGAAGTTTATTTTTAAATGGGTGCTGGTGTGTGTGGGGGTGGATTGCCCTTACAATCAGTGGTGTTTTCCAGTCCTGTTCCGGCTTCCCTGGGAGGTCAGGAGACAAGAGGAGGCCAAGTCAGGCCAGGCCCAGAGCCAGGGGAGCTGAGCTACTGGTGGCCCTGGGAGGTGGCCCAGTTCTCAAAGTGCCGTCTAGCCACCCCACACCCCACCCCCGACCTCCCCTCTGGAATCCCTCCTGTGCTGAAGTTGCAGGTTTGCATTTGTGATAATGGTTGAAGCCCCTCTCCCCAACCAGTCTGGGACTCTTGGTTTTGTCACTGCTGTGTCTCTAGCACATGGCACAGTGCCTGGCACGTGGTAGACCTTTAATACACATTTTGTGGAAGGGGGAATGGGATAAGGAAGACTGGGAGTGGGTGAGGGGGGAAGAGTTATGGAAGGTGAAGAAGTGGGGTTATTTGAGCTGGGTCTTGATGAATGAGTAGGAGTTTACCAGGTGGACAAAATGAAAAGGCATCCCAAGAAGAGGGAACAGCATGTGCAAAGACAGAGAGGCGTGAAGTACATGGTGTATCCCGGGAACAGTAAGTAGGACGGAGTGCCTGGTGGGTCCAGTGAGGTGGGGAGCAGCTGGCTGGGCTGGAGAGGTCCCCTCAGCTGATCACGGATGAGCCCCAGTGGGAAGCAGTGAGCGGGGACATTTCCTGGGGGCAGAGGAGAGAGGCTGTGGTGTGGAATTTTTACCAGGCAAGGGAGAGACCTGCCTCGTATTTCAGAGCAGACCCTCTGGCCAGGCCCAAGCATTCCCCAGCTGGCCCCAGCTCTTCCTTCACCTCTGCAATTGTCCCTGTGAGAAAAATCACAGCCCCAGTTTTCCCACAGGGTGCTGCCCCAGGCAAGGTCCACACAGATTCCCTAAAAACCCAAACATCCCCAGAACCACAAAAGAAGATTTCCCAGGGAGATGCTGCTTTTGAGAAATGAAACTCCGCTGTGGGGGTGGGCTGGCAAAAGCGGAACTTGGAGTGCAAACCGATTGGAGGACATTTGGGGAATTTTCCTAAATTAAAAGTACTCAAAGCACGGGGCAGGTCTGACTGCTCCAGGGCCAAACCAGGAGCTATCACTTCTCTTAACAATGAAAAGCAGCAGTCTTTATTCAAGAAAGTAACTTGTGCCTGTGAGAACACACAGGCAATAATAACACACAGGCAAGCACTTCAAAGAGCCTATAGCGGGAAGTAAGCCTCATATTCCTGAGCCCCTTGCCTCCTCTCCTGACGGCCCCTTGCCTGGGTCCCTGGCTCCTGCTTGTCCTTCCAGAAATGGGCCCGACCACCCGCCGCCGTGTGTCCACATCACTCTCACACAAATGGCAGCATGTGCTTCACGCTGTATTTTGCTTTTTCCACATAATAATGTATCATCTCATATCACATAGTTCCACCACCTTCTTTTTTTGGATGTACGTCATTTATTTAACCAACACATTATTTATTTAACTTGATGGACAGTTAGGCTGTTCCCTGTTATTCTCACTGTCTCCTTATGCACGTGTGCAAATTTATCTGAAGGATAAATCCCTTAGGAATGGATTGCTGAGTCATTTAAAATTTTGATAGATATGTCGTGGTCCACGCGTGGGTTGGAAGAAGAATTTCCAGACACAAAGTATTTTAGGCAAGAGTGAGTTTATTGAGAACAAAGAGCAGAGTTAGTGAGGGGCGCTGCAATTACAGCGGCTGACCTCCTGATAGACCAGGGAGAGCTGACCCCCTCTGTGGGCTAGTAGCCAACTTTTATAGCCTCAAGACAAAGAAAATTCCTGTTGGCAGGATGGCATTAGGTGATTGGTCAGGGTGCTGCAAGGTTGCTACATGGTGATTATTTTGTCTACTATGGAGTCGGGGGCTGTCCTGTTTAGATTAGGAGAGCCCATGGCAGCAGTTGCTATGGGGGCTCTGTTAATTCCGGAGTTTTTGTCCTGTGTCCTTGATGTAGGGTGTCCTTGATGTGGGGCTCCACAAGATATGGTAGTGCCCCCTGATCCGTGGTTTTGCTTTCCGTGGTTTCCTTCTCTGTGGTTTTAGTTACCCACGGTCAACTGCAGTATGAAAATACATTAAATGGAAAATTCCAGAAATAAACAATACAAAAGTTTTAGATTGCACACTGCTCTGAGCAGCAGGCTGAAATCTTGTGCCGTCCTACTCTGTCCCACCGGGAGGTTAATGTTTTTGTCCAGGGGATCCATATATACGTATTCCCAGCTACCCGTGTCTACGTATACTTAGCAGCTCACTCTGTTATCAGACTGTCGAGGTATAGCATTCAGTTAACTTTTGTTACAGTATATTGTTATAATTGTTCTATTTTATCATTAATTGTTGTTAATCTCTTACTGGGCCTCATTTATAAATTACGCTTTATCGCCGGTATGTATGTACAGAGAAACATTGTCCCTATAGGGTTGGGCACTGCCCGCGGTTTCAGGCATCCGCAGGGGTCTTGGAACAAATCTCTCGCGGATATGGGGGGAGGGGCGCTACTCTGTTGTCAGATTATGCAGCGCGAAGGGTTTGTGGGAAAATCCATATTACCAACATGCTAGGGCTGTCCACTTGCTTCATTGTCCGCCCTGGGCTGGTGCCTCCGGCTGTGAGCCCCACGCCCCTTGGTGAGCTGGTCGCCCGGCTCTGAGCAACTCTCAGGTGCCAGCGTGTCCTCCACCCCCATTTTCCACTGTGTGTAGCCTGCAGCCCACCGCCCACACGTGATGTGAGGTTTCTTTCACTTGCCACTTTATATTAAATTCTGTTTTCATCTAGCGTTTAAAATAGGTAACATGGTTCAAATATCTAAAGGCCAGTGCCCATCTCCCTACACCCTTTTCCCCTAGCCATCCCCTTTCCTCCCAGAACTGCTGCTCCAATGTCTTTGTCTCCTTCCAGAGATATTTTGCACAAACAAGTATATTTCTGTTCTTCCTTCCTCCCTCCCTCCCTTCCTTTGCAAAAATGATAGCGTGTTATTCTTCCCTTTACTTTTTTCACTTAACTGCGTCTAGCAGAGAACATTCTGGGTGTAAAGTGCATCCTCATTTTTTTTTTTTTTTTTTGTGGTACGCGGGCCTCTCACTGTTGTGGCCTCTCCCGTTGCGGAGCACAGGCTCCGGACGCGCAGGCTCAGCGGCCATGGCTCACGGGCCCGGCCGCTCCGCGGCACGTGGGATCTTCGCGGACCGGGGCACGAACCCGTGTCCCCTGCATCGGCAGGCGGACTCCCAACCACTGCGCCACCAGGGAAGCCCCTTCATTTTTTTTAATATCTGCAAATCATCACATCTGATGAATGTCTATTCCTCTGCTCTCTTGTCATTTGTCTTTTCACTTTTCTTTGCTGTGAAAAGTTTTTTTTTTTTTGCATTTTATTTTATTTTTTATACAGCATGTTCTTTTTAGTTATCTATTTTATGCACATTGGTGTATATATGTCAATCCCAATCTCCCAATTCATCCCACCTTGAAAATATTTTGAACTTTCCTGAAGTGAAATTTTCTTTTGTGGGCTCTGGTTTTGGGGTCATATTAAAAAGACCTTTCCCACTTTGAGATTACACAAAATTTCTCCCACAATTGATCCTGGTACTTTTGTTATTTCATTTTTTAATCTTTAAAATCATTGATACATCATGATTTTTTATTTTGTTGTAAGATGTGCTATAAGGATCCAACTTGATAATTTTTCTCCAGGTGGCTATCCAATTGTCCCTATTCCATTTATTGAATAATTCATCTTGTACTCGCCCATTTGAAATAACTCCTTAATTCTGTTCCAGACTCTCAAATGTGTTTTGAGTCTCTCTGTTCATGTATGCAGTACCATGCTGTTTTAATTATTATAGCTGTATAATTTACTCTGTTTTAATAATTAGTAGGGCTGGTCTGACTTCCTTATTTTTTTTTTTACAAAAATGCATTTGCTATTTTTGCTTATGACTTTTGAATCAACTTGTCTAATTTAAAAAGAAATGCTATTCATACTTTATTGTGTTACGCATTATGGTATGCGTTTCTATTACTTCTAATTTATAAATAGTGATTTCTGTATATTAATTTTGTGTCTGGTACCTTACTGAATTGTCTTACTGCTTGTAATGGTTTTTCAGTTGGTCGACTTAGGTTTTCCACACATATAAATAATAACAGCGATAATAATACCACCACACCCTCCCCTCCCACTTTTATAGTTTTATGTTCTCTCTCTAATCACACTGGCAGATACTTCCAGGAAAATGTTAAATAACACTGATGATGGTGGACATGCTTGTTTTGTCATTGGTTTTGATGAGAATGCCACTAGCATCTCTCCACTAAACACAGTGTTGGGACTTCCCTGGTGGCACAGTGGTTGGGAATCCACCTGCCAATGAAGGGGACACGAGTTCAAGCCCTGGTCTGGGAAGATCCCACACCGCAGAGCAACTAGGCCTATGCGTCACAACTACTCATCCTGCACTCCAGAGCCCACGAACCACAACTGCTGAGCCCGCGTGCTGCAACTACTGAGGCCTGCGCGCCTAGAGCCTGTGCTCCTCCGCAACAAGAGAAGCCACCTCAATGAGAAGCCCACGCACCGCAGCGAAGAGTGGCCCCCACTTGCTGCAGTTAGAGAAAGCCTGCGCGCAGCAACCAAGACCCAATGCAGCCCCAAAAATAATAATAATAAAAAATAAATTTTAAAAAAATTAAAAACAAAATTTAAACACAGTGTTGGCTTCGGCTACATCTGTGTTGAGGAAGGATCCATCTATCCCTACTTAACGCAGAATTTCAAAATGGATGTTGAATGTTGTCATGTGCCTTCCAAGATTTCTCTTGGACCTGGGCTGCAGGTCCACCAGTGTACCTCAGCTAGCCCCAGACCTGCCCCTCCCTGGCAGCTCCTGGGGGAGCCGGTGCAGCTCTCAGCTGCCTGGGGGCTCTCGTCTCTGGGCTGGGATGCTTTCTGCAGCAAGAAGCAGAAAAGCCCACCTAACAGGCTTAAATCAAAGGAGATGTGTTATTCTCCCAGACCGAGAGGCCCTGAGGTAGGCAGCTCCTGGGTCAGCGATTCAGGGTCTCAGTCAAGTTAGCAAGGGCGTGGGCCCCCCTCTTCCCCTGCCCTCCTTGGCCTGTTAGCTTTGCTGGCTGGTCAGCCTGGTCACAAGATGACTACCAAACATCCCAGAGACAGGCACAATATGCCACCTTGATGAAGCAGGGTCTGTTTGTGCGGTTCTTAGAAGTCATGAAGCCTTTCTCAGAAGACCCTCCAGGGACCTCCCCTGTGTCTCAGAGGCTGCATCTTCCAGTCTTAGCCTGTAAAGTATAAATGTTTTTCATTTCTTTAAAAATCTCCTTAATGTCTCATAAGCGCTCATTTTCTAGTGGCTACATATGATTCCATCTGGTTTATGTGCGCACTCTCCTAAGCCATTCCCCTGTTTTGGCCATTACGTGGCTTCTGACGTTGTACTGGGTTCAGCTGTTGCCTGCCCATTGGGGCGTTTTGAGCTCCCAAACACTCCGGGAGAGGCTGTGGCCAGTGCCTTTCTCAGCCCAATTAGAATTTCACTTCTGGTTCCAGCTCATCAAGAGGTGTGGTTGAAAGCTCAGAGTCGGTTCCCAGAACCCTGCAAATGAGAGGGCGGGGGCCATGGGGAGGCTACAGGGAGTCCACTGGGTGCTGACTGCTTGGGGGAGAGGACTCTAACTCTCTGCCCGAGACTGGGGGAGATGGGTGCACTTTTTCAAGGTGTCAGCAATTTCCTTGCCGGCTCTGGCCCTGGGGGAGGGGGCCAGTGAGGCTCTTAATGTGGAATATCTAGGGGCGCTGCAGACAGCCGGGCACCCAGGACACTGTTCAGGAGTTTCACTATTTGAGACAAAAGAAGTCTTTTCAGCCAGCTCAGCCCCAGGAAGAGAGAGGCCAACATAAGGTTTTCACGTGCCCCAGTGTAGTGACGTGGGGTGCAGTCTGTGCCGGGACAGGGGTCTCTGCTTGTCCGGTCCTGCTTGAGTGAGCTTTCTCCCTTCTTTACCAGATCCTGTCTTGCTTCTCAGAAAACAGAGCCCCGGGGGCCCAGGTAGATATTATGTGCATGAAGCTTTGCGCAGGTTGAGGACCTGCCCTGGGGTTTACATCCTTTTTCCTCCAGGCACAGTACAGCAACCCTAAGGGACAGACTCCAGAGAGCCCTGAAGGAACCATAGGGACCTGAAGTCTCTGTTTCTCTCAGCCCGTCACCTCCCCTCCTGACATTCTGCCCTCCAGGTCTCCCAGCTCCCGGGCCATCTCTTCTCCCCAGTGACAGACAGTAACAGAGCTGGGGCACCTACTGCAGTGCTGTGCTGGGGATGGAGCAGGGTGGGGAGGGTGAGCATTTATGAGACTCTGGGCCCTGTAGTCACCATGACAACAGAAATGCACTGTGATTTAGTTCCTTTGGCAGGAGCATCTGACAGGCAGGGCAGGTGGACTGCAGATGCCAATCGACTTGGGCTTCGTTCCTGTGTTTCCAGCAGTCCTCTTCCATATCCATTTTTCCCTGGGGTGCCTTCTTTCCCT
>NW_006770581.1:137289-159878 GCF_000442215.2 Lipotes vexillifer | reverse complement strand
CCTACATGCTCAGAGGCATTCTGTGGCACACATTTAGGCCACAAGACAAGCCTTCCCGTACTTTATTAGAGTCCCCATGTCAGGTGACTGCCCAGCGCCCCCTTTACTCTCCCCCGCTTCCCTTCTCTCCTTTTTCTCTCTGCATTTATGACAATAAAAAAAGCCATCCAGAAATGCAGAGGTGGGTTGTCAGCCTCCTCGCATTCCCGGCTGAGGGCTGTGGCAGTGGAGGGCACACAGATGACATCCTGTCCCTTTTTGCCCTGTTCTATTTTAATGAGATACTAGGTCCAGACCACATGCAAGGGGGTGATTGTCCAAGAGTGTGAATACAGTACCAGGAAGCAGGGTTCACGGGGGGCTACCTTGGAGGCTGCCCAGCACAGGGATGGAGCCAGGAGGACAGACTACAGCCAGACTGCCTGGGTTCAGATCCAAGACAGGTTGTGAGTGGCCAGCACTTTAGGAGACCAGTTGGCAAGTAATTTCCCCTTGCTGACCAGTTGGGAAGCGCCACTGTAATTAGTAGTGTGACCTCAGCCAAATTACTCAGCCTCCCCCAGCCTCTGTTTTCGCATCTGTAAAATGGGTATCATAATCGTATCACCTTATAGGGTTGTCCTGAGGATATGGAGCTGAGATATGCAAAGCTCTTAAAACGGTACCAAGCATGTGGTAAACACCCAATAAAACTTGAGTGTTTTATTAACAGAGATTGCCTGACACTTGCACAGAGCCCTCCATGTGTCCCCACAGTGACCACTGCCAATCACTGAACTCCTGTCCCTTTCCAGGCACTGGACTAGTCCCTGGGGATTCCAGGAGGCCAAAGGAGGCAAGGTCTGCTTTCATGAAACTTATATGCCTTTAGCAGAGACACAATAAACAAATACACAAATAAATAAGCTAATTTTCCGCTGTGCTATATTCTATAGAGAACAGAGTGGGAGAGTCATTGGGCAGGAGGGGCAGTTACTTGACAAATGTTCTCACCCAGGGAGGTTTTCTCTAAGTGATGTTAGAGGTAAGGTCTGAAGGTGAGAGGGGGCCAGCTCTGCAAGGAGCTGGGGGAACAACATTCCAAGAACCTGAAAGTGCAGAGATTCTAGTTGGAAGAGGGTGAGCTTGAGGAAGAGAAAGGGACCCGGGATGGCTGATGGCATTAAGGGTGGGTAAGTAGGAGGAGATGTGATCAGGGGACCTGGAGGCCCAGGGTCACATCAGAGTTGGATTTTTATTCCAGGAACATTAGGCCCTCCAAGGAGTTTTAAGCAGATGTGCTTTGCTCTTAGTTGACTGCTTTTCTTTGTTGAAGGGATGGGTGGACTGATGGACTGATGGATAGATGTATGGGAGGGATGGGCAGATAAACAGGTGGCATCAACACAAGCGCAGCCTCCGTCCCTGTGCTCTCTCACCAGAGTTTGGTGCCTGCTGCCTGCCTCAGCCCTTTAGGATGGTATCTTCAGGGCTGCCTGTGGTCCAGGCTCCTGACACTGTGCCCTGGGAGGACTGAGTGATGTAGGAGAGGCACCCAGGCTGGGCAAGGGGGCTGTCTCAGGCTCTTTGTCTCTGGGATCAGGGATCCACCATAAGGGTGGAGCTGATTTAATGAAAAGAATCCCAAACTGCTAAATCCAAATCCTGCTGTGCCATTTCCCATCCGGGTGGCCCTGGGCCACTGGGAGCTCCAGCTGCCCTGTCATAACACAGGCATGGTGATGGTTACAGAGGGTATGACAGCACTTAGGAAGCATTTGCAGGGGTCGTGCCCAGCTCCTGGCTTCCTTGTCTCATTCAGTCCTCACCAGAATCTCACAAGTTAGGTCCAGTTATTTTGCTGATGAAGAAATGGAAATGTAGAAACATTATGTGGCCAGTAAGCCCTTACATTTTATCAACCTTCTCCCATGTATTCATTTAATCTCCACCAACCAGGTGAGGTAGGCTCCACTTGGAGAGGAGGACCCAGAGACACAAAGCTGGTGGCGCTGGGAGTCCAGCCCCGTGCTCTCGGTCCTAGAATATAGGGGAGAGAGTGTGCAAGGTGGCAGGCGCTTGGGACCTGCCTTGGGATTTCCACTGTAGGAAACCCAGGCAGGCCATGCACCAGCCCCCACACCAGCTGGAGGGCCCCCGCAGGAACCCGCTGTTCCTCCTCGCCCCGCCACACCCGGGTCAGTCCCGGCTTTGGGGCACTGAGAAGTACAGAAGTTCCCCAGGAGAGACGAAAAGTGTCTGGTCCTCAGCCCACAGGCAGAGCGCACAGGCAGCCAGGAGGCGGCTGCAACCTGGAGCTGCCAGCACCTCGTCTGCCTGGCATCTGTCCCTGGCCTGGGTGAGCTTGGCTGCCCCTCCTGCCACCAGAGCCCCGCCAGTTCTTGCAGCATGCCTTTCTGCCCTGCCAGGCATCTGAAAAGGAGCAGGCAGCTGCCCAGGGGTAAGTGAACAGCCAGGGTCAAGAGCAGGCTGCAGGGACACCAGACTGGGGGATGATTAACCCTCAAAGGGCAAGTGGCATTTGGTGGCTCCAAGCAAAAGAAGTTGAGTGAAGATGAGTCAACAGGGATACGTGGGAAGCTTGGACCTCTGCTCAGGTTCAGCCCGGTGCAGCCTGGCAGGCATGGGCGGGGAAGGCCAACCTTGGAGACACTGCTGGCAACTAGGCATTGCCCAGAGCTGGGGACACACACACACACACACACACACACACACACACACACAGTCTCAGGATGTCTAGGGATAGTGGGCTCTCCCCTTCCCCTCCAGCCCTAGTCTAGGCTGTCTGAAAGCTGTCCAGTCCTGCAGCCACCAGCTACATATGGCAACTGAGCACTTGAAATGTGGCGAGTCCAGACATATTCTTAGTACAAACTACACCCTAGATCTTGAAGACTTAGTACAAAAAGTATATAAATATAATATCTCAATAGTTTCTGACTATGTGTTGAAATGAATGATACTATTTTGGATGTATTGGGATAAAAGAGTGGAGAATGCCTCTAGGCAAAGAGATGCTGATGTCAGCACAACACAAGCAAGTGGCAAGACCTAAACTGTCTGGACTGGTCACTGAAGAGCTACAGATAGTTTAAGTCTTTCAGTATTTTTTATTTATTATTATTTTTTGCGGTATGCCGGCCTCTCACTGTTGCGGAGCACAGGCTCCGGACGTGCAGGCTCAGCGGCCATGGCTTATGGGCCCAGCCGCTCTGCGGCATGTGGGATCTTCCCGGACTGGGGCACGAACCCGTGTTCGGCAGGCGGACTCTCAACCACTGCGCCACCAGGGAAGCCCCACTTTACTTTTTTAATGTAGCTACTAAAACGTTTGAAATTATCCACGTGGCTTGCATTATATTTTCACTGGATTACGCTGCTCTGGACAGCTGCATCCCCATGCTTGGCCTTCACCCCTGGAAATCCAGGTGTTGGAGGCCTCCCTGGAGCTCCCTGCTCCCCTGGGCAGCCTGTAGAATGATGGTGGGCCCTGTGACACGTCATACATTGCAGCTGCTGTCACCTTTAAATAGTGATTTCTTTTGATTTTTGAACATTTTCCATAAATCCTGGGCTCATTAGGTATCATTTGATGAATTACATCAGAATGACAACTTTTTGACCTGAATGTCATACAAGAAGTTCCATGGGCTACAGTGGTTTACAAAATGGTTTCACGGATATCATTTATTCTTTTTTCTTTTTATTATGAAAATTCTTATACAGAAAAGTTGCAAGGTAGGAGTTTTTGTCCTGGAACCCCTGCCAGGATCTGCTGCATTTTGGAGTCACCCCCTCTCCCCCAAATCCCTCACGTTGGTGGAAAGAGAAACTCAAAAGAAAGTTCTTAAACCCAGGAGCCCAGAGGGGAATAAAGCCCAGCTGGGAAGAAGAAAAGCTGGGCTGGGACCTTGCTGGGTCATGTAGGGGCCGCTCCCCTTAAGCCACAGGCTGAAATAGTGAGCACAGAGTGGGGTCAAGGTTAGGAATCAGGCTGCCTGGAGTCCTAGTTCACTGCTTTTACTGCTTGGACATGTTTCTAAACATCTCTGGACTTCTGACACTGTGCCCTGGGAGGACTGAGTGATGTAGGAGAAGCACCCAGGCTGGGCAAGGGGGCTGTCTCAGGCTCTTTGTCTCTGGGATCAGGGATACACCATAAGGGTGGAGCTGATTTAATGAAAAGAATCCCAAACTGCTAAATCCAAATCCTGCTGTGCCTTTTCCCGTCCGGTGGCCCTGGGCCACTGGGAGCTCCAGCTGCCCTGTCGTAACACAGGCATGATGATGGTTACAGAGGGTATGACAGCACTTAGGAAGCTGTCATTATGGGAATAATGATAGCACTTCCCATCAGCTTGTTAACATCATGCCTGCCTCAGAGTGGGTGCTCTGTGTGTGCCAGTCACCTTGGTTCTGCTATTGCTATTCTTCCATTCATCACAGATTCCGTGCACACCCTCCCCATGCCAGGCACTGCTCAGTGTGCTGGAGTTGCTTATAAAACAGACAGAATGGGGGCAGGCTGAAAATAAACAGTGTAAATAATCATGTCATATAAACACATAAAATACGTGTACTGGATTGTGATAAGTGCTATGGAAAGATTAAGGCAGGGCCAGGTTGCAGTGGGTGATGTGGATTGAGGTTTCAATAAGGGTGGTCAGGAAGGATTCCCAAAGAAGGTGACACTTGAAGGAAGACCTGAAGGAGGTGAGGGAGCATGCCATGGCAGTGTCTGGAAGAATGGCTTTCCAAGCAAGAACAAGGGCAAAGGGGAAGCAAGTGCAAAGACCCTGGGGCAGAGGCGTGCCCAGCTGTCTGCGGAATGACAAAGAGCAAGGCAGAGAGCAGCAGTGAGGCCAGAGGAGTAGCCGGCAAGAGGTCAGGAGGCCTGGAAGATCACCGCACGGACTTTGCTGAGAGGGGGGCCACTGCGGGATTTTAAGCAGAGGTACGTGAGCTAGTTTGGGGCTTAACTGGGTCACTGTGTTGCCATATTGAGAACAGGCAGTCGGGGGCAAGGTAGGGAGCCTAGCCATGCCAGTAAGCCAGAGGAGAAATGAAGGTGGCTTGGACCAGGTGGGCCAGTGAAACATGGTCAGATTTTGAATATGTTTTGAAGGAAGAGCCAGTAGAATTTGCTGATAGGAATGGATATGAGACAGAGTGGAGCTGAGGATGTGTCTGGTTTCCACTTGAGTAACGAGAAGGTGGAGTTGCCCTCACTCGAGAAGGGAAGGGGTGGCAGATCTGGAGTTGGATTTTGTAGCTGGTAAGTGGGAGATGGCTGGAGACATCTCAGTGGAGCTGTTGGGTGAGGGCACAGAGGGGTCTGGAGGGCAGGGAGCGGTGAACCTGGAAGTCATCTGCATAGGGACGGCAGTTAAAGCTCTCAGACTGGATGAGCTCACCAGGGGACATTATGGGTCAGTATGGGGACAAGGGGAGGGAAAAGGCCTAGTGACTCCCAACTTTCTGCTTTGGGCACCTGGTTGCCCAGCACTAAGATAGGAGCACAAGAGGAAGCTGGTGTGATGGGTGAGGTAGTGATGATTTGCAGACAAGCCATGTTGTGCCTGTGGGATGTCCCACACCGGTAGAATCATAAAGTCATTTAGACTCATAGGAAGTATAGATCTCCTTGCTCTTTATCAATGCTTCTCAACTGGGGGCAGCTTTGCCCCCCAAGGAACATTCGGCAACATGTGGAGACATTTTTGATTGTCAAACCTGGGAGGGAGGGAGAGGCTGCTACCGGCGTCCAGTGGGTAGAGGCCAGGGATGCCGCTAAACACCCTGCTATGCACAAGTCAGCCGCTGCCACCCTAGTGTAGAATTATCTGGCCCAAAATGTCATTAGTGCTGAGGTGGAGAAACTCTGCTCCATACTGGATTTAATTGAGTGTGATAATAAATGTGAACATTTAGAGAGTGCTTGTTAGTTGCCAGGTGCTAAGCTAAGGGAATAGCTCATTTCATTCTCCCAAAAAGGTAGGCACCCCCATTTTCTTCACCTTACACGTGTGTGCCTGACATTTGGGGGAAGTTAAGTCCCTGCGCTCCACCTGGTGGATCTGAGCATTCACCCAGGTCTGGCTCTCAGCACTGTTCAGGAGGGCCTCAAACAAAGGCGTATGGGGCAGGATAGGTGGAAATGCAAGAAAAGGGAAAAGCCAGAAACAGTAACAAGAGTCCTTCATCCTTCATAATGCATTTCTTCCTGAAATGTTTGCTGTTAGAATTTTTTTTTTCCTTAACTAAAGGTAATACTAATCTTTCCTAAGTAACAGAGGACAAGGTAAGCGTACACAATTGAATGCTATAGAAAATCCCAATGTTGGCTTTGATGACCTATTATTTTATCTTCCTTGCATTCCCCTCCACTAACATAGAGGAGGTTTTCTATTGCAAAAAGAATGAGTTTATAGTTGAAAAAACCTGGGTTTAAATCCTGGCCCCTCCATTTGTTTGTTTGTGAGCTAACTGTTTAACTTCTCTGAGCCTCAGTTTCTTCATCTGTAAAATGGAGTTAGTAGCACTCCTTCCCACGGTGTTTATGAGGATTAAATGTGACTGTGCGTGTTAACTGTCTTGCACAGTGGTTTACGTATAGTGGGCCCTTAGAAGTGGTTGCAGGACTTTCCCTTCTGAATAAGATTGGTGGACCGATTTACTATCCCACCTAAAACAACCCCCCCCCCCAAAAAGGACAAATAATATGAAACAATGTTTTTCAAGGTACTAGACATTAGGCAGTGAAGGACTGTGACACCGCACCCTCACCCCAGCAAGAGATGGGAAACAAACGAGGCAAGCCCTACACCTGCCCTAGCTTACTGGCTTGAGAAAGTTTTCAGGCTGTGATGCAGGAAGGGGAAACCCAGGTGGAGCCCAGCGGACTCCATGAGTTAAAGAGACAGCTGGGGAGACCAAAGCATCTTGAGTTTTCAGGTTAGAATACCAAGGAGGAAAGTGCTACTCAAAGAGAAAAACCCCCTTGGGAGCTCATCACCACATGCACATGAGGACATTTCCTGAGGCTGAGGAAAGAACCACTGGAAAGGGTTAGAGGCAACACTGACCACTCTGACACAGGGCAAGAAATAGTGCCTATTTCCATTGGACTCCTGGGGCATTGCATAGCATACACAGAAGGGTTTTCTCTCAGCAGTGGGGAGTTATTAGCTCTATACTGAGAACTCTGGACCCACCAAATAAATCTTAGAAACAAAATCTGTAAGAACAAGTAGACAGGAAGTCAGTAAGAATATGGAAAATTAAAAAAAAAAAAAAAAACTAATTTATAGAACGCTCCACCCAACCACAGCAGAGTAATTTTTCTCGGTGCAAACAGAATGCTTAGCAAGATGTATTCTAATCCCCAAACAAGTCTTAATAAATTTAAAAGGATTCAAATCATACAACATGTCTTCTCTGAAAACAGTGGAATTAAATTAGAAATCAATAATAGAAAGATTTCTCGAAAATCTCCCAAACTTGGAAATAACACATTTCTAAATAACCCATAGGTCAAAGGAGAAATCCAAAGGGTAAGACATTTTGAGCTGAATAAAAACGAAAAAACAATATACAAGTGTTGTACATGCCTCTAAAGCAGTACTTAGGGGGGCAACTATAGCACTAAACATTGTAAGAAACTAGAAAAATAAGACCAAATTAAACACAAAGTAAACAGATGAAGAGAAATAATAAAGATCAGAGTGTAAATTAATGAGATACAAGTTGGCAAACTACAACCTGTGGGCTGGCTCCCTCTTTTTGTAGACAAATTTTTGCACAGACACAGCCCTGCTCCTTCACTTACATATTGTCTATGGCTGCTTTCTAGCTGCAACAGCAGAGTAGGTAGTTTTGGCAGAGACCATATGGCCCCAAAACCTAACATATTCACTATCTAGCCCTTTAAAAGTTTGCTAATCAGAAAAACAAAGAAAAAGACATAAAGTCAGTAAAACAAAAAGCTCTTTTTTGAGATTAATAAAATCAGTAAGCCTCTAGCAGGACTGATCAGGGGAAAAAAGAAAAGACATAAATCGCCAATAATATAAACGAGTGAGGTGACCTCACTACCAAATACTTAAAAGGATAATAAGGGAAATATTGTGAACAACTTTTTGTCAATAGATACAACAACTTAGATGAAACAGACAAATTCCTTGCAAGACACACTACAGAGCTCACTCAAGAAGAAATAGGTGTATATGTTATAGAAATTTAATTTATTAAAAAACTTTCCCACAAGGAAAAGTCCAGGTCTAGGTGGCTTCATTGGTGAATTCTATCAAATATTAAAAAAAAAAAAAATAGTAACTCTACACAAACTCTTCCAAAAATATTGAAAAATAGGGAATACTTAACAGCTTATTCTGTGAGGCCAGCATTACCCTGATACCAAAATCAGACAAAGACATAAGAAAAGAAAATGGCATACCAATATCCTTCATGAATATAGATGAAAAATTCTAAACAAAATTTTAGTAAATTGAACCCAACAATAATAAAAAGGATAATACATCATGACCCGTTGGAATTTCAGGAATGAAAAGCTAGTTTAACATTTGAAAATCTGTCAGTGTGATTCATCATAATAGCAAACTAAAAAGAAAAAAGTGATCTCTCAATAGATACAGAAAAAAGCATTTGACAAAACCCCAATATCCATTTCTGATTAAAAAAAAACTCTCGGGCTTCCCCGGTGGCACAGTGGTTGGGAGTCTGCCTGCCGATGCAGGGGACAGGGGTTCGTGCCCCGGTCCGGGAAGATCCCACATGCCGCGGAGCGGCTGGGCCCGTGAGCCATGGCTGCTGCGCCTGCGCGTCCGGAGCCTGTGCTCCGCAACGGGAGAGGCCACAACAGTGAGAGGCCCGCGTACCGCAAAACAAACAAACAAACAAACAAACCTCTCAGCAAACTGGAAATAGAAGAGAACTTCCTCAGCCCGAGAAAGGACATCAACAAAAAACCTACAATAGATATACTTAATGGTGAAAAGTTGAATGCTTTTGCTATAAGATCAAGAACAAGATAAGGATGTCCACTCTCACCACTTCTATTCAACATCCTATTTGAGGCTCTAGTCAGCGCGATTTGACAAGAATCAGAAATAAAAGGCACCCAGATTGGAAAGAAAGAAGTAAAACTGTCTTTATTCGCAGATAGCACGATCACCTGTGTAGGTGCACTGGCAAGTCAGTGGGGAAAGGATCGTCTGTTCAACAAATGGTGCTGGAACAACGGAACATCCATCTATAAAAGGATGAACTCCAATCCATACCTTGCACCATATGCAAAAACTAACTCATAGACCTAAATGTAAACCCTAAAACCATGAAACTTCTAGAAGAAAATCTAGGAGAAAACTTATGACCTGGGTTAAGCAAAGATTGTTTAGATACAAAACCAGAAAAAATTGATAAGTTGAGCTTCATCCAAGTTAAAAACTTCTGCTCTTGGAAACGCACTGTTCACAGAATGAAAAGAAAACACACAGACTGGGAGAGATGTTTGCACAGCATATATCTGATAAAGAACTTGTATCCAGAAGATGTAAAGAACTCTCAAAACTCAGTAATGAAAAATGAGCAACCTGTTTTAAAAATGGACAAAAGATTTCAACAGATATTTCACCAGAGAAGGCACATGGATGGCAATTAAATACATAAGAAGATGTGCAACATCTTTTGGAAAATGCGAATTCAAACACAGTGCTCTACTCCTACACACCCATTAGAATGGCTATAAGTAGAGACCGGCCATACCAAGTGTTGGTGAGGAAGAACTGGAACCCTCATACACTGCTGGTGGCAACATTAAGTGGTGCAATCACTTTGCAGAACAGTTTGTGGCAGTTTCTTAAAAAGTTATCCATATATACAAATATACATGAATAAACATACATACTTGAAAAGTTAAACACACAGGCTTAGAGCAGGACCCTGGGCGGGGGCACAGCTGAACATGAGAGCATCTGTCAACCTCTGGGCAAGGTGGATCCAGGTTTCGTAAATGAAGCTTCTATGACGTGGGTGGCCCTCTTTAGGAAAAAGAATTGAAAAAAATGAGAAATTCCAGTTAGATACAAACCTGAGTATTCATTTAGGACAACCAAGTAACCACAACAAATTCTTAGAGCCATCCATCTCCAGGTCCCTTCTGAGTCATCTGGAGATGTTTTTCCAGAAAAGCATACATGGAAAAGCTTCCTGGCAACACCTGGCTTCCCTTCCCCACATGGAACACTCGGCCACCCCAGGCCTCATGGTCCACGTTGAGTGGGACCCTAAAGATGCAGAGCCGCTGTCCCCTTTTCAGTGGCGGTGCCCTTGCCCCGTGAATGACCATGCAGCTGCCCCAGCTGTGGGTACAATCTTTGTTTTTCATCGGCCTGCGCTGTCTCTTGGGCTTCAGGCTCTGCTGTCTCAAGCTCCCTTCCTCTCCACCTCTCCACCGCTGCAGTGCTGCTGCCCAGTTGTTGCCCGGGCCCAAAGGAGCTGGGCTAGTGTGTGTATATTGCGGGGCTCAAAAGGCATCCTAGGACCCTGGCGCACCACTCGCCTGAGCTTTGGGCCCCGTGGGCCCCTCCAGCCTGCTTTCCCACTACCCAGCTTCCAGGCCTCACTTGTGGCACTCCCCTAGCAAGGATGCACCTCATCCCATGCTCCAGCCCTCAGAGCCGTCCCCTCAGTTTCCCCAGTCCTCAGCGGCCTTGCTGTGACCACTGTCAGCCTGACCCCAGCAGGTTGCCTCGTTCATGGGGAATGGGGGGAGCAGGGGGTGGGGTCCCAGCCCCAGCCCAGAGCTGGGGACTTTGAATCCCTGACTCTGCCACGTATTAGCTGTGTGAATTCAGACAAGTTCCTTAATCACTCTGTGCTTCAGGTTCCTTGTCTGTCAAATGCAGATAGTAATAGTACCTCACTCAGAGGCATTGCGAAGATGAAAGAATCCTAGGAGGGCAGGTGAGTCTGTCGGCTTTGTTAACTAGAAGAATCAGGCACCGCTCTAGTTCACTGGAAGGCAGGTACCAAGAGCTCAGTAAGCACTTAACTCCTGTCTGGTCTGTCACTGGGCTGCGGGCCCCAGCAAGGGTCAGCCTGGGTCTCACAGTTCTCCTGTCATCCCACCCACTTGGGAACACGGATCTCTGCGACTCACCCCACCAGCAGATAAGCCTGGTTAGCTTATAGTGACATAAGTGACATATAGCACATAGTGACATTTAGCTGTGCATTTCAGATGTGTGAAGTTGATTTAAATAAGATACATAGCGAAGCTCCTCTGGCATCCAAACTTCTCTGAGCTGGTGTCACATCTGCATGCTTTTTCCTGCTAGTACCCCAGGATGATTTTAATGCTGTGGAGAAATAACAAAGAAGACTAAGGGAGAAAAAGAAACCCAAGAGGGCCCCAAAGCCAGATGTGGGATGTGGGATGTGGGAAGGGGGTGGCCTGCCAGTATAGAACCAAAAAGCGCAGCTGTTGCTGAGTGGTTTTTGGAGAGACGACCTTCTCACACCCCAGGGAATGAAAGCCAGCTGTGGTCGGGACTGGAGAGAGCCCTATGGGGGAGGCCCCCCGTGTCCGCCGGGGTCCCTGCAGTAAGCCTGTTCTCCCTGTCTTGCAGGTGGTGCCGGGGAGCGGGAGAAGGTGCCGGCCAACCCCGAGGCGCTCCTGCTCATGGCCAGCTCCCAGCGGGACATGGAGGACTGGGTGCAGGCCATCCGCCGGGTCATCTGGGCCCCGTTCGGCGGAGGTACGGCCCGTAGCGCGCATGCTCACCCTCTAGAACCCTTGCCTCCAGGTAATCACGCCCCTCCGCCCTGCTCTGAGCCTGCAAGATCCCTCTCACTCAGGTCTTGCTGGCTGAGTCCCACGCTTCCTACTGCAGACAGGCAGTGTCGTCCTCTTCTGCTGCTGGCCCTCAGGGGTCACCCCTCGGTGGACTAAGCAGGTCCTCGCAGGGGAGATTTGGACCACTTTTCAAAAACATGCCCTCCTCTGCCTGGATAGCCCTGGGGCTTGTGTGTCCTTGCCTCCCTGTGTCCAGACCCCGCTGAATGCTGGGTGTGTATGGGTGGCCTACACTTAGGCCAGAAGTGGACACTCAGGGTCATATCGGATGGCGAGGTACCGTGTCCTTCCCTCTGATGCGGCTTGTGGCCCCAGCATGGCTCTCTGTCCCTGACCTGAAAACAAAGGTTGCCATTTACTCACCTGCTCCTTTATTCTACACTTTTACTGGGTGCCTCAAATGTATGGAGTGGTATTCCAGGTGCTAAGAATTCAGTGGGAAACCAAAGAGAGGATGCTGCTGCCCTCCCCTCCCCCTCCATTGTCCTGGGGGAGACAAACGACAGGCAAGTAAAGGTGACTCGTGATGTCTAGTAGGGAGAAACACAGGGAGCAAAGTAGAGCCAAGTGGAGGATGGAGGGGGGCACTGTGTCAGGTGTTGTTCATTAAGCCAACTTAATGAAGTCACCAGGAGATCCAGGAGATGCGGGGGAGAGCATGCAGGCAGAGGGACCAGCGAGTGCAAACACCCTGGGTTGGGAAAGGGCCATGGAAACACGAGGACCCTCAGGAAGGCCAGAGGGTCTGAGGGAGTGAGGACAGGAGGATGGAGGACCTGAGGCCTTGGGGACATAGTGGGGCTTCCAGATTTTGTTCTAAATTGATGGGGCACCAGGGAGGGCTCTGAGCAGGAGACAGACACAACTTGATTTATATTCATAAGAAGAGTCATCTGGCTGCCGTGTGAGGGGTGGGTCATAGAGACAAGAGCAGCTGAAGCAGGCTGGGACAGTTATTGGACCTGGGTGCGGGGCCTGGGCGCGTGTGGGAGTAGAGGAGACCGTGGAGAGCGGTCAGCTGAGACGTGTTCTGAAGGTGGGACTGCAGGGTTTGCTGATGGTCTGACGTGGGGCGCAGGAGCAAGGAACGCTGCCGCCCAGCTGTGCAGGTGCTGTCTCTGTAGGTCGGTGTCCCTGTGCAGTCATCATGAAAAGGGCTTTTAGAAAGGTTCACCATGTCAGCTGGGCTGGGGTCACCAACCCCCAGCTAAGTGTGGAGACAGGGGCCTTTGGGCCAGCTGTGTTCTGACCACATGAACCATGGACATCCTCTCTCTTTCCATGTTTCACAGTGTTTGATTGATGCACCATCCAGGCAGGGGCAGAAGCTCACCTTTGGGGGCTTCCTAAATGGCTCCACACTGTTAGCCATGGCCTCCCTGCCCCCTGGTGATCACGGCACCTTTGACCCACAGCCCTAATTTAATGAGCTGGGAAAACCCAAGCCCACCCAGGGACTTCTGCAGCCTCCACGGGCTTCCTTTGGTGCAAGGTGGTTGAAAGTGACCCAATGGCACAGAATAGAGCGCAGACGCCCATGCCTCTGGACTTGGATTTATGACAGGTAGCACCTCTGAGCACCAGGGAAAGGAGAACATTGCCATGGTCTTGGCTAGCAAGAGACTCTTTAAATGAGTTACAAAAAGCATCAAGTATTTAGCAACAATACAATGGAGAAATAAACGCAATTCACTCTTACAACAGAAAACTCTACAGCAGGGAGAATGAATGAACTACAGCTCTACCCAACGGCATGCATGAATCCTAAAAACATACGGTGAGACTAGGGCAGCCCGAGAACATGCTGTGATTCTATTTACATAAAGTCGAAAATAGGGCAGAAGGAAACCATGTTATTTATGGGTAAATAATTAGGCAGCAAAAATATAAAGAAAAGCAAAGAAATGAATGCCATAAAAGTCAGGATAGCAGGCCTAGTTACACAGGTGCTCATTTTATAATACTCTGCATCTCTGTGCATATGTGCTTTAAATACTTTTTGAATGTCTGCATATTTCACTACATAAAAAATCAAAAACTAAAAAGAAAGGAGAGAAATTAAAGGTCAAAGAGGCTAAGTAATTTGCCCAAGATGACACAGCTAGTCAGGAGCAGAGCTGAGAAACAGAGGCAGATGTTCTGACCCCAAAGGCTGTGTTCTGTCCCAGCCCATCCAGGGCACTGTCATGTCACATGTGGTCTACCTGTACTCAGTGTGCTGGCTCCCTGACCCACACACGTGCCTGTCTGCCTGTTTTTCTCTGTCTCTCTGTCTGTCTCTCTCTGTACTTGCTAAATGGGGACCATTTGCAGAATCCCACATAGAAACCAGGTTTGCCCCTCCCCCGGTCCTCTTTCCCCAGCGTTTATCAGACTTCTCAGGCTGTGTGCCGTGTGCCGAAGAAGTCACAAGAATTAAAACAGGAACCACCATCAAAGGCGCTTATCTCCTTTCTACCAGAAATATAGTGGAAAGGCAGAAATCCCAGGGGTTAGCGGTGGCAGACATGTCCGGGCAAGTTTGGCACTTGAAGGGGGTCTCCATCCGCCTCTGCAGGTTTCCTGGCAAAGCTGTTATTAGCCTGGGTTCCCCTGGAAAGGAGGCTTAGAGGATCAGCCCTTCTTTCACTGTTTAATAACGGAGCCCGTGAGCCCTTTCAAGCATATTTGTTCTGGCAGAGAGCGGCCACCTCTGACAGGCACCAGTGGGCAGCGTGCCTGCTGCAGTCAGGGGAGAGCCTGGGCACCCCACAGAGAAAACGCCGGCCAGCGGGGTAGGGGAGCCGGTCACTGCCGATGGCCTGCCCAGGGGTGGCCCTGATGGAGTGCCTCTTGTCTGGGCATTCATTCAACCAGTCAGTCATTCACTTGAGGATGTGTTCTGGGGGCTGGTGACACAGCAGTGAGTGGGAAAGACAAGGTCCCTGCCCTCGTGGGGTGTACATTCTAAGAAAGGAGACAGACAGCAAGCAAGTAAGCCTGGTGTAGGTTAGATGGTAGAGAGCGCAGTGGAGGCAGATGAGGTGGGGAGGGCAAGCAGGAGTGTTGGGGGCTTGGAGTTTAGTGATATTTGAGTAAAGGAGACGAAGGGGTGAGTTACACATACATCTGGGCAGAGCGTTTTGGAGGCAGACGGCAGGGGTTGGAAGAGCAGCAAGGAGGCCAGTGTGGCTGGAGCAGAGTCTGTGAAAGGGGAGAGAGGAGGTAAGGGTTGGTAGATCAGTAGGACCTTGTCACGGTGATGACTCTGGCTTTTCCTCTGAGCGAGGTGGTGTCACTGGCAGGGCTTGAACAGAACAGTGGCCAAGCCTGACTCAGGTCCCAGCAGGATCCCTCTGGCTGCTGTGTTGAGAATGGATGAAAGAAGCAAGGACAGAAACAGGGAGACCAGTTAGAAGCTCGTTACACAATCGTGCAGGTGAGAGGTGATGGCAGCTTGGCTCAGGATGGCATCGGTGATGAGGAATAATTGAGTTCTTGATATATTTTGAAGGTAGAACCAATGGTATTTCCCCTACTGGAATGGGTGAAAGTGTAAGAGAATGAGATAAGTCAAGGGTGTTTCCAAGGTGTTTTGATCTAAGCCAACTGGAAGGATGGATTAGCTGTTAACTGAGATGAGAAAGAACACAAGAAGTGCAGTTATTTGGAAGGAAGATGCAGAGTTCACTTTGGGGCTTATCCTGGGATACATGTTAGAGGCTCAAGTTTAAGGTATCACATAGGCAATTTGACATTTACGTCTAGAGACCAGGAGAGAAGACTGGGTTGGAGAGAGAATGTGGGGGCCATTGACACCTAAATGGGGTTTGAAGCCATGAGGCTGGATGAGACACCATGGAGCTAGTGGAGGGACAGCAGAGGACCAGGGCTGAGCCCTGAGCTGCTTCCAGGTGGGAAGTCAGGGAGCAGAGGAGAAGCCAGCACAGGGGATGAGGAGAGCCAGGAGCAAGTGGGCTCCCTCAGCTGAGTGAAGAGAGCATCTAAGAAAGACGTATCTGTGCACTGCCAATAGATCAACCAGGAGAGAACAGATGGTGAGCACAGTCCATGGTTGACTTGTCAAGGGTGGTTTTGGTGGAGTCCTGGAAGTAAAGCCTGATAATAGTGGGTATGAAAAAGGATAAGAGGAGGGGAATTGAAGTGTGATCATAGCCAACTCTTTCAAAATGTTTGCTGTAAAGGGAAAAAGAGAAATGGGACAGTAGCTGGAGGAGGGAGTCAGGTGAAGAGAGTTTTGTTTATTTTTTTAAGTTGGGAGACAAAACAGCAACGATGGTACAGGTGAGGGAGAGAAGAATCGCTGGAGCACCAGTATCTCTTGTGGATATAGATGGGAAATTCCTCAACAAAATACAAAGAAATTGAATACAGCAATATATAAAAGGATTATAACCATGACCAAATGAGATTTATCCCAGGAATGCAAGGGTGGTTTAACATCTGAAAATTAATTAATGGGATACATCAATAGAATAAAGGATAAAAACCACATGATCATCTCAGTCAACTCAGAAAAGGCATTTGACAAAATCCAGCACCATTTCCTGATAAAAACATTCAACAGTCTAGAGATAGAAAGGAATTTTCTAAACCTGCTAAAGGGCATCTACAAAAAACCCCACAGATAACATCATGCTTAATGGAAAAAGACTGAATGCTTTTCAGGAACAAGACAAGGATTCTCGCTTTCACCACTTCTATTCAACATTGTACTAGACCAGAACAATTCTAACCACAACAATTAGGCAAGAAAATGAAATAAGATGCATCCAGATTGGAAAGGAAGAAACAATGTATTTGCAGATGACATGATTTCGTATATGGAAAGTGTTAAGAAATCTACTAGAAATCTATTAGCTCTAATAAAAAAATTCAGCACGATTGCAAGATACAAGGTCAATATACACAAATCAATTGTATTTCTATACAGTAAGGCTGCGAAAACTGAAAATGAAATTAAGAAAACTTCATTTATAATAGCATCCAAAAGAACAAAATACTTACCAATATATTTAAGAAAAGAAGTACAAAACTTAATACTCTAAAGATGACAATACATTCTTGAAAGAAATTAAAGACCTAAATAAATGGAAAGACATCCCATGTTCATGGATCAGAAGACTTGATATTGTGAAGAGGGCCCCACTGCCCAGTGGATCTCTGGACTTCCATGCCCAACTCTAGGAACACGGCCCCTGGGGAGGCCCTGTTGGCAGAATTGTCATGAGAATTAAGAGAGAAAATGGATGCAAAGTGCTCAGAACTCTCAAAACTAAATAGTTCTATTCATTCAACACAGAACGTCTGCCACTGTGCGGGCGGGGCACACAGCAGGGATCAGACGGAGCTTCCATTCTACTCCCCAAGGCAGAGAGTAACAGGAACGTACATCGCATGGCACAGAGCAACTGTTCTCATCAGAACCACCCGAAGAAAAGGGAGACTGTTTTATCCTCCCCCAGAGTTTCCAACTCACTAGGATTTGTGTTTCTAACAAGTTCCCGGGTGATACTGATGCTGCTGGTCTGGGGCCCACACTTCGAGAACTGCTGTGTTAGAAGGTGGTGAGTGCTACTGAAAGAAAAAAAAAAAAAAATAGAGCCATTTAAAATACAGTGGTGAGGGTGGGCCTAATGACAGAGTGACACCCAAAGTCTTGAAGTGAGAAAGTGAGCCAGGGGGATGTCAGGTGGAAGTGTGCCAGACCCAGGCAACAGCTTGGGCAAAAACAGAGAGCATCTGAGGTGGTCTTGAACCAGCTCGGAGGCAGGTGGGATGAGGGAGTGAGGGACAGGGCCAGATGCAAAGGAGCCTGATGGCAGAGGAAGGACATGATCTGATAGATAGTTAAAAGGGCCGCTCTGACTGCTGACCAGAGCGGGAAAAGGGGAAGCTGGGGGCCCTGTTTGCAGTAATTCAGGTGAGAGACAAGGGTGCTTACACTATGGTGGGTGGTGGTGAAAGTGAGCAGATTCCAAATCTGTTTTGAAAGTAGGACCTACAAGATCTCTTGGATGTGGGTTTGAGAGAAAGCGAGCAGTGAAGGTGGACTCCCAGGGGTCTGATCGAGCAGACAGAAAGAACTGTCATTAAGTGAGTGAGGAAGACATGGCCTAGAGCAGGTTTGGGACAATGCAGCAAGACCACAGCTCCATTTGGGCATGTATGAGTTTGAGATGCCTGTTAGTCATTAAACCAGTGGGCATCCTGAGTGGGCAGTTGGATGCAGGAGTCTGGGGGTCGGGGTTAGCGCTCAGTAACTAGTAGCATGTTAACTATGCCCCCTACCCAGTGGCACTGATGAGCAAAGCCCAGCAACTGTCCCAACCTTACAGGCAGCAACACAGAGTGACAGTCCTGGGGCCAGGAGCCTGGTATGGGAACGGTGTCCTTGCCCAGAGTGACAGCTCCTCGCTGGGGAGGGGCATGAGGGGCCAGGCGGCAGCCTTGCAGTGGCCATCACAGCTTCGCTGCCCATGCCGGGCCCCACCCTCATGTGTGTGTGGCTCTCACAGGCCTCTGGAGACTTTCCCCTGAGCTCCCCCAGAGCTGACAGTCCTGTCCTAAGTTCCTCAGAAATTATGGGGGAAAGAGGGGGACGAATGCGGCTCCCAGAAGCCACAGGGCAGGACACTTGACCTGGAGAAAATCCAGCCTCAGGACAACTTGGAGGTACACAAAGCAACCTTGTTAGTCCAGCTGGTTGTGGTCAGTATTTGCTGGAATGACATCTCCAAACGGAAGCCCTCAAGGCACAGTCAGATTCAGGATGAAAGGTCACTGACCCCAGCCCAGGCTGGCAGTGGTGGAGCCTGAGATCTTAAGTGGACCACTTTTCCCCAGCACTGCTTACTCCAGATCCCAGCCCTTCTGGGAGATTCAAGAAGAGAAAGTCTTATTTCGATTTCCCCTGGATGTTAACCCACCAGGCCAGTGGGCCTGGGTCTTTCCTGGCAGCCTTTTCAAAAGGGGAAAGATAGGACTGTTGCTGACCTGGGCTGGGCTTCAGTCACTGAGCCGGCAGAAGGGGCACTTGAGTCTGATCCTGGTTCCCTGGGCCCATTCTCGTGGGCCCTGAGGGACCACATGCCACGTGGAGGAGAAATTGCTGCCACAGGCCTTGGACCCCATCCAGCCCCAAGCTCACAGAGGCCGTCCTATTCTTAGTATATGGGTCAGTACACAGCACCCTTGGGCCTCCTTCCCCTGTAGCCCTCAAGGCTTCTCCCCTGAAGTGCTCCAGGAGCCTTCGAGATTAGATCCCCAGGACAGGGGAAATAGCCCCCAGCCACAGACCCCACTGACAGGCAGCCAGGGAGCCCGGGGCCGTTTCCCAGGAGAACAGGGTGGAGGAGCAGCCGCCTTATCTTGGGAGAGCCTGGCAAGCCAGCAGGGGTGATTTATAGGGGGCTGCTCACCACTGCTTCCTGTGAAACTCAGGATGCTAACTGCTCAACTAACTGCCTTTTACCCACCTTGCTGGCTGGTTAAGTCTGCCTTCCCTCCCAGCAGCTGTGGTGGAAATGCCCCTGCAGCTGGGCTTGCCTGGCTTTCCATGTGTGCTAAGAAGAGCTCAGATCCCAGGGCTGGAAAAGAATTTGTCATGGCCATTGCTAAGATGAGGCCAGTGGAGGGTGTGTGCCAGCAACACTGCGTGATGTCCTGGTGACTCCCAGCTGCAAGGGGAGAAGTTGGGTCCAGGGCAGCTAATGTTCATTCAGCGTGTCCCGGTGCGGGGCTCTGCACCCCAGCTGACCTTCACAATAAGCCTTTGGAATCAGTCCTGCTATAGCCCCTTTTACAGGTGAGGAGACTGGGCAGCAGAGAGGCTCAAGTAATCTGTCCAGGTCCCAAAGAAGTAAGCAGGAAGCCAGCATTCTAACCCAGAGCCCTGGGGCTGGATGCCGGGTCCGGAGAGAAGGATGCCGGGAGTCCTCGGGGTGTCCTATGGTCGGGTTCGCTGGCTCGCAGTTTTTTCCCAGACAGCCTTGGTCCTCCACATCAGTCAGAGGAAAGAGGAAGGGGTCTCGTGCTTGCCATTTGCTACTCTTGACAGTGGTTCATTCACTGTATCAAAATTATATTGTAGAGAGGGACAGAGAGGCCCAGAGAGGTTCAGCAACTTGCCTAACAGCACACAGAAGGGTTGGGAGCAGGGGCAGCCTGCCTCCAGGGTGAGCCCATTCAAGGATGCTCTGTTGCCAGGCACCTTAGTCTCTGGATCTGCGTTGTCTTAAGAGTGGTGTGGGGACAGGGGGAGGGAGGCAAGACTGAGGACAGAGGTAGTCCCCGAGGTCCTGGACCCAGCCCAGAAACAAGAGCCACCCCAGCTCAAGAGGCCACCTGTCACCAGGCGCTCGTGTGAGAGGGCAGATCCCCAGCCTCTCAGCTCCCTGGCCCACCCCAAGAGGAAAGTTTCATGACTATCTTTGCATACCCATCCCCCATCTCAGGCCCCGTGGATTAAAAAGACCTCCACAAGGTGACGTGGGTGTTGACCTGGCCAGGGTTTAACCTAGAGTTCATTGTGGCAGTGCGCATCAGAGTCCAGAGCCTTCTAGATGGGGGGCAGCTGCAGACCTCCATCCATCCGGGGAATCTGGGCAGGAGGTTGGGTGGAGGGATTCCCTAGAGATTGGCCAGTCTAACTCTCTGACCATACAGGTGGGGAGACCGTGGCTCAGAAAAGAGAAAGCAAGTCAGTTGCCAGAGCCCTCTGCCTACCTGGGAGGACCCGCCTCCCCCAGAGTAGGTGCCTCCCCTGAGCCCTTGGACCCTTCTCTTTAACATGGGCAGAGCTGATCAGACCTTGGGGACTGTGGGCCATGGGGGCTCCAGGCTTTTCCGGCAGGTTGAGGGCAGGATACTCCCTGACTTACGGCCCCCTGGCCCCATGAACCACCCCTTCCGCCTTCACGTGTACCTGAACTCTGGGAGGGGAGAGCACCGAGCCCCTCCCCACGTTCCCAGCACTCGGGAGGACTTCAGCCCCCACCCCACACAGTAGCATCAGGACCAGGACTAGGGAGCCTCCCTGGCCTGGGGCACAAAATTTAAGGGAGCACCAAAAAACTCAGTGATCAGGATGAATATTTAATTTTTTAGAATGAAAATTAATGCTAAAAAATCCATTGTGTTAGTTTCCGATTGCTGCTTTAACAAATTGTCACAGATTCAGCAGTTTAAAATAACACAGATTTATTTGCTCACCCTTCTAAAAGTCGGCAGTCGGAAGAACTGAATTTTTATGATATTGAAGATACTGAAATCATGGCGTCAGCAGGGCTGGTTCCTTCTGAGAGCACCAGGGGAGAGTGGATCTTTGCCTCTTCCACTTCCTAGAAGCTGCTCACATTCTTCCTAATGTTGCCTCCTCTTCTGTAGTCAAATTTCCCTCTACCTCCATTTTTTAAGGCCCCGTGAGATAATCTAGTATAACCTCTTGTCCTCAATCCTATCTACAACATCCCTTTTGCTAGGTAAGGTAGCAACGTCACAGGTTCTAGGGATTAGGACATGGACGTCTTGAGGGGGGCATTGTTTAGCCCACCACAACCATGATAAACAGACTATCAAAATTTTAAATAAAGACAGGATCTGTGGGTGAGGCAGATGAGGCACTCACTCTCAAAGTCTGTGCAAGTACAGGATCGGATCCTGTCTTTAAAATTTTGATATTTTGTTCATCATGGATTTTTTTGTCATTAATTTGTATTTTCTCAAATATCGCAAAAATATTTCTCTTGATTACTGAAATTTTTGGCACCCCCTTTAACCTTGCACCTGAAGTGCAAAATTCACTTGCCTCATTCTGGTCTAGGCCCTGCTTAGTAAGAGCAAAAAAAGTGACCCTACCCTACACACTGGATTTCAGATGAGCTCCCACCCCTTCCAGCCCCAGGGCTCCCCTAAGCCCTTCCGTTACAGAATTCTGCCCACAGACCCCTGGGGACCTCCACCCCTTCTGATGTTGCAGGGCCCCAGCTTTGCTTCTCTGTCCACCTGCCCTCCTGGTGAATGCCTGAAGCTGTGCACCCATCTCGGTCCTCACACTTTGCACCCTCTGGAAGTGTGGGATTGTGGTTTTTTTCCTCTGGGATAGAATCCTACTCTGGGAAGAACTCAGGCTTTGCAGAAAGATAATATAGGTTTGAATTGAAGATCTGTTACTTACTAGTTGGGTGACCTTGGGAAAATTACAAAACCTCTCAGCTTCAGCTGCCTCATCTGTAAAATGGGACATTAATACTCATACAGCTCAGGGTTGCACAAGACGCTTGTGTTAAGTCCTAAGCACCCTCCGTGGCACTGGGGCGCTGGCCCCTTAGCAAGGCAGAGGGTTGGAGCCCTGAACGCCAGCTCCACAGACAGCAGCCCAGCTGTAGACTGGGCTAGGCACTCACCCCGCTGCTTGACCCAAACCAAAATCACCTGGCCTCCACCTGGAACACCTGCCTCCCATTCTTCGGGGAGAGGAGTTTCCTAAAGCGAGCCCTTGACCAGGAAGAAGGGGCGGATCATTAGAAGTTGCTAGTATTCCTACAGGTGCTTGTAACACCGAGCGTTAGGAAGAAGCCGGTCAGAGGTCTGAGCCGGGAGCGCCACGGGGGCCGACTCCAGGAGCAGCGTTTCAGGAACTCGCCGGGCCCAGGCCCTGCCTCCCTCGCTCCAGGGTCCGGGCCTGGGGCGGGCGGCGGGCAAGACGCTACCT
>NW_006770581.1:127450-137278 GCF_000442215.2 Lipotes vexillifer | reverse complement strand
ATTCCTGCCGCCCCCGCGCCGCCGCGCCCGGGCGCGCCATGGGCCTGATGCCGGTCGCGCGGGCCTCCTCCGGGTGCCGCGCCTGCCCGCGGTCGCCCTGCCGCCTGCCAGCCTGCTGCGCTCCCGCCGCCGCCCCAGGTACCGCGGGAGGGGGTTCGGGCGGCCAGCGAAGCCGAGCGGAAGCGGCGTCCCTGGCCGACAGCGCGCTCGGCCCCGGCCGCACGCGCGGGCGAGGACAGCGCTGCGCCGGCGGGTCGCGGGGCGCCCATGGGGAGGGAGGGCGGGCGAGGTGGGGGGCAGCAGCGGGACCGGTTGCCGGGCTGGGGGAGCGGGCGCGCGCGTGTTGGGGGAAGAGGCAGCGCTGGGACGCCTCCTCCTACCTCCCGCCCAGGTGGTGGGCATCCCGCGTGCAGGGATGAAGAGCCCAGTCGTCCGGGACGAGGGAACTTCCAAAGGATCACCCCACCACCACCACTACTACTGAGGGCACCAGGCAGGATGCCAGCTCTGGGCTACCGACTCCAAGTCCAGTGCTCAGCCCACGTTTGCCTCTCCAGGCCTCAGGAAGTCACCCATGTCTGGGCGTGGGGCTGGCGAACACCAGAGGGTAGGGGTCACTTCTGCCCTGGGGACCAGCTTGCCTCGGGCAGGACACCCACCCCAAGATGTTGCCTCTTGCTGTATTTCTCTCTCTTGGGCTGATTTCAGCCTCTTGGTTGTTGAAACCCTTGGGCTGATTTCAGCCTCTTGGTTGTTGAAACTTGGCTACAGCCCAGCCAATTAGTTACAGCTGTTCCGAACAGAGCTGAGGCTCTGTAGTACCTAGCGGAGGGCAGTGCCCATAGGCACAAGTGTGGGAGTGATGGAAAGTGGATTTACAAACCGTGGGGTGCGTGCACGGAGGACGGCAAGTGTCCTGGGGAGGGGAGTAGAGAACAGGAAGGGTTTACCCAAAGTTTGTGAATCTCTGGAGAGAATTTAAGAATTATTGTCCTCGTTGTGTCTCTTCTCTATGTGCCTCTCCCCTCAACTGGAGAGAGCCCTAGTATGGCCAGAGCCATACTAGGAGACTGAGGTCTCCCCTTGGGCATCAGCTCCAGAGGGAATCTCAGCTGCCTCCAGTCCCTGCTGGGACCCCGGGGCAGGCAGAGCCCACCCTATCCTGGGCTGGCCCTCCTGGGTCAGGAGAAGGCCACATTTATCAAGCACCTGGTGCTGTAGGCTCTCCCGTGGCTGCCGACGGCCCCATGAAGCGGCAGAGACCGAGGCTCAGAGAGGTTGAGGACGGTGCCCAAAGTCACCCAGGACAGGGATCTGAGTCAGCTGTGTGCTGGGCCTGTCCCTTCCTGCCCCTGCTTGGGATTCTGGGGAGAGGGGAGTGAGGGCCGGGCTTTGCCAGGGAGCAGCTGGCAGGGGAGGAGGCCTGGCCCAGCTCTGAGCCCGTCCACAGGTTCATCCAGAGGAAAGGCAGCCCCTGCCAGCTTCCTCACAAAGCGCCGGCTGCGCCACTGAAGAAGAGAGCGGGCTGGGCCCTCGAGGAACCCGCACGCTGGCTGGGTTTCCAGGGATCCGACAGACCTACTGAAGCTGGTTCTTGGCAAGGCTCCCCCTCTGAGACGTGCCAGGAGGGCTGAGGAAGTTCAGCACAGCCGTTCCAGGCCCTGCCAGGCTCTGGCTGAGAGACCCTGATGAGGGGAGTGGTGGGTAAGGCCCCTCGCTGAGGGAGGCCAGACCTGTAGCCTGAGCACAGGGCGCCTCCAGCAGGAGGAAGCTGGGAGCAGAGCCCTGGGAGGCTGAGCTGGAATGAGCCTTTCCCGTGGGGCTCCCAGAGCATCTCCCCACCAAGGGTGGTGAGGGGGGCAGCTCACACCTGAAGCCTGTACAAGGTCGGATGCAAGGCTCCACGCCGCCTTGCTGGGAATGTGGGGTCAGTGCTGGGCCTGGTGGTGACTGGGAGCAGGGCCTCGGGACAGCCTCTAAAGACAAGTGTGATCATCCCCATTTTATAGATGGAGAAACTGAGACCTAGGAAAGGAGGCCACTCTGCTCCTCAGTGGCTTAGTCAGGATGTGCACCCAGACCAGTGCAGGTGCAGGCTCAGAATCTTTGTCTCTGTGGCCTTCAGCCTTGACCATCACCTGCCACCTGTGCTCCCGTTCCCCATCCCTAGCTCAGCACTCTCGCCAGGCTCAGCGCTTGGAGGGCCTCTGGGGGAGTCTCATCATTTCCCAGAGCCCCTGAGCCATGTATGGGGTTAGTGCTCACCAGGGCTCATGGTCCATGTCAGGACTGGGGGCTGCCATGCTCCCAGCCTCTTCGGTCAGGCTCTCTCACACCCACCCTCCAACACCTGGGGCCCTTGTCAGACCCACCCCCCTGGCCCCCCTGCTCACGTCTGCCTTGCGGTCTCTGCTCATGCACGCCCCCAGCACCGTGCACCCCGCCTGTCTGCCTGGCTATCTCCTGCTCATTCTTAGACCGCAATTCTCATCCCTCCTCCTCTAAATCATCTCTGTTTAGAAGCACCTGGGATCCTGTGGACTTCCATTTCCTGGCTTTCACAGCCCTGTTTAGGGGGCTGGAAGAGTGGTCTGGAAGGCTTCACAGGAGGAAGCAGTGGTTGAGCTGAGGTTGGGAGAGGGCTTCAGAGACGTGGGAGCCGCCCGACTGCAGGCACCGCATGAACAGTGGGGCTGGCTGTGCAGCAGCTGCCCTCTGCCTGGCCCAGACTCTGTGCCCGAGAAGCTGGTGGAGGGAGGGCGGCAGGCCCTTGCCTCTCTGCCTGCCAAGTTTGGATTTTATCCTGGGTGGGGAGGAGGGAGGCAGCAAGGGGTTTTCAGCAGAGGAGCCCGTGGTAGGATTTACATGTTTCTAGCCCTCTGGGCAGCTCTGAGACCCTCTAGGACCTAGAACAGGGTGGGGCACAAATGCAAGAGTGATGGAAGGGTGGATGGATGGATAGATGAATGGACAGGTAAACAGCAGATGTCCTGGGGACAGGAAATGGGAGAGTAGGAAGGGTTGGGGCCAAGAGGAGGCTGGATGGAATTACCTAAGCTTTGTGAATCTCTAGAGAGAATTTTAGAATTCCTTTCCTCAGTGTCTCTCTTCCCTGACTATGGCCTTCAGTCACTGTGAGCCGAGGGTGGGGAGCTGAGTGCATGAACTTGGGACCACAGACTGTCCTGGACTGTGTGTCCACCCTCCTTCGCTCAGTACTCCTTGACCTCTGTTCCAAGCCCAGCATTGGCTCAGGACTGGGGAGAGGGGGTGGTTCCCAGTGAGGATCCGGTCAGAGGCGAGTGTCTTCACATGGTCAGTGGTAGAGGGCCAGGGAGGGAGCCCTAGAGCACTGTGGTTGTGCTGAAGGGAGGATCTGGGACAGCTCACATAGGAGGGGACACCTGAGCTGTTCCCAAGGGCTAATAAGAATTTTACACAGACTGAACAGGGAAGAGTCCTCCTGTGCACAGGCCAGGCAGCAGGAAAGCAGATGTATTCGGGATGCTCGCATAGTGGGTAAAGTGGAAGTGAAAGGGACAGGGCAGGGGCCTGAGTGGGGAGGAAGGGAGGAGACAGGCGCCAGGGATGCAGTGCCAGGCTGGCTTCTTCCCCTCTTGAGGACCCTCTGCTTATGGGCAGTTCCCCCTGTATGTACTTTGCCTGCTCATTTGAGGTCCTAGCAGATGTCTCTGGTCACGATAGGCCTGGTTTCCCATTTCTACCTTCTGTGGGTCAGGGCCAGTCTCCTACTTCATCCTGGCTCTGGGGGGAAGTCTGTGCCATGGAGGTTGAAGCAAAAGAGGTGAGTACCTGGCAAAGCCAAATGAGTGAAGTGTGGACTGGATGTGAGGCAATAGGGAATGGTGGGGTCTGTGGAGAATTAGCAAATACATGGGCTATCCAAAGGGCACAAGTGCCACTGAACTCCATCAGTGTAACCATTTGGGAATTCTGGCCAGGTGCCATGAGATCTGTGGCTTTTTTAAGAGAAGCTGGGAATCCAGATTTTTATATGAAATCTCTGGATTTTAAATAACTAATTTAAAAATGTTTCAAACATCTTACTAGCTCAACAAGAGCATGTGGACCCATGTGGTTCATTGCTGGGCGTAAGTGAAGTGAGAGGGAACGGTGGCTCTGTGTCCCCGGACCAACCCAGGCCACTCTCAGGCTGGGCAGAGAGGCCAGGATGCTGTGCTCAGGGCTGTTGACTGGCCCATCGGGCCCTACCCCTGTGGGCACGGGCAGCTTGGCTCTCCCACCAAATCCCAGAAGGCAGACAGTTTTTCCTTTCTTGTCAGTATTCTAGCCTCTGCTTACCTCTGCCTGTTGCCCAGATGACCACATCCTTGGGAGCTACTGGTGAAGAAAGACAGGAGAGACACAGGAAGCGAGGCTGGTGGGTGGATAGCATCACACAGGTATCCATGCTCCAGCATGGATGGAGAGCAGCATTGTGGCCTAGAACATTCTCTGGACCTGGAGCCAGACTGCCTGGGTTTTGTTTGTTTGGGTTTTTTAAATTTTTAGTTTATGGGAGTATAGTTGACTTACAATACTGTGTTAGTTTCAGGTGTGATTACTGAAGTGTGAATCACTTTTCAGCAAAGTGATTAAGTTATACATATACTCATTCATTTTTAGATTCTTTTCTCATATAGATTATCACAGAATACTGAGTAGAGTTCCCTGTGCTATACATTAGGTCCTTGTTGGTTATCTATCTTATATGTGGTAGTGTGTGTGTGTTCATCAACCCCCCCCACGTTTCCCCTTTGGTAACCATAAGTTCTCGATATCTGTAAGTCTCTTTCTGTTTTGCAAATAAATTCATTTGTATCTTTTTTTATTAGATTCCACATATGAGTGATGTCATTTGATATTTGTCTTTCTCTGTCTCATTTCACTTAGTATGATAATCTCTAGGTCCATCCATGTTGCTGCAAATGGCATTATTTTGTTCTTTTCACTGAGTAATATTCCATTGTGTGTATATATATATATATGTGTGTATATATATATATATGTATATATATACGGTATCTTCTTTATGCATTTCTCTGTTGATGGACATTTAGGTTGCTTCTGTGTCTTGGCTATTGTAAATAGTGCGGCAGTGAACATTGGGGTGTATGTATCCTTTCGGATTATGGTTTTCTGCAGATATATGCCAAGGAGTGGGATTGCTGGATCATATGGTAGTTCTGTCTTTTGTTTTTTAAGGAAGCTTCATACTGTTCTCCATAGCGGTTGTACCAATTTACGTTCCCACCAACAGTGTAGGAGGGTTCCCTTTTCTCCACACCCTCTCCAGCATTTATTGTGTGTAGATTTTTTTTTTTTTTTACAAGTTTTACTGCTAGTTTAGTCCACAAATTGTTATAATAGCTTTATTTATTTATCTATTTATTTATTTATTTTTGGCTGCATTGGGTCTTTGTTGCTGTGCGTGGGCTTTCTCTAATTGCGGCGAGTGGGGGCTAGTCTTCGTTGCGGTGTGCAGGCTTCTCATTACGGTGGCTTCTCTTGTTGCGGAGCATGGGCTCTAGGCATGAGGGCTTCAGTAGTTGTGGCACATGTGCTTAGTTGCTCCACGGCATGTGGGATCTTCCTGGACCAGGGACCGAACCTGTGTCCCGTGCATTGGCAGGCAGATTCTTATCCACCGTGCCACCAGGGAAGCCCTGTTTGTAGACTTTTTGATGATGGCCATTCTGACCTGTGTGAGGCGATACCGCATTGTAGTTTTGATTTGCATTTCTCTGGTAATTAGTGACATTGAGCATCTTTCATGTGCTTTTTTGGCCATCTGTATGTCTTCTTTGAGAAATGTCTATTTAGATCTTCTGCCCATTTTTTGATTGGGTTGTTTATTTTTTTTTTTTGACATAGAGCTGTGTGAGCTGTATATATATTTTGGAGATTAATCCCTTGTTAGTCGCTTCATTTGCAAATATTTTCTCCCATTCTGTGGGTTGTCTTTTTGTTTCGTTTATGGTTTCCTTTGCTGTGCAGAAGCCTTTAAGTTTAATTACATCCCATTTGTTTATTTCCGTTTTTATTTTCATTACTCTGGACGTGGATCATAAAAGATATTACTGTGATTTATGTCAAAGAGTGTTCTGTGTTTTCCTCTTAAGAGTTTTATAGTGTCCGGCCTTACATTTAGGTCTTTGATCCATTTCGAGTTCATTTTTGTGTATGGTGTTAGAGAATGTTCTCATTTCATTGTTTTACATGTAGCTTTCCGTTTTCGCAGCACCACTTTTTTTTTTTTTGAGCATGATATTTGCATTATTTTATTGATTTAAAAATAATGAAAGCAAATTTCTTGGAAGAGCATTATTTTATTTACATTTAAAAGAAAAAAATTGGCTATATTGACCGGCAATATTTAAAAACCTATTTCAGAGATCAATATTTACAGCACTTTCTTTAAAATAAGACATAAACAAATCACCAACTAAATCATAAGGAATAAGCACAATTTTGTAAGCTTTTTTGGTAAGGCAAAATGCGTATTATGGATAAAAGATTAATTGTGACAATAAGCTATTATTTTCTACCCTAAATGCACGCTCAGCATCCGAGCACAGGATAGCATGAAGAGCATGCAATAATAGATATCAGCCGAAACTTCAAAATTACATTCAAGATTTTGTTTTTACTTATAATTAGATATGACAATGAATTCACTGCCTTCAAGATATTGAAGTTGGTCTTCTAAATATTTAAAAACAGTTAATTTTCTTAAAATATGGATTTTAAAAATGGTCATCAAAATTCACATATTAAGCTTATAATGATTCCAGGAGTATACTCTTTCTACCCTTTAATTTTATTTTTTACTAATTGTGAAAATGAAAATAGAAATATTCTAATACTAATTACATAGTATTATGTACTTACTAATTATATATGTATTGTGTATGTACTATGTATTATGTATGTACTAATTACATAGTATTGATACTTAGTATTTTCTAAGGTTGGAGGGAAAATCCATTGTTTTGGGGCCAAGGATTTACTCAGCTACAGTCCTGTGTTTCAGGCATGAAGTGCTCAGGCATTTTAGATTTTCTAGTAAACATTAGTGTAACTCTAAAATTACATGGCATGACCAACACCATTTATTGAAGAGCCTGTCTTTTCTCCATTGGACAGTCTTGCCTCCGTTGTTATAGATTAATTGACCATAGGTGCGTGAGTTTACTTTTGGGCTTTCTCTCCTGTTCCATTGATCTATACTTCTGTTTCTGTGCCAGTACCATACTGTTTTGATTACTGTAGCTTTGTAGTATAGTCTGAAGTCAGGGAGTTTGACTCCTCGAGCTCTGTTTTTCTTTCTCAGGATTGCTTTGGCTATTCAGGGTCTTTTGTGTTTCCACATAAATTTTAAGATTTTTTGTTCTAGTTCTGTGAAAAATGCCACTGGTAATTTGATAGGGATTGCATTGAATCTGTAGATTGCCTTGGGTACTATGGTCATTTTGACAATATTGATTCTTCTAATCCAAGAACATGGTATATCCTTCCATCTGTTTGTGTCATCTCCAATTTCTTTCATCAGAGTATTATAGTTTTCAGAGTAGAGGGTTTTGTCTCCTTAGGTAGGTTTATTCCTAGGTATTTTATTCTTTTTGATGCAATGGTAAATGGGATTGTTTCCTTAATTTCTCTTTCTGATATTTCATTTTAGTGTATACGAATGCAAGAGATTTCTGTGTGTTGATTTTGTACCCTGCAACTTTACCGAATTCATTGATGAGCTCTAGTGGTTTTCTGGTAGCACCTTTAGGATTTTCTATGTATAATATTGTGTCATCTGCAAACAGTGATGGTTTTACTTCTTCTTTTCCAATTTGGGTTCCTTCTGTTTCTTGGACTTCCAAAACTATGTTGAACAAGAGTTGTGACAGTGGACATTCTTGCCTTGTTCCTGATCTTAGAGGAAATGCTTTCAGCTTTTCACCATTGAGAATGATGTTAGCGGTGGGTTTGTCATATATGGTCTTTATTATGTTGAGGTAAGTTCCCTCTGTTTGCACTTTCTGGATAGGCGTTTATCATATATGGGTGTTGAATTTTCTTAAAAGCCTTTCTGCATCTATTGAGATGATCATATGGTTTTTATTCTTCAGTTTGTTAATGTGGTGTATCACATTGATTGATTTGCAGATATTGAAGAATCCTTGCTTTACTGGGATAAATCCCACTTGATCCTGGTGTATGATCTTTTTAATATATTTTTGGATTTGGTTTGCTACTATTTTGTTGAATATTTTTGCATCTATGTTCATCAGTGATACTGGCCTGTACTTTTCTTTTTGTGCTATCTTTGTCTGGTTTTGGTATCAGGGTGATGGTGGCCTCATATAAAGAGTTTGGGGGAGTGTTCCTTCCTCTGCAGTTTTTTGGAAGAGTTTGAGAAGGATAGGTGTTAACATTTCTCTAAATGTTTGATAGAATTCGCCTGTGAAGCCATCTGGTCCTGGACATTTGTTGGAAGTATTTTAATCGCTGTTTCAATTTCATTACTTGTGATTCATCCATTCATATTTTCTGTTTCTTCCTGGTTCAGTCTTGGGAGATTGTACCTTTCTAAGACTTGGTCCATTTCTTCTAGGTTGTCCATTTTATTGGCATATAGTTGCTTGTAATAGTCTCTTATGATCCTTTGTATTTCTGTGGTGTCAGTTGTAATTTATCCCTTTTCATTTCTAATATTATTGATTGGAGTCCTCTCCCTTTTTTACTTGATGAGTCTGGCTACAGGTTTATCAATTGTGTATCTTCTCAAAGAACTAGTTTTTATTTATTTATTTTATTTATTTTTTTAATTGGAGTATAATTGCTTTACAATGGTGTGTTAGTTTCTGCTTTATAACAAAGTGAATCAGTTATACATATACATATGCTCCCATATCTCTTCCCTCTTGCGTCTCCCTCCCTCCCACCCTCCCTATCCCACCCCTCCAGGTGGTCACAAAGCACCGAGCTGCTCTCCCCGTGCCATGCGGCTGCTTCCTACTAGCTATCTACCTTACGTTTGGTAGTGTATATATGTCCATGCCTCTCTCTCGCTTTGTCACAGCATACCCTTCCCCCTCCGCATATCCTCAAGTCCATTATCTAGTAGGTCTGTGTCTTACCCCTAGGTTCTTCATGACTTTTTTTTACTTAAATTCCATACATATGTCTTAGCATTTGTCTTTCTCTTTCTGACTTACTTCACTCTGTATGACGGACTCTAGGTCTATCCACCTCATTACAAACAGCGCAATTTCGTTTCTTTTTATGGCTGAGTAATATTCCATTGTATATATGTGCGACACCTTCTTTATCCATTCATCTGATGGTGGACACTTAGGTTGTTGCCATCTCCGGGCTATTGTAAATAGAGCTGCAATGAACATTTTGGTACATAACTCTTTTTGAATTATGGTTTTCTCAGGGTATATGCCCAGTAGTGGGATTGCTGGGTCATATGGTAGTTCTATTGGTAGTTTTTTAAGGAACCTCCATACTGTTCTCCACAGTGGCTGAACCAATTTACATTCCCACCAACAGTGCAAGAGGGTTCCCTTTCCTGCACACCCTCTCCAGCATTTATTGTTTCTAGACTTTTTGATGATGGCCATTCTGACTGGTGTGAGAGGATATCTCATTGTAGTTTTTTTTTTTTAACATCTATATTGGGGTATAATTGCTTTACAATGGTGTGTTAGTTTCTGCTTTATAACAAAGTGAATCAGTTATACATACACATATGTTCCCATATCTCTTCCCTCTTGCGTCTCCCTCCCTCCCACCCTCCCTATCCCA
>NW_006770581.1:111715-120354 GCF_000442215.2 Lipotes vexillifer | reverse complement strand
CCCCAGTCCTCTCCCTGAGCTCCGACCGAAACCCGAGCCTCGGCTCACACTCCCGCCTGTCCCGGTGGGTGAGCACACAAGCCTCTCGGGCTGGTGAGTGCCGGTCGGCACCGATCCTCTGTGCGGGAATCTCCCCGCTTTGCCCTCCGCACCCCCGTTGCTGCGCTCTCGTCCGCGGCTCCGAAGCTCCCCGCTCCGCCTCCCGCAGTCTCCGCCCGCGAAGGGGCTTCCTAGTGTGTGGAAACCTTTCCTCTTTCACAGCTCCCTCCCACTGGTGCAGGTGCCGTCCCTATTCTATTGTCTCTGTTTTTAATTAATTTTTTCTTTTGCCCTACCCAGGTACGTGGGGGGTTTCTTGCCTTTTGGGAGGTCTGAGGTCTTCTGCCAGCGTTCAGTAGGTGTTCTGTAGTTGTTCCACGTGTAGATGTATTTCTTGTGTATCTGTGGGGAGGAAGGTGATCTCCGTGTCTTACTCTTCCGCCATCTTTCTGGAAGCCAAAGAACCAGTTTTTAGTTTCATTGATCTTTGCTATTTTCTTCGTCTCTACTTATTTCTGCTCTGATCTTTATGATTTCTTTCCTTATACTAACTTTGGGCTTTGTTTGTTCTTCTCTCTCTAGTTGCTTTAGGTGTAAGTTTAGGTTATTTGGGATTTTTCTTGTTTCCCGAGGTAAGGTTGTATTGCTATAAACTTCCCTATTAGAACTGCTTTTGCTGCATCCCATGAGTTTTGGACCATCATGTTTTCATTGTCATTTGTCTCTAGGCATTTTTAAATTTCTTCTTTGATTTCTTCAGTGATCCCTTGGTTGTTTAGTAACATATTGTTCAGCCTCTATGTGTTTGTGTTTTTTACAGTTTTTATCCTGTAATTGATTTCTAATCTCATAGCATTGTGGTCAGAAAAGATGCTTGATATGATTTCAGTAGTCTTAAATTCACTGATTTGTGGCCCAAGATGTGATCTATCCAGGAGAATGTTCCATGTAGACTGCCTGGGTTTGAACCTTGACCCTGCCACATGCTGAGTGAACTTGGGCACATTCTGAAGCCCGCTGCTTCTCAGTCTGTTCATCTTGAAATTGGGAATGATGATGATGGTGATGATGATAACAATAATGGTAATATTCCCTAAATTATCCAGCTGTCTGAGGATCAAATATGTTGATACATGTAAAGTGCTTAGAACATCACCTGGTACCATGAGTGCCATGTCTCGGCCAGTTCAGCACACTTTCCTTGTGCACATGTACATGCATGCACACACACACACATGCACACACAAGTCCACATGCCGGTGTATGCATGAACACTCACACACTCTCACACACATGCATCCACACACTTCTCTCCAAAGCATTGATGGCGTCACTGGGTGCCTTCCTTGTGGGCATGTTTTCTAGAAGGGAGGAATCTCATCCCCCAGGTTCTATATACTTTGTCTTTAGGTCGAGCAGCATGAGAAGGAACATTGACTGAGTTCTGCTCTATGTCAGGCATTGTCTTAGGGACTGATGTATCTTATTTCAAAACGGCCATTGTGTGTGCGAAGCTACAGTAGGCAGCCATCCGTCCTGCCACCCTCTCACCCGGCTGGCTCAGCACTCAGGTCTTGGGAGGCCACCTGCCTGGGCTGCATCCCTCTGGGAGGACAGAACTGCCTGGACAGAATGGAGCTTTGATGTCATGCTCTGGCCCACCCCACAGCCGCCCTGCGGGGATGGTCTCTGAGTCAGAGATAGGGAGATGGCAGATGGCGGGCCTTCCAGAGTCCTTGTAGAGCTTAGGGCTGGGAGAAGTCTGTTTCTCCTTCACTATCACTGTGAGTTAGGGAGCTTCATGGATCTCCACTCCTTCCACTCTTTGCCTGGGCTGCCAGGAACCTCTTTGCCCAGTTGTGTATTTAGTTGTCAGGTTTTCTGGGTCAGAAGTTCCTTTACCTTCTTGCTCTCTCCCTCTGTCCCTCATTTGCTTTCTTGTCCTCTATTAAATGTTTTGGATATTTTGCTTCCTAATTTTTTGTTTTTGCAAATGTTATTGAAATATAGCGAACAGAAAGATGAACAGAACACAGGTGTCACAAGTGTGTAGTTTAATGATTTTTCTCAAAGTGAACAAAGCTGGGTAAGTAGTGCCCAGGTCCAGAATCCTAGTATTACCAGCACCCCCGGGTCCCCTCAGGCTCCTTCCAGTCATTGACCCACCAAGGTAACTATGTTCTGACCTGGTTTTGCACTTTACATAAGTGGAGTCATGCAGTGTACACTCTGGGTCTGGCTTCTGCTAGCAATTATGGGTTTTTTTTTCATTTAAAAAAATTTTGGTAAAAATAGGTCTGACATAAAATTTTAACCATTTTTAAGTGTACAATTCAGTGGCATTAAGTATATTTGTCATGTGCAATCATCACCATCATTCATCTCCAGAAGTCTTTTCATCTTGTAAAACAGACTCTGTACCCATTAAACAATAACTTTCCATTCCATTGTCCTCCAATCCCTGGCAACCACCATTCTACCTTCCGTCTGTATGAATTTGATTATTCTAAGTACCCATATAAGTGGAATCATACAGTATTTTACTTGTTTTAGTGGACTGGCTTGTTTCACTCGGCAAAATGTCCTCAAGGTTTGTCCATGTTATAGCATGTGTCATAATTTCCTTCTTTTTATGGCTGAATAAGATTCTGTTGTATGTATCACATTTTGTTTCCCCATCTATCCACTGATGGACACTTGGGTTGCTCCCGCCATTTGGATGTTGTGAATAATACTACTGTGAACATGGGTGTATATATATCTGCTCAAGTCTCTGCTTTCACTTCTTTTGGGTATATAGAATTGCTGGATCATATGGTAACTGTGTTTTACATTTTTTGACGTGCCTCCATGCTGTTTCCCACAGCGGCTGCACCATTTTACATTCCCATGAACAGGGCACAAGGGTTCCAATTTCTTGACATCCTCACCAACACGTTTTCTGTTTTTTGGACAGTAACCATCTTCATGGGTGTGAGGTGGTTTTGATTTGCATTTCACTAATGATCAGTGATGCTGAGTTGTGATTCTGCTTTCACATCATCTATCGTCTGTCTTTTTGCCTGAGCTGTGTCCCATCTGTTGTCATTGCTGTCCCATGCTCCATGGTATGAGTAGACCATGACGATCCCACTCATTCTGCCGCTCATGGGCATTAGGTATTTTCCCATTTGGAGGGATTGCAAGGGAGTGCCACTAAGAACATTCTAGAGTGTGTCTTTTGGTGGACATAGTGTTGGGTTTTTAAATGCAAGCCACTTCCGTTTGGAGGTTAGTGTTGCATAAATAAACCAATCAATAAAATGCATAATGCATGCTCCCTGAGGGCCCTCCCTGAGGGTCCTCAGGCTTGAACAAGCTCCACAGGCCAGGCCAGGCTCCTGCCCGCTATGCCCTCCTGCCCTGTCCCAGCTGCCTGGTGCCTGCCCTCCCAGTTTCTAACCTGCTCCCTCACGGGGGAGCCACCCTTGGCCCTGACAGCACCCCCTGCCCTCTGTTGTCCCCAGCGCCCTCCCCCACCACCGAGCCGGCTAGCTGAGGGTGTGACCAGCTCCTCTCTGTGCCCAGGGGTCTTTGGGCAGCGCCTGGAGGACACAGTCCACCACGAGCGGAAGTATGGCCCGCGCCTGGCACCCCTGCTGGTGGAGCAGTGTGTGGACTTCATCCGGGAGCGCGGGCTCACCGAGGAGGGCCTCTTCCGCATGCCTGGCCAGGCCAACCTGGTGAGGGACCTGCAGGATTCCTTCGACTGTGGGGAGAAGCCACTGTTTGACAGGTGAGCTCCTGGGAGGGGTGCAGATAGGGCCACCTGTCCATTCCCCTGCATAGCCTCCTCTCAGGATGCCAGCTGAGAGGCATGGGTGCAGGATGGAGGATGGGATGGCGCCCTACACTGGCACGTGCCCAGCCAGCCCTCCCAATGGGCGGAGTGTGGGGCACAGAATCACTGCAGCAGCCCTGCATCTCCCTTAGGGGTGGATCCTGCCACCTCCACGTGGGCTGTATCCACTGTGGCTGCCCGTAAGCCCACCCCAGCAGGAGCAGGGAAAGGCCTCTGCTGGCACCATCCAGGACTCCAGGCCTTCTGCAGGGTCTGTCTCTTGGCTCTGCTTTCTTGGGATAACTTGCCCCCCAGGCTCCTTTGGTGCCAAGATGGAGGCGTGGCTCCAGCCCCACATTCTCACAGGTTTTGGGGGCGGGGGAGCAAGTCTTCTCCACCTGTCCTGGGCCAGTGCCCATCCTACGTCATCACTGGGGCTTACTGGGTCCTGGGCTCCACCCCGGGATACTCAGCCTCACTTAAAGCCCAGGGGCTGAGAACGGGGGAGAGGGAGCTGTTTGGGGGCCTCTTCTCTCTGATGGTATCTCCATTATGGGGCAGTTTTTCATAGAAAATTCTTTCTGTATCAAGCTAGCCTTGGCCCCCATGGAGCTTCTGCTCGTTCTTCTCAGATCTGCCTTCACCGACGAGGGCCCCTCTGTTGCAGGATAGGTCCACAGGTTTCTGCTGGCAGCCCTGGCGTTTTCAGATCTTTTCCTCTTGGGGCAGAACACTTCCAGCCCCTCCAGCATCAGCCCAGACCCATCACCACAGCCAGGAGAGTCTGTCAATTCCTTTTTCACATGTAGAGCCTGGGACTGATCACCACTCCCCAGAGGGGGTCTACACAGGAGGGCACAGGGGTTCCTTCATCTGGAGCCTCGTGAATTTCCATCTGATACTCTGAGCTTGTGGTTCATTATTTATAATCTCAGTGAGCTTGTGGTCCACTCTGAACCTCTGCCAGCCAAGCCTCTTCCATCCTGTGCCTGTGTGGCTGTGGGTTAGGGTTGGAGATTGCTTCAAGTAATGCTTCTCTGTGGTTCCTGGAAACTTGCTTTTGACATTGAGTTTTTTTAGAGAAGGAACCACGGCCCCAGTTGCCACTGACCCCACACCTTGAGCACTGCCCTGGCTGTGGATGACCACGGCCTCTCCTTTCTCTGCTCCCCCGTCACTGGGAAGGTGCTGAGGAGCTGAGTGTGGTGTGCTGGTGGGAAATCTGACGGAAGTGATGTGATCAGTAGTAGCCAGAGGGACCCTCGGTTCCAGAACCAAGGAGAGGATTCTGGGGGCAGGTGTGGGGTTGGGTGTCCTCTGTTTCAACAGGGCAACAATAGGGTGTGAGAGCAGGTGAGTGCACCTGGGAGGGCATGAGGGAGAAGAGAGGAAAGGGGACAACCTGAGAAGCCCCATCTTGGAGGAAGGGCTGGAAGTGATCCCAGGAAGAGGAGTAGAAGTGTCCAGAGGGAGGGACAGGAGCCCAGGGAAGGCCTGCCCCACACTGCTGAGAGGTCGGGAGTCAGGGCTGCAAGGTGGGGGAGTCTGAGGGCCTCTGCCTCTCCAGTGGGTATTCAGCAGGTGGGCCAGAAGGGGAGAGGATCCAGGCTGAGGCCTTCAGGAACCGCAGCTTGCACAGAGCATTTGTGCAGGGGGGGCAAAGCCGAGGAAAGCACTCCAGAGAGCTGGGTTTGGTCCTGAGGCCCAGGAGGCCAGGCACAGTTTGAGTAGGGCGGCGGCCAGATCTGATTTCGTGTTTGCAGCTATCTCCCGAGTTGGCATCAGGCGGTAACACAGTACATCTGGATCCCTGGGAGCTACCAAAAGTCCAGGTTCCAGGCCCCGCCCGCTCCACTCCTGTGGAATCAGACACACGAATGAGGAGTGGAAATCTGCATGTATAAAAGCCCCCAGTGACTCTGCTCAGCAACCATTTAGGGGCCAGTGGCCAAAGGGGAACCCCACGCCAGGGTGGGGCTAGAAGCAAGGGTGAGTGGCATGACGGGCGCAGGGCAGGCCCCCCCTTTGCACCTTCCAACCTCCTCAGCCTCTCTTCCCCCGCCCTCCCTCTCCCTACCTGACCCCCTGCTTCCATCTGGAGCATCCCACACTAGCCCTGCCCTCAGTGCGTTTACAGACTTTTCTTCAATGGTCATATGCCCATTTTATGGATTAGAACCCAAGGCTGGGAGACCCCATGTAACTCACCCAAGACGCCCAGAGGTGGGCTCTGCCCAGCTGGATCCTGGCCTCTTTCCCAGAGCCCCTTGCCCTCCACCTACATTCCACCCTCGAGGAAAGTTCCTCTCTCAGCCTGCTCACCCTTCCAGAACCATCCTGTTTCTCCCTGCTGTCATCCGACAGCCTCTCATGTAGCGTCTCCTCTCCCGTACCTACGCTTGCCCGTCCTCAGCCCCCTGAACACCAGGGCTCCACCCACCTTTCCAGGACCCTTCTCCACAGTGTTCCCTGCACTGCCACAGCTGGCCCGGGCTCTGAGTGCCTCTCCCTTCTGGAAGCTTCTCCCGGGGTATCTGACCCCATTCTCTCCCACTTCCTGGTATCTCCTCTGGCCCTGCATTGTGCCCACCCCCAACACAGGCGTCCCAAGGCTCTCTTCTCCACTTCCTGACGAGATTGTCCCAGGGCTGCTCCCCTCACCCACACGCTGGCAGAGGCCATCCGGGACCGAGCTGGCTTGCTCCATGTGCATAGACACGCTCTGCACCGTGAACTCCAGCCTCCAGTCCTGGACTCGCTCCTCCATACAGGGCCCCACCTGGCCTGGAGGCCGCAGTCACCACACCTGGCCCTTCCTGCCACTCTGGTCTCTAGTCCCTGGCCCGTAGCAGGTCTCCCAGCCCTGTCCGTGTTGTTGCCGAGCATCTCAAGGACGGTCTCCCCCATGCCCCACCTTGGTGGCTCTGGTGACTCTCGCAACAACTCTTCTTACATCATTTTGCACCCATCCATTGAGGGAGAGTGCTTGGTAGGTGTGGGGGAGTGGCCGTGAACAGGACAGACAACAGACAAGGCCCTGCCCCCACGTGGCCAGGACAGATGACAAATGCACTCGGGGAACCAGCCCGGGTTCCCATCACCAAGCTCCCCTTGGCCTGGCCCACAGCACAGAACAGGGCGTGCTCCTGGCTCCTAGAGCAGGCAGCCCGGCCCCCAGGGAGGCAGTGCTTGGTGACTGGGCTGGGATGGGAAAGATGGGCCAGGCCATCACGTGGAGAGTGGACTGCAGGGGAGCGAGGTGTAGGCGAGGTGGGCCAGGAGACCACAGCTGTGTTCTGGATGGACATTGGTGTTGGCGGGGCTGAGGGGATGTTTGGGAATGAAGAGATGCAGGGGAATGGCGGCATTACCAGATCCATCCTGCAGATGGAGAAACTGAGGCTGGGGGTTATCTGCCTCACGGCAGGTTACCTGCTGTGCAACAGCGAGGGCAGAAGCTGATTTGGACCCCAGGGCGGGCCCTTGTCTCCAGCTGTTGCCCTCCTTGCCGGTGCACGCAGCCCCCCTCCACTGCACACTGCGCCTGCTCCTGGGAGAGGGAGCAGGACAGGTGACAGCACCTGCCCTGGAAGGGCTCACAGGCTAGTGGGCACCCATTGTGCTGTGGGCTGCGAACATTCTCCCTGAGTGCTGGAGCTGGGGTCTGGATTCAGGCAGGTGTGTGTGGGAGGGGAGGGTCTGGGGGAGTTTAGGCGGAAAGTGACCAGAAGCAGCCTTGGGTCACCCGTGGGGAGTGGGGAGAGAGGGAGAAAGAAGGTGAGGCAGTCAGGGCTGGGCCGAGCTCCCAGACGCAAGAGCACTGGGACCCGCGGGCAGCCAGGAGCCGCCGGGATGGGGCTTTGGCCAGGGACACGGAGGCAAGGTCTGCGGCATGGAGGGGCCGCTCTGCGTCTACCTGACCAGATCAGAAATGCTTCCACCTCCTCTATCGGGGAAGACATAACGGCTGGCCCTTGTCCGAAGGCCAGCAGCTGATCCTCCTGGCTTCCCATCCCTCCCCGCATCCTCCTGGGGCTCCTGCTCACACAGTGACTGGCAGTGAACTCATGGGGTCCCCAGGTGGGAGAAGGGACATTGGGCTCAAGGCTGGGTACCCACTGGGGACCTAAGCACCCGGGAAATGGATGGGTCAGCAGAGGAGGTGGCTGAGAGGAGGCGCTGAAGGCTGTGGGCGGCAGCATGTCTGGCTGGAGAGGGGAGGTGGGGGCAGGGATGGGGGCTGCTCCACTGGCCAGACGGAGAGCCACCAAGAGCCACCAGTCCTGAGGAAGGGAGGGGCTCTGGGTGCGTGAGTTTGAGGTGCATGTAGCCCTGTGGAACCCCAGAATTCCAAATGCCAGGGCAGAAGGGACCCCAGGGCTTAGCTCAGTGATACCAGCCTTGGACAGCCAGGGCCAGGTGGCACCTTAATGGCACAGCCATGTTCTTTTGGTCCTAGGCCCATCTTTCCTGAGCACCTCCCATGAGGGAAATGCAGGTCCAGCGTTTAAATCCAGGGCCCTAGAAAAGTGGATGAAATACCTGGGGTCTAGCCCAGCCTGGAAGGCAAGCTTGGAGGAGGTGCCAAGACTGCAGTCCAGGACCTGAACCGAGAGTCCAAACAGGCCCAGGGCTGCCGCCCTCCACAGGGCCCACTTCAGCCCGGGCAGCTCCCAGCTATGAGCAGGAGACTGATGCCTGGGAGTGCACATACGGGGCTCTGGGGTGCTGGAAATGGGGCATCCATAGTGTGAATAGAAGCCCAGAAGCCAGGGAAAGA
>NW_006770581.1:102451-111611 GCF_000442215.2 Lipotes vexillifer | reverse complement strand
GGGAAAGAGCCTGACCTCTGACCTGCCCAGCCCCTGGTGGCAGGTGCCCAGGGACAGCCGCCCTTTTTCAAGGGGCTCAGCAGCCCTGCGTGGTGGGCACCTTTGACACAGCCCTCCTGCTTCCGTTGGAGGGTGAGCCTGGGCAGAGGAGCAAGCTCAGGCTTGGGTCGAAGGACAGCTGTGCCCCTGGCTGCCTGCCTCCCCAGTGTGGAGCAGCTGCATGTCACCCTCCAGAGTACCCTGGGGCAGGCAGCAGGGCAGTGGAAGGGAGCCCTTCACGCTCACCTGTTCACCAGCCAGTCCTCACAGTGCATGCGCGCGCGCGCACACACACACACGTGAGAGCAGAGGCTGCCCCTGGTGGGGGTGGGGTGGGGTACTGGTCACTCCTGCGGTTCCCTGGCGCCCAGGCCTCACGCTCATCCCTCTGCCTGCAGCACAACAGACGTGCACACGGTGGCCTCCCTGCTGAAGCTCTACCTGCGGGAGCTCCCCGAGCCTGTGGTCCCCTTCGCCAGGTATGAGGACTTCCTTAGCTGCGCCCAGCTGCTCACCAAGGACGAGGGGGAGGTTAGTGGCTCATGGGGACCCATCCTGGGGGGGTGGGCCTGCTAGTTGGTGGCGGGTATGTGGAGACAGGAATTTCTGTGACTCTTCATGGCACACAGATCCTGCCGCCTGCTCTGTGTGTGTTAGGGGGGTGGTGCCCTGGAGCAGCCTGCTCTGTGGGGGACAGGCCTAGACCTCCTAATCTGGGGAGGGCCGGAACATCCCACTGTGTGTGGAGGGCACGCTGGGGCCAGGTGCCTGCAGCATCCCCTCCCTGTGTGCGGCCCTCTGTCTCCCGGAGGGCCAGGTACTTCCTAAAGCAGGCCGTGTCTCGGCTGTGCGCAGGGAGCTCAGGCTGGGCCACCACCCAGTAGGCACTCCTGCTCCATCACCTGCTCCCACAACCAACTCAGGCTGCCCAGGCCGGCCGTAGGGTTCAGAAACAACCAGACCTTTCATCTGTTTCTATCCCACCGCCTCCCAAAAGAATTCGAGACTGCTCCCAGGACAGGCCCCACACGCCACCCCTGCAGTGCCCGCCTGCAGCCCTGGTGGGCTCCGGCTGGGGAAGGACTGTTTGCCCTCCCTCTGGCCGTGTGGGAGATGAGGGGTCTTTATCTGGCAAATATTTGTACCTTGATCGGTGAGCTGGCCCTGACATTCCTCTGTGGCCCTACAGAGGCACATCCCTCACAATGGCTTCTCAAAAGTAAATCTGCTTCCCCCCAGAGGTCACAAGCCAGGGAGATGGAAGTGGTGGTGCCCTCTGGTCACCTGGGGCCAGGCCCATGGGCTGTGGATGGAGGTCTGGACTCGGATTCTCACCCCCTACTCCCTCTAGTAAGAGAAGGACTGGGCCCTCCTTGCTGGTCTTTGAAATGCTGTTTTTCTCTCTCAATCCCAAGGGAACTCTGGAGTTGGCTAAACAAGTGAGCAGCCTTCCCCTGGTCAATTACAACCTGCTTAGCTATATCTGCAAGTAAGTGACTAGGGGTGGGGCTTCCCTCCCCTGTGCTCTGGCTCCCTGCCCTTCAGGGGGGTCGGGGGGCCTGGGTCATGCTTCCACTCACATGTCTGTCAAGCCAATGGGGAATATAGAAGAACAGTCACTGCACTCATAGAGCTTACAGTCCTGAGTGCATCATTCCTGAAGGAAAAGGATATAGCCTTTGTTCCTTCTGCCTCCTCTGCGTGCCTCTCACCATCCCCTCCCCATGGTCTGCCTCCTGACCACGACGACCTAGGCTTAGGGTGCCAGGCGAGGACATGCAGGGTGGCTTTCACCCAGCCCCGTGTCTGGGGGGATCTGGGCCTTCCTGGGCATCTGCCCCCACTGCAGGTGGGAGAATTATGTGTCCTTCCACGACAGGCCCTTGTCCCAGTGGCCTTTGCTTCTGACGGCCCTCTCAGATCTTAGGGGAAGCTCTGCCTTCTTCCAAGCCTGGCAGGGGCAGCTGGCTGTGCTTAGCAGCTGTGGAAATGTGGGTGCAGCTGAGCATGGGGGCCAGGCAGCTCCCAGTAGATCTGGCATCAGGATTTGCTTCTCTGCCAACTGTCTCTTCCTTACATTGCAGGTTTCTGGATGAAGTTCAGTCCCACTCAGATGTCAACAAGATGAGCGTCCAGAACCTGGCAACTGTTTTTGGACCTAATATACTTCGGCCACAGATAGAAGACCCAGTGACCATCATGGAAGGTAATGGTGGGGGTGTGCGTGGTGCTCTGGGCTCGCCTTGATCCTGGGCAAGTCCTCAGCATCCTCAACGACAGGCCGGCAGGAAGGGCAGCTCCATTCCTGGGGATTTATTTGGCAGCAGCCTCTCTGGACCTCCTCATCGCCTCCTCCAGCGCCTCCTCCCCCACGGGGTCAGCTATAAGAGGAAAGGGTCATAAGGTGCAGTTAGAATGGTGAGAGAGGCTGGGGGGTGGGTGTGGAAAAGGTCAGCGCACTTGCCCTTGAACATACACAGATGTTTTTGCTTTACTAAAGTAATTTTCGATTAAGTAATTGTCACAGGCTTCTTCTGGATGTCAGCTATTGCAAATCCTAGGAATACTCCGTTCTATAATGAAGACTAATAATGATTAAAAAAAATAGCAGCAACAGCAGCTGCTCTTTTTTATTTTTAGTTTTTATTTTTTTTATTTTTTTTGCAGTACGCGGGCCTCTCACTGTTGTGGCCTCTCCCGTTGCGGAGCACAGGCTCCGGATGAGCAGGCTCAGCGGCCATGGCTCACGGGCCTAGCCGCTCCACGGCATGTGGGATCTTCCCGGACTGGGGCACGAACCCATGTCCCCTGCATCGGCAGGCGGACTCTCAACCACCAGCAGCTGCTCTTAACACGCCCCGGCCTCTGCTAAGTACTTTACTTCTACCACCGTATTTTAATCTTCACAAGCAGCCCGCGCTGTGGTTACTGCCCCCAGTCTACAGATGAGGAGACAGGCCAGGAGAGGCAAGGTGACTCTGTCAGCCCGACTTTTCAAAGGGCACAGGTGCAGGCTGGCATATGGAAATGAGAGCCCTGCTTGGAGACCCCATGGAAGACTGTCCCGGCGGGGTTAGTGTGAGAGCCTAGCCGCTCACAGGCAGGAAACCCGCGGCCAGTCCCGGCTGAGCGCAGATGCCGGCGGAGACTCACACAGGACCCACCCAATGCCAGCTGGAGCCCGCTGCCCCTGGCGCCAGGCAGGCTGAGGGCAGAGTGGCCATTCCTGTCGAGCGTGACCTAGGGGAGGGGCGGGGTGGGCTGTGAAGCTGTCGCTTGCCGCCGCCAGCCGAGGGTCTGACTGTTGGGGTTGATGCTCTCGCTTGGCACGCCCTTGGCCTGACTGGCAGGTCTCCCCAGAGCTCCCGCATGCCAGGTTGCACAAACGTCTGAGGGCAGATGCTCACCCCACTGACTTGCTGAGCTCCTGCCTCACCTACTTTTCTGGACTGAAGATTGTTTACTTAGTTTTCCCCACGATTCTCAGTTACTTCTAGTGGGAGGGTCCACCCAAGGACTTCACCCTCCTCATCACGCAGAAGCCTCCCCAGTCTCTGGTATTTGGTTGAGGACAAGAGGAGGGAACGAGGCAGCAGGATCGATACCATGGTCCCTCTGCACCACCTCCCTTTGTCACTGACCCCTCCCCCCACCCCACAGCCTCAGGAACCGAGTCCCCACAGATGCCACAGGCTGCGTCTCAGGGGCTGTGCCTGGAGAAGAGGGATTGTGTGCATGTGTGGGGGGCTGTTCACGTTGGGGGGCAGCCATGTACATCTGTCTGTGTGCACGGGGTTGTGTGTGTATGAGTGTGTGTGTATGGGGTTGTGTATGTGTGCCTACACTCACCTGTAAGACATCTCTACTCTGTGTCCCAGAGCCCTGTGCCCCCCAGAGTATGGATGGTCAGGCACAGCCACTGGGGGCAGCATATGGGGCAGCCGAGAGGGCCCTGCTGTCCAGGTCCTGGCTTCCAGTCCCAGCCTGCCCTTGGCTCAGCCTGCAGCCTTAACAGGCATTGTGCCTGCTCGTCCCCCCGCCAGCCGGGTGGAGTGGGTGCGAAGGGACAGTGCTGCTCTGTGCTCCAAGGCCCACGCTGGAGGAGGGGGATTCTTGGGTATCGTCCTTATGTCCCTGCCTGGATTTGGAGGGGGTGGTGGCCGTCCTTTCCTTTGGGGTGGCACATGGCAAGCTCTCGTTGAGTCCTCACTTGAGGAGTAGCCTGGTTTGGGGCTACTATCAGGGCTGGGCACCCTGGGTTTGAGCTGCAGCTTCCCCTGACTGGTCTGGAGAGCCTGAACTGGAGGCATTCACAGCCAGGCTCTTCTTGTTCCTTCTTCCTGGCAGGCACTTCCCTGGTCCAGCACCTGATGACCGTCCTGATCCGTAAACACAGCCAGTTCTTCACTTCGAGGACCACAGAAGCGCCAGCCTCCCCACCCGGGAGCCCACCGTGCACCGTGGGATGGGGCTCTGAGGAGGCCACCAGGGACAGCCAGGCAGAGCCCGGCAGCCCCAGTGCCCCTGGCCTGCCCTCGCACAGGACCTCTTCTCTGGATGGGGCTGCCGTGGCGGCATTCTCTAGAACCTCTCCCACAGGCCTGGGTAGCCGAAGCAGCCCTGCTGCCACCCCTGGGAAGAAGGTGCAGACTTTGCCCAACTGGAGGTCTTCCTTCCGGCAGTCAGGGTCCCGGTCGGGGAGCCCGAAGGTGGGCACCTCATCCCTGGAGGTGCCCATCATCTCCTCCGGAGGGAACTGGCTCATGAACGGGCTGTCCTCCCTGCGAGGCCACCGCCGGGCCTCATCGGGAGACCGGTTCAAGGACTCAGGCTCTGAGCAGAGACTCTCCACCTATGACAACGTGCCCTTGCCCAGCCCCTTTCCCAGCACGCCCAGCGTGGCCAGCATGCCATGGTCTGGGGCCTCCTCCTGTGAGGCCTCAGCCAGGGGCTCGGTCAGCAGCTGCACAGCGTGCAGGGCCAGTGACTCTTCTGCCTGCAGCTCCCTCCACACTGAGGGGGCCCTCGAGCCCTCCCCTGTCCCCAGCAGCAGCGAGGAATGCAGATCCCCAGACCTGGACCACGGCCTGGACAGGGTGGGCGCCTGCATCAGCAGCAGTGAGCCCAGTGACCCAGGCAGCCCCACCCAGGACCTCGCCCAACGTACTGAGGCTCTCCAGGGCCTGGTCACGGAGCTCAGGGCAGAGCTGTGCCAGCAGAGGACTGAGTATGAGACGAGTGTGAAAAGGTAAAGGGCTGCAGCTGCTGGGTGAGTGTGAAGTGGGCGCTCCCTGGGCTGGGCAGGGCCCTTGCAGCCAGCCAGCTCACTGGGCACTGGTCCAGGCAGTCAGCCTCTGGCTCTGAAAGAAAGTCTCCTGGAGGCAGGGCTCAGAGCAGTCAGCGCTCAGGAGCCACCTTTCTGGGACAATGCCCACAGGACAGGGCTGGGAGTGGAGGGGTAGGGATCCTGTGTCTGGGAAAGCTCAGGAGCTGAGGGGCTGGCATGCTGTCAGAGGCCTTTGATGGAGAGGCTCAGAGTGGCGGTCCCTCTAGGGCCCTCAGTCAGGGAGGAGGCAGACCCCCAAGGTATGTCCTGTAGCCCAGGAACTGGGACTGGGGCAGGGCACGCGTGCACTGCAGGCCCCAGGCCAGCCTGGTTGACTGCCCATGGTTGGACCTGATGTAGAGTGAGGACTTCTGGATCGAAATCCGATTTTCTCTGAGGAGGAAGCTGGCCTTGCCGAGCCAAGCCCTCCCTTCTGCTGGGTCACAGAGGACACCTCGTGCCACCTTTTTTAAAAATATGTTTGTTTATTTTTGGCTGTGTTGGGTCTTCGATGCTGCCCACGGGCTTTCTCTAGTTGCCGCGAGCAGGGGCTACTCTTCGTTGTGGTGCGTGGGCTTCTCATTGTGGTGGCTTCTCTTGTTGCGGAGCACAGGCTCTAGGTGCACAGGCTTCAGTAGTTGTGGCTCCGCCAGCTCTAGAGCGCAGGCCCAGTAGTTGTGGCACACGGGCTTAGCTGCTCCGCGGCATGTGGGATCTTCCCGGACCAGGGCTCGAACCCGTGTCCCCTGCATTGGCAGGCGGATTCTTAATCACTGTGCCACCAGGGAAGTCCTTTGTGCCACCCTTTAAGGCTTGCAGGCTTGTTCACTGATGGGCCCTGGTTCCAGCCTCCCTGTGCAGAGGGCATTTCCCAGCTCTGAGAGGCCGAGTTCCCCAATTAAAATCACCAGCAAAGCCTACACTGGACAGTGAGTGGTTCTTCCATCAGCATCTCAGATCCCTTAGCTCCTTTTGCCCAAGGCCTTGCATCAGCCTATGCATCAGACCCACGTCCCACCCACTAGCAGGGGGCTTCATTGGGTTCTGAGTGCTTCCTCTTTCCATCAGACAGTGGAGGTGGAAGGGATTCATGCGTCTATTTCTGAGCCTGGGATTCCCACAGGGAGCTGGAATGGTAGCATTTGACCCTCTTGTTCTGCTGGTAGCTGTCTCCTGGGCACCTGGGGAGTGTCAGGTGTGTGCAGTCTCTGTGTTCACGGCAGGAAGATGGCAGGAAAGGGGCCGTGAGGGCAGCAGCCCCTCCATGGGGGAAGTCACAGCAGGCAATGTCAGAGCCAGGACTTGAAGGACCGATAGGACTGAGCTGAGCAAGGAGGAGAAAGGACACAGTGTGAGTAAAACTCCGGAGTTTTAAAATTGTGGAGAAAACCTACAATGTAAGCACTGGGTTGGAATTTACCAGGCAGAGGTAATAGCACGAGCTCCCTGCAGATTCACTGGAAGGTGATTACTGCTGAAGATGAGCTCAGAGTGTACAGGAAGTGTTACTCGGCAGATACTGTCTGAGGGCAGCCTCAGAGGGGGTCAGAATCAACATCTCACTTTCTTGGCTGTTTGTGGAGCTGACTTGAGCTTCTAGATCTTTCACCTTCTTGGAGGCTGGGGTTCTCAGGGGAAATGCAGTATTGTTGCCTGGCAGGCTATGGGTTCGAGTCCCTGCCCCACTGTGTACTGGCGGGGTGTCTGGGCAAGCTCTGAAAGCGTGGCGGAGTCGGGGTGGGGCAGGCGGCAAGGCGTTTTGGCAGGAGTGATGCTTTGATTTTATTGCCAGTGAGATGTGAAGCTGCTGAAAGACCTGGAGGACTTTGGTCACTTTGATGAGGTGCACTGACTGCTGTGCTCAGGAGCGCTTGACGAGGCAGATAAAGACCAGTTAGGAGGCCGTGGCCATCTAGGTCAGACATGTGGCTGGCATGGACCTACGGGGCAGCAGTCAAAGTGGGAGAGGCAGCCAGATTCTGAATATGTTTGGGTTTTTCTAGTTGATCAGGTGTGGTGGTGAGAAAAAGAACTGACTTGAGAGACACGATTTTTGTTTTGGCCGAGCATCTGGAAGAAGGTGGTCACTGAGCCGGGGAGACTGGGGCTATAGGAGGGTGACTTGGGGAAGGAGGGCAGGAGCTCAGCTGTGGGTCTGTTAAGCTGGAGATACTTATAATAGTTTCTGAGTGGACTTGAGAGAGATAAAGATTGAGGGTTGTCAGCACACTGAGTGCTTTAAGTGCTTCAAGTCTGAGGCTGGACAAGGTCCCTCAAGGAGTGGCGTGGAGGCTGTGCTCAGGAGCACCAAGGGGCAGGGAGGCAAAGGAGGGGCCTGGACGGTAGGAGAAGCAGTGAAGGGGGCTCATGGGGGGCCTGCTGCCCCTGCCTTGGGGAGGGTCTTCTGACATTATGCCCTGTGCTCCCCAGATGGGAGGCTGGGGTGAAGGAAGGCTTTCTCCCTTCTCCATGCTTTTTTTTTTTTTTAAATTGAAGTATAGTTAGTTTACAACATTGTGTTAATCTCTTCTGTACAGCAAAGTGATTCAGTTATACATATACATATATTCTTTTTCATATTATTTTCCATTATGGTTTATCCCAAGATATTGAATATAGTTCCCTGTGCTATACAATAGAACCTCGTTGTCTACCCATCCTATATATGTAATAGTTTGCATCTGCTAATCCTGAACTCCGAATCCATCCCTCTCTTCACCGCCACCCCTCCCCCTTGGCAACCACAAGTCCGTTCTCTCTGAGTCTGTTTGTTTCATAGATAAGTTCATTTGTGTCATATTTTAGATTCCACATATAAGTGATATCACATGACATTTTTCTTTCTCTGATTCACTTAGTATGATAATCTCTAGGTCCATCCATATTGCTGCAAATAGCATGATTTCATTCTTTTTTATGGCTGAGTAATATTCCATCGTATATATGTACCACATCTTCTTTATTCATTCATCTGTCGATGGACATTTAGGTTGTTTCCATATCTTGCCTATTGTAAATAGTGCTGCTGTGAACATAGGAATGCATGTATATTTTTGAATTAGAGTTTTGTCTGGGTATATGCCCAGGAGTGGGATTGCTGGATCATATGGCAACTCTATTTTTAGTTTTTTGAGGAACCTCCATACTGTTCTCCATAGTGGCCGCACCAACTTAACATTCCCACGAACAGTCTTAGAGGGTTCCCTTTTCTCCACACCCTCTTCAACATGTTATTTTTAGACTTTTTAGTGATGGCCATTCTGACCAGTGTGAGGTGGTACCTCATTGTAGTTTTGATTTGCATTTCTAAGAATTAGTGATGATGAGTATCTTTTCATGTGCCTATTGGCCATCTGTATGTCTTCTTTGGAGAAATGTCTATTTAGGTCTTCTGCCCATTTTTCAACTGGGTTGTTTGCTTTTTTGTTACTGAATTGTATGAGCTGTTTGTATGTTTTGGAAATTAAGCCCTTGTCGGTCACATCATTTGCAAGTATTTTCTCCCATTCCATAGGCTGTCTTTCCGTTTTGATTGTGGTTCCCTTTGCTGTGCAAAAGCTTATAAGTTTGATTAGGTCGCATTTGTTTATTTTTGCTTTTATTTCTGTTGCCTTGGGAGACTGACCTAAGAAAACATTGTCATGACTTATGTCAGAGAACGTTTTGCCTATGTTCTTTTCTAGGAGTTTTATTTATGGTGTCACGTCTTAGGTCTTTAATCCATGTTGAGTTTATTTTTGTGTATAGTGTGAGGCTGTGTTCTAACTTCACTGATTTGCATGAGGCTGTCCAACT
>NW_006770581.1:93227-102441 GCF_000442215.2 Lipotes vexillifer | reverse complement strand
TCCCTACACCACTCGCTAAAGAAACTGTCTTTTCCCCATCATATATTCTTGCCTCCTCTGTCAAGGAGTATTTGACCATTAGGTGTGTGGGTTTACTTCTGGGCTCTTTATTCTGTTCCATTGATTCATATGTCTGTTTTTGTGCCAGTACCATGCTATTTTGATTACTCTAGCTTTGTAATGTTGCCTTAAGTCCGGGAGTGCTATGCCTCCTGCTTTGTTCTTTTTCCTCAGGATTGCTTTGGCAATTCTGGGCCTTTCATGGTTCCATATAAATTTTAGGATTATTTGTTCTAGTTCTGTGAAAAATGTCATGGGTAATTTGACAGGGATTGCATCAAATCTGTAGATTGCTTTGGGTAGTAAGACCATTTTAACAATATTAATTCTTCCAATCCAAGAGCATGGGATTATCTTTCCATTTCTTTGAATCACCTTCAATTTCCTTTATTATTAATGTTTTGTAGTTCTCAGCATATAAGTCTTTCACCGCCTTGGTGAGATTTATTTGTAAGGTTTTTTTAGATTCAATTTTAAAGGGGATTGTTTGTTTCACTGTTAGTATAAAGAAATGCAAACAATTTCTATATGTTAATCTTGTATTCTGCTACCTTGCTGAATTCGTTTATCAGTTCTAGTAGTTTTTGTGTGGAGTCTTTAGGGTTTTCTATATGTAGTATCATGTCACCTGCAAATAATAACTTTACCTCCTCTCTACCAATTTGAATACCTTTTATTTCTTTTCCTTGTCTGATTGCTGTGTCTAGGACTTGCAGTACTATATCGAAGTAGTGAAAGTGGGCATCCTTCTCTTCTTTCAGACTTTAGCCGTTCTCCATGCTCTGTGTTCAGTGGTTGAGGGTGAAGGCCCAGGCCTTATCCTGGATGGGGCAGGGAATGGATATTTGCTTCATGTACACCATGTGCCAGGTGGTGTGCTGTGCACACGTGGTCTCCTTGGTCCATCGTAGCTACAGTGCATAGGTGGAAGGCCGTCCCCTGCATTTTCAGGGTGAGACACCAGGGCTCAGTGAAGTTTGAGTCCTGCCCACAGTCATGTGTCTTGTAGTCAGGTCGGTTCCTAGGAGCCAGGCGCAGCAAGTCCCTCATGTCTCACAGGAGTGGGTCGTCTGGTTGAAAAGATAGATGTGTTAACCTCTACAGAGGCCTGAGTTGTAGCTCTGTGGTAGCAAAAAGGAGCAGTAATTGGGTTATATGCTGGGGAGGATCAAGAGAAGCTTTCCCAGAGGCTGAGACATTTGGGCTCGGGTGTGAAGGCCGAGAGGGAACGGAAGATGAAGTGACAACGTGAATGGGGTTTCCTGTGAGTTGCTGTCTCTGCCTGAAGCTCAAGGGGTCTCGTAGAAGAGCAAACGTGAGGACAGTTTCCTGCTTCCTTCTCGGTGCAGAGCTCAGTCCTGTACTCTGCCAGCTGGCAGTCCATCCCTCAGCAGGACAGCTGGCTGGGAGGGGAGGGTAAGTGGTCTTCGTATTTGAGTGAAGACTCAGGGAGGCCCCTGCCTCTAGTGCCAAAGGCTGAGGGGAGGGTGTCGGGGATGAGGCCCGACTGGCTTGGGGGAAAGCCCCAGGGTCTTGTGAGGAGATGCAGTCCGTGCGGCCTCACCCAGCACCGGGTCTGAGCCCGCACACATCCTTCCCTTGGTCCCAGGCCTTACCAGCTCCTTCGCCCCATCAAGTGTCTACTGACAATGGACTTTTCTTGGCAAACCCAGCAGGCCCAAGTCTAAAATGATGTCTGTCTTCTTGAATTTTAAGACTCGAAGAAGGTAGTGCCGACCTGAGGAAACGAATGTCACAGCTAGAAGAAGAACTAGACCAGGAAAAGAAAAGGTACACAATGCTGGAAATAAAGCTGAGGAACTCGGAGCGGGCACGGGAGGACGCAGAGAAGAGGAACCAGCTGCTGCAGAAGGAAATGGAGGAGTTTTTTTCAACCCTGGGGAGCCTGACTGTTGGGGCAAAAGGTGCCGGAGCAGCAGAGTAAAGGAGTGGGGAGAGTTTGCTGCTGCTGCTGCTCAGCTTGCCCTCCATAACCTCCTGCAGCCTTGGGAGGAACCAGAGCCTCTGCAGTTTGGACCTGGGCCTCAGTGGTGCCAGGAGATCTGGTGCCAGCTGGAGAGAGCAGTCCTGACACCCCCTGTCGGGAGCTCGAGCCCTCCTCTGGATGCTGCTCTGACTGAGTAGGGTATGGCAGGCGTCAGAGGGGACAGTCCCGTGGCTGCCAAAACAGGTGGCACCTGGGATCTGAGTAGCTCACCAGGACCTTTTTGCATTCTTTATTAAATCTGCCCTGAAAGCATGATGCCTGACTCCTTCATGGGCATGCAAAGTGAGGGTACCAACTGACCTCTCTTGTTTCTCGCAGGGTTGGGAGTCCTCAAGGTGTCCCATGGGTGGAATGGCGTGGGGCCTTCAGAAGTGGGGTGCAAAGGTCCCAGAGGAGCTGGACTTAGGCACATGTCTGTGCTCTCAGCTCCATCTTCTGTGCTCTGGGCAGGATGGCTTTCCTCACTGCTTGCTCCCTCTCTGAGCCACCTGGGCCTCTGCAGCTTGTGTCTGTCCTGGAATTCCTCTCAGGCCTTCCCCTGTAACCTGCTTTCCTTCCCCTGACTCTAGCTCTGCTCCAAAGCCAGAGCCTGTGAGTCAGAGCTCAGCTTCTGAGGGTGCTGCACTCCCTGCTTCTGCACCCCGGGAGTGTGCAGGGTGACAAGGTGTGCCTCTAAAGGGAAGGTGAGCCAAGGTGATAGGTAGTGCCTGTTCTCTGTCCTCCAGGTGCAGATGCCTCAGACTGTGCCCATCTCCCTTGCAAATTCCCCTCGAGCTGGTGCTAACCCCTCTCCCTTCCCTGCCTGCGTACCTTTGTCCTCCAGTTCATCCTCAGACTTCAAGGCTCCACGGGGGTAAATCCTTCAAGAAAACCTTTCCATGGCTGCCACCACACACAGCCCAGGCCTGGGCCAGAGCTCCACAGGATGGGCCTTCAGGGGCACCAAAGAAGCCACCTCTGAGCAGAGGGGACTGGCCTCTGGGGCACAGGCAGTGCTAGCGCCAGCATCACTTGCTCCTGCTCATGGTGTCCTTACCTATCACCCCTCACTACCCCCAGCCGTAAACTGCAGTGGTTTTGAGCGGAGTGGGGTCAACAAAGTGCCCCAATTTCCAACTATCGTCTCTGGAGAAGTCAGTCATTCAGGCCCAACCACCCATCTACCTCGAGTCAGGTATAAACTGTCATGTGATAGCAATCCTCTAAATGCCAGGGTCTCAGTGCTCCCAGAAGTGCTGGCTCTGCACTATAAAGTGCAAGCCTACAGGCCCAGGCCAACTGGTAACTCTAACAGTGGTGAGGCAGGCCAATGACTGGTCTGCTGCTGGGGCACTTTTGGCCTCACCAGCCAAGAGGACAAGTGGCTGCCGAGGGCCCTCAGCATCAGCAGCAGTCCGAGTTCTCTTGCAGAGCTCCGAGGGGTGGGATGAGTGGAGAGCACTACCTGCGTCCGCCCAGGACCAGTGCCATCACAGCACTGGATGCTGGATGCTGGGTGACTAGCTTTCCCAGAAGGTGAAATATTGCCTTCCTCTGTTCAAGGAGAAAGAAAATAATACGAAGTGACTGATTCCTCACAACTCAGTAACAAAGGAATTAGCTGCATGCTCCCCATTCAGAGGAGAAACTGAGGCTAGGAGGAGATTGCTGGGAACACCAGTGTATTTTATGGTCCTGAGTTCCCTCACCACAGCCCTGAAATTCTGCCGACTTTGACCTAGAGAGAAAATGCTGCCAGGCTATCAAAAGAGCAGAAAAGACCGAAGGGGTTTCACATGATGAAAGGGAGGCTGTCTTCTCTTAGCCATTAATAGTGGCAAAGCTCAGCTTCTGGCCAAGTCCTTGCCCAAAACCAGCTCATGAGCCGCATCTGCCACCTGCTGGCAAAACTAAGACCTGCAAATGTGATTTTTCTCTGAAAATTAGCTGGCAATGAACGTCTACTGACGTTCTGCCCTCCAATTTCCATTTAACAGCACCCTCCATTCTATCTGTAAAACGTACTGACTTCTGCCTGTAAAGCACGCTGAGCACTGAGACTGGGGGGCTCTGGCCCAGTACCCTGTACTCATCCGCTTCATTCTCCCCAGTTGAGTTGCATTTACAGAACCTGTTCCCAAACCTGTGGATTCAAGTTGTACCTATTGTAATGACATCATTTAATATTTAGTAAGCCGATGCAACTAGAGATTATCATACAAAGTGAAGTAAGTCAGAAAGAGAAAGACAAATGTATGATATCACATGTGGAATCTAAAATATGACACAAATGAACCTATCTATGAAACAGAAACAGAATAACAGACATAGAGAACAGAGTGGTGGTTGCTAAGGGGGAGGGGGTTGGGGGAGGGATGGAGTGGGAGTTTGGGATTAGCAGATGCAAACTATTATATATAGAATGGATAAACAACAAGGTCCTACTGTCTAGCACAGGGAACTATATTCAATATCCTGTGATAAACCATAATGGGAAAGAATATAAAAAAAGAATGTGTATGTGTGTGTGTATATATATATATATATATATACATATATATATACACACACACACACACACACACACACAACTGACTTTGCTGTATAGCAGTAATTAAAATAACATTGTACTTCAATTAAAAAAATACATTTGAGAATCTGATGAAGCCTATGGACCCTTTGAAGAAAAATAACCACATATACTAAAAATTCAGCTTTCAAAGACCTCTTGAAGCCTGTCACTAAATTCTGTAATCAGAGTTTAGAAATTAAGGGGTTAATAACAATAAATCCTTAAATTTTAAAATAATAAACCAATGAATTATAAATGTGAAAAGACAGGAAATCAATTTTTTGAAAACCTACATGAATGCTCTCAGTAAAGGCAACTTACTAAAAATTGTCAAATTATGGATGAATCAACCATGCAATAGTGGAAAATTGAAAATCTAGGATTCTGCTCCCAAATTACTTCAAAAGTGTTGTAAAATTTGTGTTTGACTCTAAAGAAAAACTGGAAATTTTAAGTCTCATACTGAAAAAAAGGGAGTTGGCTTATTTTAAAAGACTGGCAAATGTCCCTTTTTTAAGCAGTTAGAATACAGTTTTAGGGATGTGTGTGTATGAAAGAGAGGCAGAGACAGAAAAACAGAGGGAGAGATATTCTTTGTTTTACCTGGCTGGTGGAATAACAGACCAGGCATGAACCGTGTTCACTCCACACAGTAAACGGACTTCAGAATGGAGTCCACATAACCAGGCTCCGTGATCTGTGGGCAATAAATGGAGTCAGTAACAATATCCCCCTCCTTTTGATGCAGGGCCCCAGCCCCCTGGAGAGTTCTCCCAGTATCCTACATAGTTCCATCACAAAGGGACAGCAAGACGTGGCAGCAGCAGTGGTGGAGTAACTGTCATATCTACTTAGCTGGGAGCTGTCTCACATGAGACACTGTCCCTTTGTGACAGAACTGAGACTGAAGGACAGGAAGGGGCAGTCATGCAACCAGACAGCCGCAGGCAGAAGGGGAAGAGCTATAAAAGTTACATGAGTGCCAGCATCCTTGCTGGCATGGTGGGAGGTGGACAGGGCTAGAATCAGGCAGGGGCCAGACCGTGTAGGGCCCTGTCTCCCATGGTAGAGTTATTTTTATTTGAAGGGATATAAGAAGGCATTCAAGTGCTTTAAATAAACAGACATGAATTGGCTTGCATTCAACAAGACTCCTTTGGCCCCTGGTGGACAGTGGATGAATTTGGGGGCAGGAGGGAGTAGCAGCAGGGAATTTAGTCAGGGAACTACTGGTGTGGTCCAGGCCAAGTGGAGTAGTGTTGACAGGCCAGAAGCTAGACAGTACTGGACTGAAGACTGAATGAGAGGTGAAGGGAAGACACTGTGCCCAGACCAGTCTTTCCAGAAGTGCAGATGTGAATGGGAGCAGAGAAATAGGGTGGTAAAGTGGAGGGGGCAAGGGAGAGCTTTTAAAGAAGGGGATTACTAGAGCATGCTTGTATGCTGCCAAGAATGATCCAGCAGAGAGGGAGAGACTGGTGAGGAAGAAAAGAAGGCAATAATGAGGAGAGGCAAGTCTGAAAAAAGATAAGGCAAGTGGAGGGGTTGGCTTCGGAGAGGAGACAGGAAGATGGAGGACGGTGACACAGTTGAGGTAGGTTTATGGAAAGGCATACCGAACTCTTTGAGAAGTCCTGAAAAATGATGAACATGCTTACCTTTAGTTAGCAGCCCCAAATTTATTTGAACACAAAATGCTTTATTCACATACGATTTCTCAGGCAGTAGAGCACAATGGTTAGAGTGAAAACGGAGGCAGACTACCCAGATTCAGATCCTAGCCCCACTGCATTGTTGGCTGTGTAGCCCTGAGCAAGTTACTCAGCATCTCTGTGCCTCAGTTTGATCACATAATAGGAGGGGAGAATAACAGTTATAACCTCATAAAGTTGTTGTAAAAACTCTGTGAGCTCATACAGTCAAAGCACTTAAGTGCCTGGCATAGAGTAAGCTCTCCAAGAATATTGCTACTAATTCAATACAGAACTAGTGTTCAGTGCCACAAACTTGGGGCATCACTGCTAGGTATTGAGTCCTTGAAGGGTTTTAGGGAGGGCAGGGGCATGATAACCACTTTGGCAGCATGGTCTGCCCCTTCTCCACTTCCTCCTTCCTTTCTGGGCTCCATCAGCAGTCTCCTGGTACCTTCCCAGTTCCCTTCTTAGTAACACCCTGGACCATGACCTACCTCATTCTTTGCTGCACGCTGTCTCCCATTTGTCACTGCTCCCGGTGGAGGATTTGGTATTTAGTTCTCCAAGGCAGCTGGTAACGAATGGACGGGCCATATCAGAATCATCTTGGGAAACTTGTAGAAAACCCATCCCCCTCATAGTTCTATTTCTGTATCAGAATCACCTTCTCCCTCTAACCCCTTCTGAGAAAACAGAGCCATAAAGAGTTTAGGCAACTTGCTGTAGGTGAGGCAACTAGTGTGAAGCCAGGATTCTACTTTAGGTATCTGGTGTCAGAGCACATGCTCACATTACTACAGTAACTTCATAGTGCTGTATGCAGTTTCCTTATGCCAGATTTTGAAGGCAGTGAATACTGGATTTCAGAGGACAGAAGCGGTATAGAAGATAGTCCTAGTCATTAGCTTACCCAGACCAATATTGATTGAATGCCTACTTCCCAGTCATCGTGATCTAGGAGTAAGACAGGCTCTTCCATCCAAGGGATTCCAAGGCGAAGCATCAGCAGATTAGCACACAGGATGCCCTCACAGAACAAAAGGAAAAGACATACAGCACATTGTTGTCTTGTATTCTCTGTGGAACAAAACGGGGAGTGCATGGACCAATAAATTAAAGGAAACATGCAATGGGGACATGAAATAAAAAGTCCTTGCAGAGAAAGTTTATCAGAGGAGAAATTATCAAACGTGGGCCTTCAGCAATGAGGATTTCAAATGGGCAAATGGCGGGAGTAATGTGCACAAAGATGTAAAGTATATGCCATGGAGGAGGTTCAGCTGGAACGAGCTGAATGGCAGGAATGGTATATGAAATAGAATCAAAACAATGTTTAATTCTACTTCTCAGAAAAAACAACAGCAACAACCCTCAATACTGATTTTGAGGCATGTCTCTCAAGTGAGAATTATTCTTACCAACCACATGAAAATTGGGACTACTAGGGATGAAGAGGATAACTTGGGGGTCAGCATGTATATAAGTTCTCAGATGGGGGACCACACAAAATTCCTCCCTTTCTCTGCAACATTTCTCCATTATCTTAAACCATTTCTATTCCTTTCCAAGGCTAAAGTCAACAATTATATTTGCTTTACACTAATTATTTTGATTAAAGTACACGAAGCCAATCATTTCAGCAGCCCTGTGACAGACTATCTCCCATCCTGTGACAGATGAAACAGCACCAGGCTCAGCAAAGCTGAAACTTGTCCAAGATTACCCACTCTCTCCATCTGGAACTCAGGCTAGTCTGGATCCATAGGATTCAGTAGATCCCACCCTCTCCAGGGCCTTGTCTCATTAAGGCACATGTGCTTTTAAATTCTCCCTTTTAACGTGTTCTGACCCCTCAAGACGTTGTCATGATTCTTTATATTTCCTGCCAACTTTCTGAAAGTACTGTTTTTACTACTCCTTCACTACTCACTCAATCCTCAGCAATCACAACTATGCCCCCACCTGTCCGGGTAACTCTAACAGTCTTACTTATGTTACATCCAACAAGAATCCCCTATCTTTTCCCTCTGTCCACAAAATGATACTAGTGAAAATGGTGCACAGACCACACAAGGGGATGACGCAGACCTCACAAGAGAAGGGACTACAAGACTGAAGAGGTCTACAAGGCAGTTAGGGAGCAATCTTTCCTTTCCTTCCACTCCTGAAATACTAAGTGGCAAGCTGATGCCATACCTGAAGTGTGTTCTGTCATGAACTGTGATGTACAAACTGTAAAATACACTGAATATATTTTCCCTGCACAATCTCTTGTGTGCTGACCAACTGGCCCCAAATGCTAATCTTGGCAACTTCACTTATGTTATGGCAATCTGAGTCCCCAGTTTTCCATTCTCAATATGAACAAAGTATCTGGCTTCCCAGTCACCAATCTCCATGCCTCGTCTAACCAGACCTGATCCCACTGTCAGTGACCCTCGTAAAACAAAGGTGTGATCATATTAACTCCTCTTTCTCACAAGCCAGTAGTTCCTACTGCCTTTAAAATGATGACAATTTCTTCAAAACGTTTCAATTCTGATCTTCAACTTTTCAGTCTTATCTCCCATCACATTCTCTCTTTACATTCACACCCCGCCAGGCCATTCCTCACTCCTTGCCTTTCTCTTTACCTGGGAATACCCTTCCTCTCCAAAAATGCCTTAAAAAATATGCCTCCTCTGCAAAACCCTCATTTCCTCTAATCAGTCCTTCCCTGTGTCCCTTCAGCATGGTCTTTGTTCCTCACACGACACTTACTTCAATCAGGCTGCCTAGACTCTGAGTGTTATCCATTTTTAGATCACTCCTCACTTCCAGCTTCTAACATAGGGTCTTAGACATATATGCACACATTAATTGATGGAATTAAATGAAATATATTACTATCAAAGCAGGGAA
>NW_006770581.1:49449-93207 GCF_000442215.2 Lipotes vexillifer | reverse complement strand
GGGAAAGAGACAACAGGATGTTGTAAATGAAATATGTTAGAAGTCTAACTGTACAGAGCACATTTGAAGTATCTTTTAGTATCAAATGAAGTCCAAAGACATATTGGTGTATTAGCTATAAAAGCTAAAAAAAAAAAATTTCAAACCACAAAACCAGTACAAATCAATTTTCATTCACATAAAGTCAATGGACCTTTTGAGGAGCAACAGTAAAATAAATGTAGTACCTCAATTAACAAGAATGCATTACTTACTCCATTTTATTTGGTGTCACTAGGGTATTATGGCTGGGTGGAAATTATATTAACTCAACACTCCACACGGATGTCTGCTCTTGCCACCCAGTCTATCACTGGAGGCCTCTTCCTTGACTGTGATGAGGCAGAGAGCACCAGGTTGGCAATCACATCAGCTGATGGAGCAGCCGTGGTCAGGTAGAAGCTTGGCCCAGGCTATCCTTTCCTCAGAGCAGGGAAGCATGAATGCAGGCAATGGGGGTGGGACCCTCATGGATATGAGCGTTATCTGGAGCAAGAGTTGAGCAAGATGGAGGAGTGTCACCACATGGAGACTGGGCACATGCAGCGACAGACCCTGACACCCACATAGCAGCCTGCCCAGTGTAGGCAAAGAGAACACCTGCATGGCAAAGCTGGAAATGCGCTCAGAGCTGAAATCCCTGGTTTGTTTTGAAACAGATCCTTTTAAAATACTTATTCTTGCCAAGTGGCCATGTTGGCTGCTCTCTCACATGGTTACAAAGAACTATAGGTTAAGGGCATTGAAGCAAATTCCCTTTTTAAAATAATGTTTCTCTAGCAAGTTCAAACACCAGAAAAGCAAGAGTAGGTAAACGAGAAAACCAGGGTGATAGTTTAGCCTCTTCACAGTTTGTATAAAATCCAAATCTAAGAGACCTGCCCTAGTACCCCTTTGATCTCAATCCATAGGAAATCTTAAAATTGCCCAGAAAAACTTTTAATCAAAAATTTATATTGTTTTCAATGAAAAACTCTTAATTTCATAACTTTCATATCACTTTTTTCTTTTTTATTTAAAATATTATAACCAATTAACATACTAGATAACATTGTTTACATTCCAGTGGTGCATGTTTAATGACTAGGGCATGAATGATTAAAAACCACAATAATTATCTCAGCATTCCCTACAAAGTGCCCCATTTGTTTTGTCTAGAGGAGGGGAGAGGAGAGGGAATGGAACACAGGGAAGGGAGAGGAAATGAAGAAGGAATGGCATCATATAGGGAGAAAAGCAAATGTCAATTATGATACTTGGGTTTCAGGTTTCAAAACCTGTTGAACAGGATAAACTATAATGAGAAAATAGATGTCACAGTCCAGGTAGACAGCTAGTTCAGTTTAACTTCATCATTCAGCTAAAAGATTAAGAGCTTCTCAAAAATATACCAAATATCGGGCCTACAAAAGTAATTTATTTCTTCGTAAAATTTACTAAGATTTATTCCTTTTGTAAAATGTGAAGAATGGACTGATATCACGAGCAGGTTTCTACTTACAAAAACAGACAGTAATTATGTCCAACGAGCACATCTAACACCATACTTCAAGATACACAGTGAAAGATTTTACAGGTGAGTCTCTTTTACCGATGCAAGGTATATATTTTACGTACTTACTGGTATCGTGTGGACACTGGCTATGAAGTATTTAACACACATTTATAATTCACTCAGTGAAGATCTAACAGTAAGGGCAACCGCTTACTTGGGAAAGCATAGAAAATTAGTGTGAGGTAGTTCAATAAAAACCTAGTTTAATTTGTAAGTTATTGTGAGAAAAGAACATTGTGCAAAACTAATCCACAGGTAGTATTTCTCAGAAGTTTCAGTAACAAAGAGAATCTAAATTAGAAATGGCCAGAATGTGTTACTCTTACTAGACTCTCCTTAAGAGCACTAACTAAGAGCAGTTAGTTTGAAATTAATTAGAACTTTTGTTTTCCTTACCAGTTTTCTAATCGTACCCCAAACTACACATTTCTGCTTCAATGCCCTTATACATCTTCATCTTGCTTGCTATTAAGGAAAAATTAGTTTCCTCTGATTCAGGAAAAACCTAAGAGAGATCAGTAGAAACACAATGTATACTAAAATGTAAAGGATCTGGAGGCAACATTTAAGAGGTCTGCTAATGACAGAACAGTAGTGTTTCGTTTTTCTACCGTTAAGAGTTTATTGGGGTCATGGGGCATCATGCATTCACTCTACAGCTAATGTGTGACTAATGAACAACACTCACAAACAAACTACAACAGTATTTTTGAAAACAGACTATGTTTTTACCTCAAAATGTTGTACAGGCTTGTGCCTAGGCAACAATGAGTAGTTACATCTTCATAGTGTAGCACATACTGGCCGATAGTGTATACCAAGTCTTATCTGTAACCCCAAACGGCTTCACTTGCCTGCTGCTGATTTCACTATCAGATCATCCATGTCCTCTTCACCTTTACCTTTTTAGACAACACAGCAGGGTTAGCATGGAACAAAATAATGAAAGGGCTTACGGGCAAGTCTGCTGCTTTACATATAATCAAGCTTCTTGATATCGTTAAGGGGTTTGTATGGTAGCCTTTTCACTTAAGAGGCTGGCATTCCTCTTAGGAAGTCTGGTGTGAATGCACTGTACCTTTACCAACTTGGAAGAGTACATACCAGGAACAATCAGCAGCCAAGGGTGTGTAACAAAATGAGAACTGTTCAGCAAACAGTATGAAAGAGTTGAGATGCTTTGTTTATGTCTATTATAATTAAGCAATCCCAACAACACAATCATTTAACAAATAGTCAGTTTATATTAGAGGGTAACAGAACAGTAACCAGGAAGAAATATGTAGAAAGAATTATTGTCTCTTTCCTAACCTATAAAGTTAAACAATATATCTTGGTCAAAGTAATTTTCTGACAGTAAGACCATGGGTATATTAAGTATATGAAGTTGAAAAAACAAAGTTATAAGATAAGCAAAGTGGCTTTACGTAAGTACTGCTTGACAGAAATCTTCTTTGTAATTTCTTTAAAAAAATGTTTAAGATGTTTTTAAAGGTTCAAAAGTAAAATACAAAGAACTAGCACATTTTTAATTTAATACAGTTAAGAGAAGAGGGAAGGTTGTATTTAGCTATTGCATTTTTAAAAACCCAGGACACGCAACACTTAGACTGTTTTCAGGATATAACAAGTATTTTAGTCTACATGACTAATAAGAGTTGATTTTCTCTGATCAACTGAAACATGCTGGTTAGCAAGTGGGAGCTGGCATTTACAACAAACAATACTGTAACAACACTTGGTTTTCCTTGCTTAACCAAAATCTGTATCAAGAGATGGCTTATCAGCGAGGAAACAGAAAATAAAGGAATCTTCTGAGAGCATGTCAGTTGTTAAAGTGCAACAGTGAAATAATCTATCCTATAGAAATAAAGCTAGTTAACTGTCAAACTAATAAAAACTAGGAACACACTTATGCTCAAATTTCTTCTTTAACTGTAAATCCAATCCTGTTTCTACAATTCAAGAGGTGTTATAGTCTTAAAACTTTAATTTGCCTAATTAATGCACCCTGTCATATCAGTAGAAAAGGGATTAATTAAAAGGCTGCCAACTTCAAAAGAGGCTAGAAATCATCACTTTAAACCATCAAAGACAAACTTACTATTTCAAAGCATATAAAATGGCTATTAATGTATTTTAATCCTAAATATTGCACATTAACAATGACCTAAAATACCTTACTCAAAACGAATTTTGCACTGAATATATGAATAACATGCCAAGTGGACTTTCAGATGCTGCACGTTGAGCTGCACCAGTTCTTGCTCCTGCTGGTCATTAATTCCATTGGGCTTTCTGCCTAGAACCCTTAGCTTACTTAAGTATGCATTTCCCAGTTCATTACATGAAATGCCTCTTGTTCCAAAAATAACAAAAAGTGCCTGGGGCATTACAGACAACGTATTTCAGATATAATGAGACTTCAATGACATTTTACTTAAGAAAAATTCAGTTATAGAGAAATAATTCTGCAGATATAAAATGTAAACAGTTAACATACAACTGTCAGGAGCAGCACCATTCTTACACTGTTCAACATCCACATTGTGTGTTTTATTGAAAATCAGGTATAAAAAAATGAAAGACTCAGACTAAATAACCACCAATTATGCCTGCTCTGCTCAATGTGAAGAAACAGTCCTTAGAAAATGATATCCTATATATGGCTGTGTGCTACTATTTTCAGATGAACGGTATATTGCTCATTTTATACATCACCTACAGAAATCTAAGTAGGCTTTGGAACCTCCCAACAGCTAGTATAAATATGATTATGCCACAGGTAGAATCAAATGGCCAGAAACACCCTGAGAACTGGTGCTCAACTGACTGACACTCCAGAAACCAAATAGGTCCAAGGGCCCAAGGCTGCAGGAAAGAGAAAGACCAGACTCTAAATCATTGCTGGGACCTACAGCCTGAGTAGATTAACTCAGTGTATATAAAAACAGGCTCATAGCTAGTAAAGGTGAACCATCTGTTTATTTCCATTGAAATGTATTATTCATGAAGTATCCTCTTGACTTTACGTGATCATAAGCTTTGAGCATGCCACAAATTTGCGGAAAACACCACATTCTCTTACTTTACTTTTGGTGGGTAGGATGGGGGATAGGAGGGTGGTGGTAGATGCCCAACGTCTTCAAAGACATGCTCTGAGTTACTCTACCATTTAGATGATGGGGCTTTTGCCAAAATTCATGTAGGATTACCTACCAATTGTTGTAACTAAATTAGAACTGGCAAGTAGCAAATATTGGAGGTTTTTTTAACACGTTCATCATTTACAGTAGTTATTCCTGAATATAACTGGCTACAGGTTATTTTCCCTCACTCCTCTGGGGTTATTTCATTGATAAGCACATAACCCTAAAGGATAGCATCATGAACAAAACATTTGAATAAATTCTAATAAAAAAACTATAAAAATCTTAAATAATTCATGATATAGGCAAGTCACCACATAATAGTTGCTTTGATAAACAAAATCTTACAAATTCAGTAAAAAAAAATCAGCAGCATAAGATAAAGCAAATATGCAAAAATTTTAAACCATGATAAAATAATTAGGTTTACATTATACAGTTAATTACAGCAAAAATACAGTTTTGTTGCTGTTTTAAAATACAACTTAAGTTTTAAATTACATCACTTGAAATTAAAAAAAAAACTACTTTACTACAAAATGAATTCTACGTTTTTGAAAAATCACTCAAAAATAAGACCACTGAATTGTTTTCAAAGTAGTTCTATCAATGACTAAACAACTCCCCATCCCTCCCACCCACACAAGGCCCAAGTAGTCATCTACAGCAGCCCAGAGGTCCAGCTGATGCTTCTAGACTGCTGTCTGTATCCGAGGCCAAAGTCGGATCTGTTGACATTGAAGACACATCATTGACAGACGATGATGACGATGGATGCTGAGAGCCATTGATCACTGCTGCACCTGTGCTATGAGAAACAAAACAGCAAATCAGTTGCAGACAGAGTTGCAGACCGAGCTACTTGTACTGTACTGACCACCTCCAGTGGTCAATAATTTTTCTTTTGGTTTTAAAAGGCTCACTAAAAATAATCACAAGTGATATTCAACACAACACTAACAAACACTTTTCACTGCTAGCTACGAGGTAAGAATTCTGAAAACGTCTGGAAACCTGTCCTTTCTACTAATTTGTTTTTCATTTTCAGTTCAGGACAAGAATTGTTAAGTCCAAGCCATAGTTAGAAATGGTCCTACGACAAGACTCATGAATTGGCTTCAGACTGTGTGTGAATAACACTTAATAATACATGCAAAACTGTCTGCATTGCATTTTGTTGGAGAGAGGATTTCAAAGGAATGTATGACCAGTTTACCAGTTAGGTAAACTCAGGTCTTGTTATTTCAGTTCTAATAAGTACTTGGTTAATGCAAATATGGACTTATTAGACATGAAAGTAGGGGGAGACTGTTTCCTTTACCAAAAGTATAGCCTAACAAGCATTTCCTGGATTTTAAAAGGCAACAGGAATACTTAAACTATTGAAAAATCCTCTCAAGGGGGTTGGGTCAGGAAGGGAAGGGAATGACACCGTGGGGTGGGGAAAAGTTAAAGGTGATTCATGCACTAGGTAAGTGCTTTTGAACTACATGATCACTAAATAAGAGTCATTCCAAATTTGAGTATATTAAATAACGCAAGTTATACAAAGTTCCTAAGAACACATTCATGGAATAAAAACCAATGGTTTTCAAACTGAGCAATAAGAATAGGGGTGAGTTTCAGGGACCCAATGATGTTAAAACTAAGCAGGTTGAAAACCACTGTTCCAGAACGCAGCACCTCATTGTTTGAAATTATCCCTCCTTTGTGTCCAATGACAAGCAATAAAAACACTTAAATATGAAAGGTCCTCTGAGAGCTTGTCTTCAAATCTAACAATGAAATAGCTAGGGAATGGGAATAGGCAAATCTTTAGGGCAGTGTGGCAGGGACTGGGAAACAGAAAGGAATGGAACCACAAGGGATAGAGCAGGTGATGGGAGGTGCACTGAGAAAGAAAAGCAGACTGGGTACTTCAGGCCTAACAGAAGAGAGGAAAAGGAGAAATGTGATAACCTTCTAGACCCAAGAACCCATTAGGCTCCCAGCCAGAGTGAAATGAAGATACTAAACTTTTAAAAGTTCAATTGGTACACTACAGAATGCACCTTTTCTGACTAAAGAGTAAACAATATTATGGCTAGCTTCAAAGACCTGTACTGAAACATTCAAATCATAAAAGGGTTCTATATACTTTTTCATGCCTCTACTTCTTTATCCAAATTTTATTTCATCCAAATTTTTTAATCTAATAAAATCATTTTTTTTCTCTTGAATTGATTTTTTTTATTTAAACATCTTTATTGGAGTATAATTGCTTTACAATGTTGTGTTAGTTTTAAATGCATCATAATTAAACAGTTAACTTTTTAATCTGAAAATCAAATGCCTAAGGAAAAAAAGACTTGTTTACTTCTGACCTTTACAGTAATATATTGGGTTGGCCAAAAAGTTCATTCGGGTTTTCCTGTAAGTTACAGAAAAACCCAAACGAACTTTTGGGCCAAGCCAATAGTAAATTCTCAATATCTGAACAGCAATAATATGGAAAAATCTTTAATTTCAGGTATCTGGGTCGTTTCCCTCTCAGTGACTCTACACACTCAAAGGTATGCAAACTCATTTTAGTATTAGTCAAACCAAAATAAAGGTAAGAGGCAATCCAGAAGGAAAAATATTTACTTTTTAAAATCAAGTCGAAATGGTATTGTGATTATCTGATATTCTGAGTCATCAAATACTATATCTTCTGTTTTTGTATATAATCAAGAACTGAATATTTTTATAACAGATTAATTTACTAACACTCTTCTTTGCCAGCTATAACTGAGAATCCAGAAAATGTCTAGAAACTTGCAGTCCTGTCCTTTCCACTGACTTATTTTGTAACCATAGTTAACTGTTGTCTAGGATTCACATTTTTCACTTATAAATTAAGAACAAACACAACTGCTCTATGAGATTATTAAGTTTACTCAAACATTTGACACTGAGGATGTGCCATTCACTAGGACAGTATGCTAAAGTATAAAACTCTCCCTAATAATGGACTTTTCAAATTCCATTCAAACCTCCATCATGAACAATTCACTCATATGACTACTGTATATCAATACAAAGTTAATTAACTGAGTTATTAAAGCATTTATAAGATAGCTTTTGTTACAGTTAATTGTAAGTAAAAAGCTGTTGAAACCAATTTGTTTTCAAGAGGATCTATATTAAAATTTGGAAGACTGCATTCTTGATCAAGGTTTAAAAAACAAAGAATTAAAAGAACACAAAATATAACCAAAAATGTCATAGGAAGCTACAAAAATTATTTAAACAAACATATGTTTATAGTACAACAAAATGGGCACCTGAAACTATACCTATATATCTTACTTCGTTGATGCTAAATATGATATCCATTTTTTTTCTTAGAATGTATAAGAATTTTAGAAGGATTAAAATGGCATAGTTTCACGCAAATTCAAGACCTACCTGTTGAAACATTACTCAGCCTTCAAGGCTCAGCTCAAATTTAATCTCTTCCCTAAAACTGCCCTATTCTCTGTTGCCAGCCATATGGAATGCTGGAAAAACCATGCCCTCTGAAGTTACTGATAAACATGGCTTCAAGTATTGCTTTTCTACACAAAAGATTTGTAGTCTTATATCATTTAATTTTTCTAAACTTGTTTCCTCATCTGTAAAATGTGCACAACAACCCCTTCCTCAGGGTTCTGGGGGGCTGAATGAAACAAAGTACAAAAACTATCAGTGTCTGTCATGTAGTATGTACTTAATATGTACATGTTACCTGTCATTTAACTTTTCCTTTAAATTCTTTATGCTTTTACAAGTACTAAAATTTAACATAAGATGAGCTTATGATAAAAGAAAATGTTTAACTCCTGCAAACCAATGTTCTTAAGAGCCAGAATACCTTCTGACAGCAGTTTTAATGCCATTGCCTTAAACAAATCAAAAATCCAAAAATGAGAAAGGGTATCATGTACAAAATTGGCATCCCGTACAGAATTTTGCCATGAAGTTTTAGTTTATTTATCCAAAGTAAGGACTGTTAAATCACAGAAAGGTAAATATATTGAATTGTGATAAATTTCTTCTTTAAAGACAACAATGCCAACAACAACCAAAAAAGGTTTTAAATTTCTGTTCTTCAATGGGATGTCAGTATCAAAGAAAAAGATATACATTTTATGAAGTCAGTTACTGATATACTAGTACAATGTACTGATAGAACAGTGTACCAAATGCTTTCAAATTTACCACAGAAATCGTATTCCTTATACTCAATAAACTTTGAATACTAATGGTACTAAATATGGAAAGAACTGAAGGTTTCAGGCCACTGAAGACTACAACACAAGAAGTAAACTGTAATCTTAACTAAGCTTATATTGTAACCAACCTAAAGGAGAGGGTTGCCCCCGTATAACTCCATTCTTGGTTCTCTCCTCCAAGTCCATAACTTCTTTGTATATCAATTCTGGAAAAGAGGTGAACAAAAACTTTTCAAAGTCTGAGAGGCAATCTCCCAAGATATGTATGTTTTAAGTAAAAAATTTTTACACACATTAAGTACTTCGAATGGTGTTCTTGCAATGGCAGAAGGTCCAGAAGTGTCAGCCTAAGATTCAAAGGTGTTAATAACAATTTCTTGATCCTCAACCATGAATTATATTGAAAGAAGCAGAGTCTCTGCTGTAATATTCCAGAAGTTGGATTAAGATAGAGCTGGGGTTAGAAGCTTTATCTTTTTTACTCCACCAACACTTTGTACTATACCATATCATTCTGTACAGCAAATGCTAATTTAATTCTCTCAGTAAGGGCTTGAATCAAATTTGTCTTTAACTTCTATTTCCTGAGCCCTGGCATAGTACCTGGTACACTGTAGGTACTTACCCAGATATCTGTTAAAAGATCTAAATGCAAGAGTATGTGGAACCTTCTTTAATCAGAATAGAATATAAATATATTTTTATTAAAGGAAAAGACAGGTAACTATACTTTAACTCCTTCTGAGTTGAAGCATGGCATGCTATGACTGTCAAGAATTTCTTCAGGAGAATCTTGGTCCTTAACTAGGCTTCTTGGACAGTGGGTGGACTGCTGGGCGGACTACTCCAACTGAAGAGTTAACACCAGATCCTGCCCTGCAGTGTACGTGCCTCCTGCCCTGTATTCTTCTACATGACCCTGACGTCAAGTATGATGTGCCTTGTGAGTCTGAATGCCGACTTAAGAGGAACCTTCTGGTGGATGCTAACATTGCCATTATTCATCATCTTCTCTGGGTCATAAAATCCTTTGAGAATTGCATAAAAGCAATGAACCCTCTTCTGAGAAAAATGTATAAACAAAAATTGCTGCACAGAATTTCAAGGAGTCTGTAATTCTTTACATTAAACTTTCAATAAATGATTTCTGATCACAGGGAATGGCAACATTTATGTTGATAATAAGGTAAAACAAGTGGATATGTTGGGATGAACAAGAGCTGGAGACGCCTAAGTTTGCTTGCGATGGTAACCTACTTGGGCTGGGAAGAAGAAAAATAGCAAGTCTTGATAGAGGAAAGAATGGGAGATGCTTTTCTTTAAAGAAACAAAAAGAAATGATAAGCATTCCGGATAGGAGGATCAAAAAGAGAGAGAAAATACTCCTTTGTAAAATGGGACTGAGGCAGAAGAACCAAAGCTAATCAGGAGTACTAACTAGACAAAGCAATCTGTAGTTAATGGCTTTGGCAATGAATTTTTCTGTTATGATGCTAAAATTCTTAAGCAGATCTTAAAAAACGGAGTTTGTAGGTAATTACTAAACGGCCTTTGGGGCTAGGAGAAAAAGATACAGAATAAAGATAAACATGTTTACAGTAATCAAAAATCCCAGATATAACCATATACAAATGAAAATATGATGTTTCACTGATTTTAAGATGTACTTTTTTCACAGTTTAATATCTTTGAAACTGGGTTGCATCTATAGTCAATCGTGCAGTACAACTGGCATTGTTTCCCCTTTCTCAGTGGTACATAATAGTGTGTTTTACAACTGGTGGCCTATTAAGATTCCATGAAATACCATAAATGTTTATTGTAAATGTAATGATATATAAAAATATCAGGTTAGATACTTTAATACATACTCTGATCTATAGTTTCTATACTCCTGTATATTACATATATAGATGCACTAGGTTCTACCCAATTCTTACATTCTGGTGGGCTCTACAGAGTCTAACTATATGTCTCCCAAAGTCGACTTAGCGAAAACTAATCTCTGGTTATTCCTAAGAAGAAAGAATCAAATTCATTCCTCCCAAATAAATCTGTAGATGGATTACGTGCTCCAGTTTATATTTTTGCCTTCCAAGTATTTAGATTCTTAGCTCTTAATAACATGTCTTCTGTCTACCTGATTTTAAGTGACTTGTCCAAAGTCATGTAGTTACAAAAGTGGTCAAAATATCAAATGACAACAATATAAATGGAGGCAAGCAGGATCTAAAAATTACCTGGCTGAACTGTCTCAGGGAATCTTTTAAAGAAAGAAATATTTTAACATTGCCATGACTTTCAAAGCATTATTAATGTTCAACCAAAGGAAAAAAAAAAACTATTAGATATGCAAAGATTAAAAATTAACTCACTCTGTTGGTGAGGGTGGGGGTAAAAGAGACATTCCCATAAAATGCTGATCGAAGTGTAAACTGCTACAATTTCTCTGGAGAGTAATCGAAATAACTGAAAAATGTCCTTTGGCCCAGTGAATCTCCTTGTAGGATTTTTCTTACAGGCATGTTCTCAGATGTGCACAAGAACACTGCAGAGTTGTTTGTAACAACAGACTAGACACAACTTAAATGCTCTTCAAATGGTTGTTAGATACAGAACCCTGTGACACAGCCTAACAGTAGATCACAAACCAGCTATTAAACCAAATGAGCCAGGTATATGGAGCAAGAGAGAATAATCTCTAAAATATACGATTATCTCAACAAGGCAAGTGTGCACTGTATACAACCATATGTGATTAAAACAGGGTGGGAGAGGAGAAGGGGGAGACATCAAACACACAAGTTTGTATTTTTGTAGACTATGGAAGAACATAAAAGTTCCAGAAAGCACAAATGTGTCTTTGTCTGGGGTGGGGAACAAAGACATTAGGATTAAGTCAGTGAGGGAAGGAGACATACTCTCTACTTTTGTAAAAATATTAAATCATATTATTAAATATCAGTTACGAATAATAGAAAATATCTTTCATTTCCCTAAAATGATGAATAAATCAACATAGAAAGCCAGAGCTCTTTCAGCTTCATCTTAAAAAATCTGGTGAATGTTACCTTTCCACTCTTCTATTGTGTGTTCCCTTTCATCTAACTGCTTGTCAGGTATCTTTGGTGGTGGCTGAAAAACAAGGCAACAATAATTGAGTCAGTTTATTGGGAATATATAAATTGTTTACAATTATTTGAAATGTTAGCCAGACAGAAGGCTTGGAAAAATACATCATTAGGCCAAGATTGATCAATGATCAACACTGATCTCGTGTAGCGAGAACAGTGACAGGAAAAAAGATGTTTAACCGTCTTTTTCTTTTCTTCCTGTTTTTGAAATGTTCACATTTTATTTATATCATAGAATTGTGCTATGCTTTGGATACAATAATTTGTTTACAACTAAGTTAAGATGTTTTCCCAAAGTGCTCAACATTCTAGCTCAGCATACAAGGTATCACGGCAAAAAGGCAAGAAACAGTGGGGGGGAACTTTATTTTGTGCAGGAGGTACTTGGATATGTTCATTCTCTTAAGAAACTTTTCATGGAAAAACACCATCATCATTTATTTATATTTTTATTTAAAATTTAAAAATATCCTCCAAACCTAACTTTAATTCTAACTCTAAGGGTACAATATAGTCTTCAAACATTAAAGAAAAGAACTTACAGCTTCTGCTTCAGAAGGATCATACCAGACGTTGATATACGGGTGCTGGAGAGCTTCATCTACAGAAATCCTTTTAGATGCATCAATTACCAGCATTTTAGATAACAAATCCCTTGCCTGACTGGCTGCAAAAATAATGAGACATTAATGTACACGTATCTCATAAAAACTTTAAAATTATCAATAAATTTCAGAAACTTGAAATTATCATTTATTAAAAAATGTTTTAAACAGAATAGATTTACTATAAAATTAGGTCATACATATGATTAAAAAATATAAAATCACAAAAAAATAACTAAAAATAACTAAAACCTCACACTGTTCCATTACCCAGAGACAATGTTATGTCCCATGAGAATATGAATATACCCTCATAAACCCCCTCCCACCTACCCACAATGGAATTAAAGATATATGTTTATAAAAAGTACCTTTAAGTTTATTGTGTTCCGAGTCAGCTGGGAAAAGTACATCAGGGAAGAGTTTCTCAAAGCTATATCCAGCATATTTAGGTCTGTTTTCAACATAAGTCCTTACTGTTGGTTGTAGTTTCTTCATGAATTCAGGACATGGTGTTCCAAGCTGTTCAATAACTTTATTCCACTGATCAATATCTAATATCAAGTAGCTAAGAAAAAATACTGTGTATCTAATGTTCAACATATTAGTCATATCCATATTAAAATAAGAAAATGGCAATTAAAAATCCTAAGAAAGAATGTGGCAGTTATAAATCTTACAGCCACCCTGCAAAAGGCAATGATTGTAGGTGGACAAAAAGGATCAGTAAACAAGCTTCATTAACCTTATTTATGATGTGCATGTGTGTGTCTACTAATACTAATTTTATCATAAAAATGGAAACTTAAATTCTAAATTCTTATATTCTAAATACACAAATTCTAAATACAAATGATAAGTGGCTCAAAGAAAAATGACAATTACTACCCATAAGGACTCTAAATGTAAACTGTACATAATTTTAGAATACAAAATTTGCCTTTCCTTCCAGCTTATCAGAAAATGTGAATGCATTTCTGAGAAGATAGGAAATATTTCTTATTAAATGTCCTGCATTTTTTGAGTTTTCTACACTAACAGAAAACCAGTAGCAATAAAAATGATGGCATTTCCTTTTGCCATTCTTTGTTCAGCTTATGTTAGTAAAATTTTTTTAAAGCCCTGAAATTTAAGAAAATGACTCAGTATTTTGGTTAAGGTGTAAGGTTATAATTCTCTGGTCTCTTTCCTTCCAATCTTTAGTGTTTACACCTCAAACTCCTCCCCATGGACTAAGACCTAAAACTTTCTCATTGTAACCCAGTGAATATGGTTTTTCCCAGTCCTCTTCCTAAAACAATTCTAAGTTTCACTAGCTGATAGACACATAACAGATCACTGCTATTATAAAGATTAGTCAGATGAACAAAAATCATAACCCAAATCTACTCATCACCATGTAAAATTATTACTGCTGAAATTCTCAGATGAAAAGATCAGTATGTTATGTTGAGTAATGAGACAATAACCAAAAGACATAGAACACACAGCACATTAACAAAAAAGGAAGTGGGGAGGACAAAACAAAAGGATGACCAGAAGCAACAGACAATTTCAAAATTCATATTATGTCCTAAGAACTTCTAGACTTACTCAAGTGTATAATTATTAGAAAATTTAATACAAGCCATGACTTTTGATTTAGGTTAAATAAATCAACTCAAAGCCAGCAAGTAATTGTGGATAATTAACCTGAGCAGTTTTCAGAATTAACATAAGAAACAACAAATAAATTAGGGAAAGGAAAGTCTAAGTCAAATAGTAGGTGGTATTTTGAAAGAGTAATTTAACAATACTTTCTTATTAGGGAGAGACAAAATACATTATACCTGACCAAGCTGAAGTGCTGTCATACATTTTGACCTTTAGAAACTACATTTTAGGCCAAAGATAAGGATACGATCAGTACCTGGGAACAAAACACCACCTTTGATCATTTCTCCCATGATGCACCCAACTGACCAAATGTCAACTGAAAACAAAATGCAATGACATTAACATAAAGATTTTGGTTAAAATAAAAAAATATATATAAACATTAAAAAAAAATCACACACACCATGTATACTTCAAAATTATAGAAAGCAGTATAAAATAAAAATGAGTGACAGTGAATGTGCTCTAACTACCAGCAGAGACTGTATTTCCTACTGCCAGATGCAGCCTACAAATATTTCAGCTTCGTATCTCAAAAATTTTTGAACTATAACAGCCACAAACTTTACGTCTGTTTAAAAAAACCCACATGTATGAATGTACACTATATTCATTTTCATTAGAGAACATAAGGAAGTTCAGCACCTAACTAATTAAACTGCTGCAGCAGCACAAGGATACAGTCCCTTCCTGGAAAGAGGATTTTGTGGCAAACCATTTCTCCCATAATGCACCCCACAGACCATAAATCCACTATATGTTTGCAGCACAAAAGAAGGAAAAGCAAAGCAAAAGGTCGTTAAAATCAAAGAAGCATAATATGACTGCATTATATAAAAACTGCAAAACATCACCAAAAGAAAAAAGTGATTTTAATTTTAGCTAATGGAATAATTTAAAACACAAAATATTTGTCAAAAGGCTTTGATTCACAAAAGCAAATGTGAAGTGTGGCGTTTTAACTACGTATCTAATTTAAAGTGAGAGCTATGCACAGAAATCACATAATTTAAAAAACCTACACATTTTGCCCCTGAAAATTTATTTATAAAATATGAAAAAGAACCAAACACAAATCTTATAAGTAACGCTGAAAATGTACATGAGGTAGCAAAATTTAAAAAATAAAATCTTTATACTATTTTGAGGTTCAACTGTGCATTATACTCTCTCTTTAAGTCAAATAAAAGAAAAAAGCATGAGCAGAAATAATCTAGTATATTAAAATACTTAACAGAAACAGTGTTTCTATGAATAATTACAGTTAAAAAGTTAATCTAAAGCTCTTCAGAAATTTTCAAGTTGGAGTTAATAAATTCGTTTTGAGAGGTGCTATGTTTACTCTGGATTGAAGGTCATTTTTCTCCTTGGCAACACCATGCTGCATTTACTCTACTATTCCAAAAGGAACAAGTGCATAGAGAACGAACAAATAATCAATTAAAAAAACTTAGTAAAAGAAGTATATTTCATGTTTTCCACCTAAAGTGTTTTAAACCCACAGAACCAAAACGCTTTTGGTTTAAGAAGTTGGTTTTGGCTGAATACAGTATGAAATTTCCCACAGATTTATTATCTACAGAGTCTCCTAGTAGACTTACTGACCCTTGCCAACTTTAATTTTTTTCTTTTTTTTTTGTTGGCCACGCAGCATGCAGGATCTTAGTTCCCCGACCAGGATCAAACCCGTGCCCGCTGCGGTGGAAATGCGGAGTCTTAACCACTGGACCACCAGGGAAGTCCCATGACCCTTGTCAACTTTAAATGAGAGCTCTAGTCAATACCGAAAAGAATCTGCTAGACATAGAAATGGGCGATTTGAGGACCTCCATCTGTTTCATTAAAACTAACCACATACCCTGACATTTTATATCTTTGGGTTTGAAAATCAAACAAAAAGAGTAGGTGCTTGCAGTTTAATACAAGAGGGGAATGAGCAATTTGAAAGGAAAGCTTTAGAAACTTGCATTTGTTTTTGAAGTTTGAAGGCCCCAATTCTCTAACAGCAAAAGAAGAAAAGGGCAGGAATAGATGTTAGAAATATACCCTTTACCAATACAGGAGGACTTGGGAACTTAAAGTCAGTACTTTCTAATACACTCATAAGGAGACTGCCAGTTCATTACAGAATTTTAGGAGCTAGATTAGGAACAAATTTTAGAAATCCTGTGGAACTAAAGTTTCTCTAAAATTTCTCATTAAAATACATATAAATCTTTTTATATTTATGGCATAGTTCAACTTTCAAGGAAAAAATTTTAGAGGAAAAGTTAACATTCATAAATCAGTTCAGAGAAAAATTTTTTCCAGGGTTTTCATTTTTTGGCAAAAATCTATTAAAATAATTTTTCCCTGTGGACTTTATAGAGAATAGCAAGCTTTAGTTAAATATTCAGGACACAACTTATGTACATAATCTTAAGAAAAACATCTTAAAACAGATTTCAAAAGCTGCAAGCATGAGAGAAGATATTGTCTGGGTTAATGAAGACTTTCCTCAGAATATGATAAGCCTGATTCATACATAAAGCAAGTTTTACAGGGTCTAACTGCTTAGTCTATTTGGCAGTTTAAATATATTCCATTACCTCACACTTTACAAAAAGCTCTGAGCCGGCTTTCAATAAAAGACATATAAAATAAAGTTGTTAAAACAGGTGGGGGTGGGTAAAAGGTGTTAATAAAAGGCAGAAGTTCTTATGTTTAACCTTGCTGGCTAATGTAGTTATTAATTAAGCATTACATTTGACTCAGTTTCCTGGGGCCCAAAAAAAGAAAAAAAAAAGGCAATAAGGTAGATCTATATAATTCTTATCTAAGAAAGGAAAGCATGTCAATTCTTTACATGACAGTTATTCTTGGTGCTAATTTCTGGTAGGGAGCTCCCAAGATCATCATTATAAGAGAGAGTGCCACATTATACATTATCTGTGACAATCAATGGTTTTACAGCAAATACAAAAACAATCTTCATGCCGGTCACTTAAAGCAGCAATTCTCAAAAAAAAAAAAAAGAGTCTAATACTAAATCTAACTCACTGGGTTTAACAGGGTATAAGGCAATTTTAGATAAAGAGTAAGACAACAGCATGTTTATTTAAGAACAAAAGAATAGTAGTAAATATTTAAAGTGTTTTTAATGAGCTCAGAAAAGAAAATTACGCTAAAATCCTCAGTTCAATGTTATCTTTTATAAAAAAGAATCCCCAAAATTGACTTGATACAGTTTCCTGATTCAAAGTGAACTGTTGTTTTAGATTCTTTGCTAGAAAAAATGTCTAGGTCCTATTCGAGTAAGTATTTTGGATTAAGTTACCACATTTAAAAAGTTATAGTTTAAGTCAATAAAATCCTGTGTAGACTTATTCATCTCTTAAATGACTGAGATTCAACAAAATTTCTTAAGTATAAATATATGTATATTTATGCATAATTTTTTTTTAATTCATGAACTACATGCCTGATAATGTTCTTCAACCTTGACTCTAATGCTGATACATATAACTGACTATACTCGCACATAATAATGCCATTTCTTTAAGGCTGGACACAAGGTCTTTGATGAAACATTGTTTTCTCCGAAAGGCAACCTTAAATTAATTATCCATCAGCTATGCAGAATGGCTTTATTGCAGCCCTTAAAGTTTGCACTAAGTGCTACTGCTATTAACTTTAATGTCATGGGATTGGAAATGTGTGCAAATATCATTAATGCAAACTTAAGATTTCTTGAGCCCATGTTAGAATGCTCATTTTCAAGTTACAGGCAAGAAAATGGTATATATCCTGTTACAGGGGCCATGGCAACCAATTCTTTATCTAATGGTACTGTTGATGATTATGTATTTGTATTTAAATAAACAGGGACCCCAAGTTTTTCCAAACATTTATGACAGAATTTGCAGTTACTTTCAAACTCTTGATAAACATCATTTCATACAGCGATACATTTAACTCTATGCACTTCAATTTAAGTATTTACATAAGAAATCTGATAAACAAAAGCAAATAGAACAGTATTTCAAGTAAATAGTGTTTGCTGACCGTTTTCTTTGTAGCCCATCCCTAGGATGACCTCAGGTGCTCTGTAGTAGCGAGTCACTACATAAGGTGTCATCATAAAACTAGTTCCTGCAGTCCTGGCCAGTCCAAAGTCAAGAATCTTCAAAGTGCAGTCTGATTTTACTACTATATTACTGGGCTTTAAGTCCTTCAAAAATAAAAATTAAAAAAATGGCTGCTATGATATAAACAAATATTTTGCAGTCCACAAGTTATGAGATCACTTATAAAATAATTCATGGTTACTGTTCATTTTTCTGTTATCACTGCACAGATTCATCATAATAGGCAAATCTGAGAAATTAGCTTGATGGCATTTTTAATTTATGAATATATACAGTTATTAGAAGTTAGTAATGCTTTATTTGCTAGAAATTATGATTAGCTAGAAACTTTCAATCAAGTGGTGTGAAAGCAATTTGGAAAGGCATCTCAAAGCTCACATAAGAACTATTACAGTAAAAGTAAGAGAGAATCATAAGTTGGCATTTATATGCACTTGTATACTAAATTACCAGCTTTTAAAAGATTCCATTTTAAAGTCAAAACAAGCTTTATATAGATACTATATACCAACAATGGGCCATTCTATGTCAACCCAAGCACATGTCACTTGACCTTTCAAACTGGCAGACGTTCAACTCTAAAGGATCGAAGTCAGTCCTTCCATCACTGATTTCCCACCCGAAATCGTACAAATTTGTTCATAAAATTCTTGGCTGCCAGTTGAGGTGGGACGCCATTGTCTTGGTGCCACTAATCCATAAAATTACTTGCAGTTGATGCTACCAAATAATGTCTTTGTGAAGAATTTCCCACCTGAACCCAACCTCAAGGAATTCTGTGCTATGATCATTAAAAGGCAGCAGCATAAACACTCATGGCTTCAAGTTCAACCCATGAACTTGTTAGCTCCCATGAATTCTATTATGAACCAAGAGACCAAAGAAAGCAGGAGTATGATTCACATACATTGAATACCAGTGATTGATGTAACACAAAATAAAGCTGGCCTGAAATAATTACTTTTGTAATGTCTATATCCAGAGAAGCATGTATGCTGTCTTTAGCATATTTTGATATGCAATCATGGATGGGTTAGGCGATATGTAATCTATAGGTTTTATCAAATTAAAAATAGATATCAACAGGTTTATTGAAACAGAAAATGAAAATTTTCATTATTGCTATCCTGTAAATATGTTGTCACTATTTCCAAAATATAATATCTCTGCAAAGTAACACTTCATGTTCAAAAATAAATATTATGAGCCTTGATACTATTTCAATGTCTATAGTGTTGGTTAATGATTAATGGCTCTTCATACTACTGCATTCTAGTCTAGAAATAAGATTTCAACCTTAAACACTTTATTTTGGAAAGATTAAGAACAAAATGCAATTAAAAAAAAAATAGACATCTTGTTAATGAAAAGAAACTGTCAAAAAGAATATCATCTGAAATTCATCCTTGCATATCAAGATGTACCTTTCTACAGATGTTTAAGTTGCATTGCTATCTATACCTGTGAAGAATAACTGAACTTGTATGAATGTGTGACAGAAGTAGTGGACTAACAATATTCCACCTTCTCTCCCACATTTTTCCAGCTAGTGATTAATTCTAGTCAATGGGATGTGAGTGGGAATCAAGAATAGAAGGGCCAGTGCATAACATCCTTTTGTCTCTTGCCCTGCTTTGGTGACCAGTAACATTCTAGATATTGAGCTGCTGAGCATCTACGTGTGGCAGAGTCCTCACCCCACTAGGACCTGTACTGGACACATACTGTGGGAGATAAACCTTGGTTGTGTTAAGCCACTGAAAACTCAAGTGTTTATTTGTTAATAACCTAGTTGTGATATTGTGATTTATAATAAGAAAACCACATTTGGTCATTGTCCCAATTACTGGCACAGAGCTCCTAGAACCCTTGGAATTTCCTAAGTGATAAGAGCAATAAAGGTGAAAGGAGTGCTTTTTGTTATTCATAAGAAGTACCTTTCAACTACACCAGAGTTGATTTAATGAGGTTACTTTTGGAAAGTCCCAAAGGATGAGGCTGGTTGCCAGGGAACCAATAAAACAATTAGAGTGTTGGAACTTTCAGTCCCACAGGCCCCCAGACCACCCGGGAGGGGAGAGGGGCTAGAGACTGAGTTCAATCTCCAATGGCCAAAGATTTAATCAATCACGCCTATGTAATGAAGCCTCCATAAAAACCCAAAAGGACTGGTACAGAGAGCTTCCGGTAAACACATGGAGGTGCTGGGACAGTGGTGCACCCAGAGAGGGCTCGGTAGCTCCGTGCACCTTCCCACATACTTTGCCTTATGCATCTCTCCATTTGGCTGTTCCTGAGTTACATCCTTTGTAATTAACCAGTAATCCAGAAAGTAAAATGTTTTCCTGAGTTCTGTTAGCCACTCTAGCAAATTAACTGAATCTGAGGAGCGGGTTGTGGGAACCTCCAAATTATAGCCTGGGATTATGATTGGCATTTGAAGTTGGGGCAGTCTTGTGGGACTGAACCCTTAACCTGGAGGATCTGATGCTATTTCCAGGTAGATAGTGTCTACCTGGAATTGAGTAAAATTGTAGGATACCCAGGCTGCTATCCAGAGAATCTGAGAATTGTTTGGTGTGGGAAAAACTACCTCACATCTGGTGTGAGAAGCATTATGGTAGTAGTGTGAGAGTAAAAGAGACACCTAAGAATGTTTTCCGTTACACTAGTCTATTCTGACTAACACTGAAATTGATGACAGGAGTACGGTGTTACTATTATAAACACAGGATCATAGCTTAGTAGTTGAGCAGCGGGCAGCAGGGAAACTAATATCAAATGTTGGAAAGGTGATCCAGGTTATAGAGTAGCAAGACATTTCATGACACTGTCACCTACAATAACTTGGAAGGCACAGCACTTGCATAATGAACTTGAGCTCTAGAACAGGGGTTGGCAAATTAATGCCTGCCTGTTTTTGTGAAGAAAGTTTTATCAGAACACAGTCACACTCTCATTACCTACTGTCTATGGCTGCTTTTGTGTTACTATGGTAAAGTTGAGAAGCTGTAACAGAGACTGTATCTTATCATCTGCAAAACCTAAGATATATACTATCTGGCCTTGCCTTTACAGAAAAAGTCTGCTGACCCCTGCTCTAGAAGGAGATTGAAAAGCAAAACTTTAGTAGTGGGTATAGGTGGCTATTGGCTACAAATCAAAGAATTGGCCACTTCACAAGAAGAAATAAAAGGGAACAGAGAATCTAGAATTTCAAGGCCTTGCCATTCTGGGAAAGCTAAATGCTACCAGACCTTTCAAAAAGAAAAAAAAAAGAAAAAATAGCAGGTTGCTCAGCAAATATCTCCGCCTCCTAAGCCAATATACTTCTTCACCTTATCGATGGTCCTACAGTAATTCTGGCCAATGGAATGTGAGGAAATGTGATGTTCATCAAATCTGAAGAGAAGTTTTAGATGTGCTTGACTGACTTAGCTTGGCTCTTGCCCTTCTTTCACCATGAGAAAAGGATGTGCCCCAGGGAGGCACTCCTTCAGCCTGGATGCTAAAACCTGGACATGAAACAAACCCTGAACCTAATCCCATGATCTGGAGCAGTGCCACACAGCCAACCTGCAGACCCCTGAGCAAGCAATAAATGTTGTTGTACGCCACTGATATCTTGAATTTGTTTCTAATGCACCATTTTCACATAACAATTCTGAAAGCCTTTGATGGAAGAAGACCTGAAAGATCTTTCAATTGATGAAAATACCTCAGACTTGCCAACAGAGGCCTGAAAACATAAAGGTAGACATTAAGTCCAAGAATATAGAGCCAGTGAGCTACCAGATATGCTTTGAAAAGAACTGTAATTAAAAAGATAAGAAGTCTCCTGAGTTTCTAAGAGAGATGTACCATTAAAAAAAAAAGAACTCCTTAAGCCTGTGACTGTTCCAGCCTTAAAACAATGGTTCTCAAATCAGGGCAATTTTGTTCCCGGGGATATTTGGCAATGTCTAAAGACATTTTGGGTTGTCACAATTGGGGAGTACTACTGGCATCTCGTGGGTAAAGGCCAGGAATACTGCTAAATGTTCTACAATGTACAGGACAGCCCCTCAAAAGAAAGAGTTATTCATCCAAAATGTCAATAGTGGCCAGGTTAAGGACTGTCTTTAAAGTGACACTTGGGCCTCCAATCTTTAACAGACAGGAACCTGTGAAACAGGGGCAGCCCCCATTGAGAACACACTTTCCAATACCCACTTCAGATACACTCAAGAAGGCTAGCAGAAAAGACTCTCCACAGGGTGGAGCCAGGTACCACAGAGAAGAGTGGACAGAGTGCTCCTTGCAGAGATCAGATTCAGGGCCTAATCAAGGAGTAGTCTTCCCCACCACAAGGGCAAAAGAACGCTAACAATGTCTACACAACAGAATTACAAATAAATAACGACTGCATTTTTCAATTTCCCAAATGGGATTGTTTATTGTACTTACCCTGACCCTGTTTGACCACCATATCTAGGGAATGGGGGGAGGGGGAGGAGATGCAAGTGACCAGATAATCTGGTCATTTTAGTTCTAATATTTCTGGGCCAAAAGGAGAAACATCTGGATTAATGTAGAGATTACTATGAATCACTTAGCACTAAATGCCCTGATAGACTAGGACTCTGGGTTATCTTCCCTAAGGAGGGGGTGACTAGGTACTAGGTGTGGAATAAAGGAAGCAAAGGAATGCTTGATAAGCAGAGCAGAATGGCACAGACCATTCTGAAGACTGCCTCCCCCCATTGCCCAGTTCCCTTACAATTAGGCAGGTCCTTATGACTAGTTCTGCCCATGGCCTTAGACCCAGTACATTCCACCTGGCTTTTTCTTCCCCTGACACAGGGACCAGCAACTATCTAGATGCTGGAGACTTATACAGCTTAGCTTGGATCTCTGAGCAAATATGTGGAACTCCATCCCCCATCCTGACTTGTACTGAACCCCTAAAGGATGAAAGCTCAGGTTATTTTATCAAGCAAGTAATCTCAGACAAGCAGAGAGGGTAGGTAAGGGTAAGGGGAATTTAGGAGTAGAGCACAGAGGTGAGTATCAATTATGGCCTCAAGACCAGCTAAAGAAAAGGGTGCTATGGTTTATCCCATTAAACTTCTTGGAACTTGCTCAAGGAACAGACATCAAATAAAATCCTGGAAAAACAGTTTCCAGAGCTTACCGTATGAAAGAAGTAGGAACAAATGGCACCAGGGGTGGCCTATGGTGGGTGCTGTGATACCTGCTCTGAGCCTGGGTTTAGGACTGAGGCACTCATTCTTCCAGGGGCTGGCAGTGTTGACTACTGACAGTTTTCAGCAAATCTCTCTCCAGGAAATGCCTTCAGCCACAGAGAGCCAGTTTTTCCAAAGTCTGCTCTCCAAGACCAAGGTCTGCTTGAGTTACCAGTTGAGGCCTCTAGAGCGATTGCATCCAATTTCTCCCCTAAGTCTATTTCTTACTTCCTTTACTCCCCACAGATGTTGATCCTGAGGGGACTGACTCCCCATTAAACTGCTTACATGTCAATATATCTCCATCCTTGAGTTTGTTTCCCAAACAGCCTGATCTAAGATAAAGGCATATTTTTCATCATAGGTAAAAGACCCCTAATGTGACTGTATTTGGAGATCAGGCCCTTATGGAGGTAATTAAGGTTAAATGAAGTCATGAGGGTGGGACCCCAATACAAAAGAACTGATGTCCTTATAGAAAAGAAAAAGACACCAGAGCTTGCTCTCTCTTCCTGCATGCACAGAGGAAAGGGCATGTGAGGACACAGCAAGAAGGCAGCTATCTCCAAGCCAGGAAGAGAGATCTCACCAGAAACTGAATTTATTTGCACCTTGGTCCTGGACTTCTAACCTCCAAAACTGTGAGAAAATAAATTTCTGTTTTTTAAGCCACCCAGTCTGTGGTATTTTGTTATGGTACCCCAAACAGACTAATACAACCTAAGTAAATGGAAAGACATCCTGTGTTCATGAATCTGAATACTGAATATAGTTAAGATGGCAAAACTACCCAAGCAATGTACAGAATCAATGAAACCCCTAATTAAAATTCCAATGGCCTTTTCTGCAGAAATGGAAAAGCTGATACTCAAATTCATGTGGAATCACAAGGGGCCCTGAATAGTCAAAATGATATGGAGAAAGAATGAAGTTGGTAGACTCTCACTTTCCCATTTCAAAATTTACTACAAAGCTGCAGTGATCAAAATAATGTGGTACTGATATAAGCACAGACACAAAGACCAATGGAATAGAGAACTAGGAGTCCAAAAATAAAACCATATGTCTACGGCCAACTGAATTTCAATAAGCGTGCCAAGATCATTCAATTAGAAAACAATAGTCTCTTTAATAAATGATGCTGGGATAACTGGATTTCCACAAGCGAAAGAATGAAGTTGGCACCTTATCTCATACCATATACAAAAATTAACTCAAAATGGGTCAAAGACCTAAATGTAAGAGCCAAAACTATAAAACTCTTGATGGAAAACTAAGGGTGAATCTTAATGACCTCAGATTTCACAATGGAGTCTTACACATGACACTAAAAAGGACAAGCAACCAAAGAAAAAATAAACTGATTTTCATGAAAAGTAAAAACATCTGCATATCAAAAGAGATCAAGGAAGTGAAAAAAACAACATACAAATTAGGAGAAAATATTTACAAATTACTTATCTGATAAGGGTCTAGTATTCAGAATATATAAAGAACTCTAATAACTCAACAACAAAGACAAACAACTCAATTAAAAAATGGGCAGAGCCTGAATAGACATTTCTCCCAAGAAGATATATAAACGTCCAACAAACATGAAAAGATGCTCAATGTCGCTAGAGAAATGCAAGTCAGAACCACAATGAGGTGCCACTTCATACTCACTAGTATGGCTAGAATGAAAAAGTCATTAAGTATTAGCAAAGATTTGGGGAAGATGGAACTTTTGTGCACTGTTGCTGGGAATGTAAAATGGTGTACCCACTGTGGAAAACAGTTCGTTCGTTCCTCAGAAAGTTAAATATGACCCAGCAATTCAACTCCAGGGTAGATACCCAAAAGAACTGAAAACAGGAACTCAAACAAATACCTGTACCTTAATGTCCATAACAGCACTATCCACAAAAGCTAAAAGGTGGAAATAACCCAGATGTCCATGAATGGATGAATGGATAAACAAAATGTGGTAAATACATACAACAGAATATTAATCAGTCATAAAAAGGAATGAACTACTGATATATGCTTCAATATGGGTGAACTTGAAAACACTATGCTAAGTTAAAGAAACAAGACACAAAAGGTCATATATTGTATGATTCCACCTATATGAAACATCCAGAAGAGGTATATCCATGGACACAGAAAGCAGACTGGTATATGCCAGGGGTTGGGGTGAGAGGGGAATGGGGAGCTACTGCCTAATGGGTAGGCAGTTTTCTTTTGGGGCAATGAATATACTTTGAAATCTGGTATTGGTAGTGGTTGCACAATGTTGTGAATGCACTAAATATCACTGAATTGTACACTTTAAGATGGTTAATTTTATGTTACATGAATTATACCTCTATGATTAGAAAAAGAATATGACAGTTTTTTCTACTAACCCGATGAATAATTCCAGCAGAGTGAAGGTGTTTGATTCCACACAGCATCTGATAGAGAAGGTAGGACATTCTTTCATGATCTAGTTCCATCTGAATCACTTGACAAAGATTTGCATCCATGAGCTCCATGACTATGTAACTTCACGGGTGAAAAAATATGACAGCTAAAGTATACAGTAACAATCGAAGAACAATGTATTAACAAAATTTTAATTATCACACTTACACATCTTGAAATTCTTCTAGGGATTTCTGTGGTGTAAAAACATTCAAAAGGCCAATTATCTGTGGCAAAAGCAGAGAAATAGGAAAATTAGAAATTCCTTAATAATATTTTCATTTGGGAACTGCAAATACATGGATTAAAAAAAGCCACCTTCAGTGTAAACTTTTTCAAGTCTTATATTCTAAGCTTAAGTAATCCCTTTTATTTTATATATTAAAACTTTATGGCCAGGGGTTGGGGGCAGGGAGGGAGGCAGAGCACAGAGAATCTTAAGGGCAGTGACAATATCCTGAATGATACTATAATGGTAGATATATGTCATTGTACATTTATCCAAACCCACAGAATGTACAACACCAAGAGTGAACCCTAATGTAAACTATGGACTTTGGGTGATAAGGAGGTGTCAAGGTAGGTTCACTGATTATAACAAATGCACCACTCTGGTGGGGGATGTTAATAATGCGGAAAGTTGTGCATGTGTGGGGACAGGGGGTATATGGGAAATCTCTGTACCTTTCTCTAAGTCTTGCTGTGCACCGAAAACTGCTCTAAAAAAACAGCCTTCGGGCTTCCCTGGTGGCGCAGTGCTTGAGAGTCCGCCTGCCGATGCAGGAGACGCGGGTTCGTGCCCCGTTTCGGGAAGATCCCACATGCCGCGGAGCGGCTGGGCCCGTGAGCCATGGCCACTGAGCCTGCGCGTCCGGAGCCTGTGCTCCACAAATGGGAGAGGCCACAACAGTGAGAGGCCCGCATAACGCAAGAAAAAAAAAAAAAAAAAAAAAAACAGCCTTCACACACACACAATATCAACAGAAGAGCTCCACAAAATCCATTCCATTTATGAACATTCAATTATCAAGAACCTACATTATACAACCCTCTACATAATTTGTAAGCAAATCTTAAATACCTTCTGCCAGCTCTTATCCAACTCAATATTTCTATATAATCTCAGCCCTTTTGCCCCCTGCTTTTTCATAATACTGCACTTCCCCAGTTTTCCTCATTTCCAGTCTATTCCACTAGCTTATCCATAGACATGCTCTCTTTCCCACTATTTTGTTTTAATCCTCCTCCTTTATCTGTACCCTTTTCCTGGGTGATACTATGTATGTCTTTTTCTTCAAACATCTCTATGTGGATAATTTCTAAATACTCATTAAAAGTCCTTGCTTAGTTTATGAGTCTCAGATTTTCACAGCTACCTCACATGAGGTCTCACAAAATAATATAAAATTGAACTCATTATCCTCCCAACCCAAACCCCTTACTTTTCCAGAGTGTCTTTTCTTTTACAATAGAAAGCCGAGAGTGATTTTTGCCCTTTTTCAATATTTGTACCATAATAATTATTTAAAAGAATGCCATCCATTCTTTGTTAGTCTGAATTTCAACCTCTTCTTTTCATTTCCTGTGCCACTATTTATGCTGAGGATTCTAACATCTCATCTAGACCGTTCATGCTATAATAACTTCTAACACTTGGTTCCCTAACAACGGTTTTCTGCAAATCCAGTTACCATTTTACTGCTTATAATATATGGTAATGAAAAGACCTGATCATATTACTCACCTTCTCAAAAACCTAATGCCACCAAAAAAAAAAAAGCCAAAACTCCCTTGCAGTACATTCAAAGCCCTCCATAACAGGATATCAACCCACTTCTCTTGCTAAGCCCTCTATTAAACTTGACACTTGAGCAAGAATATGTTTTCAAAAAACTGTCAAGGCCTTTAAACATACTATTCCCTATGTTGGTCATTTACCTACGAAACTACTAAACAAACCTGCAAGATAGGCCTCTTTTGTAGCGTCTGACAACCCCTAGTCCTTGACAGACCTGAATATTCTACTTTGTCCCCACGATATCTTATATGTTATTATGGCATTTAACACACCGTAGTACAGTCTCCCTTTCACAACAGCCTCTTATACCCCTTTACAATTCCAGCATTCAGGAAGACACCTCGCACATATTTTTGAAATGTCTGTTGACAATTATACTTAGGAATGGGAATGTTTTACTAGACATAAACTTCATGAGAGCAGAATCCATGTTACTCATTTAAGCATAAAGCTTTGCTTATAGAAGGCATTCAAATGTATGTTCAGTGAATAAATTCAGAAAAGTAATTTTCAGATCAGAGAGGGTAAAACAAATTTAAGACAGAGGAATAAGTATCTAGTTGTTCTAAATGAATTCATGTCTCCTAACCAGATGAACTGTACACTTGGAGACTTGGAGAATTAGTAAAACCATTCTCATTAACATCTGGGAAATCCCACAGTAGAAGACAGGTGTAAAAGATGAAAGGCATACAGAGACAGAAAGGAGATTAGCAGTTGCTTAGAACTAAGGAATATGGGAGATGGGGGAATGAGAGCTAAAGGAATGGCGTCTCTTTTTGAGGTGATGAAGATGTTCTAGAACTCACCGTGGTGACAGTCACATATATCAGTGAATATACTAAAAACCACTGAATTAAATGGATTAGTTGTACGGTATGTGAATTGTATCATAAGAAAGCTGTAATATAAAAAAAGATTAAAAGGGACAGTTATCTTGCTTCTCAAAAAGAGAAATAAAGAAAATTACATCTATCATATACTGGACAAACAAAAGTCAAGGACTGATTAAGTGGGTGGTATATGACTACTTTAAAAGAAGTAAAAATTCGCTGGGAAACTTTATACTTCTATGAATAAAAACAACAACAGCAATAGTAACAACTAAGAACAGCAGCAGATCAGAGAAATGCAACCAGATATATGAAGATTTCAAAAAGGCATTTTTGAAAATGTCACTAATAACAATATCCTTGTGAATAGGTTGAAGAATTGGGAGATATGGGCAATTTTTATAGTTAGAGATGTAATTTTTGCAGGTTGCTAATGAACTAATCCAACTATTATGAAGGCATCCTGAGCAAAACTGGTAAGTGAAGCCAACAAGTGAAAAATCCGAACAAAGAAGAAAGCAATCCCCAACAGTCTAGTAAGAGGAGCCAGATTTCACATATGAAACTGAATAGGGAGATACAGAAAGTACTACACTAAAGAATGGGAAAGACCTGTTAGCTGGTCTATGACAAAGAATAACTTGATTAGATAATGTGAGTCAAATGGTGACCAGATTTCCAAACAGGATTACAATGTCCACAGTTAAGAGATGACATGCCTCAGCTCCTCTCAGAGGATTCAATCAGACATGCAGTACTGTGTACCAGGTGACATATCCAAGTGCATTCAGAGATAAGTGACCAAGCTGAAAAGGAAACTCAAAACCATCTATGAAAAGAGTGGAAAATGCACAATATGAATGTACTTAGTACTACTGAATTGTACATTTAAAAATGGTTAAGATAGTAAGTTTTACTGTTATTGTATTTTACCTCAATTAAAAAAAAAAGAAGGGAATGGGAAAAACCAGAGATGTTTAGACCAATGAAGAGATGATTTGCACAAAAAGGCAAGACATTACAAAAGCATCCATCCATCAGGGAGTGGAAAAATTCCATTACCATTCCTCTTTTCCCTATCTTTATTCATATTCATTCACTGAACAATTCACTGAACAAGTTATGTTTTGAGCACCTATTCCGTGCAAGCACTCTTCTAGGTGCCAAGGGTATTACCTGGATGAATCTGTGCCACCTTCACTAAAGGGTTAATCATGTGAAACAAGCTTTCCATGCCCTCCATTTAGTTGACAGAACCATCTTTCTTTGCAGTTACCCAGGCTCAGGAGGTAGGTGTCACTGGCTGTCTCTCCCCAATGCAAAACCAAGGTAATGCCACCACGACATTGCCACGAAACAGGCTCCAAGGGGTACGAGCAGTTCTATTCCAGGGCGGGAGGCCACCAGCAAAATCTTGACAAGCAACATACTTGGCTCCCATCTAGAACAAGAATGGCTGACGCAACTTCTTCCCGATCACTGACTGACTGTAATCTTTATCTCTAGGCCTTTTTTTTTTTTTCTGGTTAATAAAATAAGTTTATTTATATATATATGGTAGCTGAATTCTGTGGATAAGCAAAAATAAGTCATACATCTCACATATGTATATATAACATATGTATCTCTGATTACATATATTATATATAAATTTAACTTTTCAAACAGATTTCTTTCTCTATATACACACACACATTGATATTTTAAATGCAATCGCCGACAGAAATATTATGATAAGATAACTTAACATGAGTTCGGCGATTGTCTCTATGCCTCCTATTCCTCCTCTCGGAGGCTCCCTTCCTTCAATAACCCAATATTTACCCCATCTTTAAGAAATAGTCTAGGTCCACCCTTCCCCAAAGCTGTCCCGTTTCATTCAAGCTCACAACAATCTTCTTTCTCCTTAAATCTCAACACTTATTTTCCATCTGCCATAATTTTTTTTGAATTTTATTTAATTTTTTTATACAGCAGGTTCTTATTAGTTATCCATTTCATACATATTAGTGTATACATGTCGATCCCAATCTCCCAATTCATCACACCCACCCCGCCACTTTCCCCGCTTGGTGTCCATACGTTTGTTCTCTACATCTGTGTCTCTATTTCTGCCATGCAAACTGGTTCATCTGTACCATTTTTCTATATTCCACATATATGCGTTAATATATGATATTTGGTTTTCTCTTTCTGACTTACTCCACTCTGTATGACAGTCTCTAGAGCCAACCACGTCTCTACAAATGACCCAATTTTGTTCCCTTTTATGGCTGAGAAATATTCCATTGTATATATGTACCATATCTTCTTTATCTATTTGTCTGTCGATGGACATTTAGGTTGCTTCCATGACCTGGCTATTGTACATAGTGCTGCAATGAACTTTGGGGTGCATGTGTCTTTTTGAATTATGGTTTTCTCTGGCTATATGCCCAGTAGTGGGATTACTGGGTCATATGGTAATTCTACTTTTAGTTTTTTAAGGAACCTCCATACTGTTCTCCATAGTGGCTGTATCAATTTACATTCCCACCAACAGTGCAAGAGGGTTCCCTTTTCTCCACACCCTCTCCAGCATTTGTTGTTTGTAGATTTTCTGATGTGAGGTGATACCTCACTGTAGTTTTGATTTGCATTTCTCTAATAATTAGTGATGTTGAGCAGCTTTTCATGTGCTTCTTGGCCATCTGTATGTCTTCTTTGGAGAAATCTCTACTTAGGTCTTCAGCCCATTTTTTGATTGGGTTGTTTGTTTTTTTAATATTGAGCTGCATGAGCTGTTTATACTTTGTTAATTTGTTTGCAAATATTCTCTCCCATTCTGAGGGCTGTCTTTTCGTCTTGTTTGTAGTTTCCTTTGCTTTGCAAAAGTTTTTAAGTTTCATTAGGTCCCATTTGTTTATTTTTGTTTTTATTTCCATTATTCTAGGAGGTGGATCAAAAATGATCTTGCTGTGATTTATGTCAAAAAGTGTTTTTCCTATGTTTTCCTCTAAGAGGTCTCTAATCCATTTTGAGTTTATTTTTGTGTATGGTGTTAGGGAGTGTTCTAATTTCATTCTTTTACATGTAGCTGTCCAGTTTTCCCAGAACCACTTATTGAAGAGACTGTCTTTTTCCCCATTGTATATCCTTGCCTCCTTTGTCATAGGTTAGTTGACCATAGGTGTGTGGGTTTATCTCTGGGCTTTCTATCCTGTTCCATTGATCTATATTTCTGTTTTTGTGCCAGTACCACATTGTCTTGATTACTGTAGCTTTGTAGTATAGTCTGAAGTCAGGGAGTCTGATTCCTCCAGCTTTGTTTTTTTTTCCCCTCAAGACTGCTTTGGCTGTTCAGAGTCTTTTGTGTCTCCATACAAATTTTAAGATTTTTTGTTCTAGTTCTGTAAAAAATGCCATCGGTAATTTGATAGGGATTGCACTGAATCTGTAGATTGCTTTGGGTAGTATAGTCATTTTCACAATATTGATTCTTCCAATCCATGAACATGGTATATCTCTCCATCTGTTTGTATCATCTTTAATTGCTTTCATCAGTGTCTTACAGTTTTCTGCACACAGGTTTTCTGTCTCCTTAGATAGGTTTATTCCTAGGTATTTTATTCTTTTTGTTGCAATGGTAAATGGGAGTGTTTCCTTAATTTCTCTTTCAGATTTTATATCATTAGTGTATAGGAATGCAAGAGATTTCTGTGCATTAATTTTGTATCCTGCTACTCTACCAGATTCATTGATTAGCTCTAGTAGTTTTCTGGTGGTATCTTTAGGATTATCTATGTATAGTCATCTGCAAACAGTGACAGTTTTACTTCTTCTGTTCCAATTTGTATTCCTTTTATTTCTTTTTCTTCTCTAATTGCTGTGGCTAGGACTTCCAAAAACATGGTGAATAACAGAGGTGAGAGTGGACATCCTTATCTTGTTCCTGATCTTAGAGGAAATACTGTTTTTCACCATTGAGAATGATGTTTGCTGTGGGTTTGTAATACATGGCCTTTATTATGGTGAGGAAGGTTCCCTCTATGCCGACGTTTTGGAGAGTTTTTATCATAAATGGGTGTTGAATTTTGTCAAAAGCTTTTTCTGCATCTATTGAGATGATCATATGGTTTTTATTCTTCAATTTGTTAATATGGTGTATCACATTGATTGATTTGCATATACTGAAGAATCCTTGCATCCCTGGGCTAAATCCCACTTGATCATGGTGTATGATCCTTTTAATGTGTTGTTGTAGTCTGTTTGCTAGTATTTTGTAGAGGATTTTTGCATCTATATTCATCAGTGATATTGGTCTGTAATTTTCTTTTTTTGTAGTATCTTTGTCTGGTTTTGGTATCAGGGTGATGGTGGCCTCATAGAATAAGTTTGGGAGTGTTCCTTCCTCTGCAATTGTTTGGAAGAGTTTGAGAAGGATGGGTGTAAGCTCTTCTCTAAATGTTTGATAGAATTCTCCTGTGAAGCCATCTGGTCCTGGACTTTTGTTTGTTGGAAGATTTTTAATCACAGTTTCAATTTCATTACTTGTGACTGGTCTGTTCATATTTTCTATTTCTTCCTGGTTCAGTCTTGGGAGATTGTACCTTTGTAAGAATTTGTCCATTTCTTCCAGGTTGTCCATTTTATTGGCATAGAGTTGCTTGTAGTAGTCTCTTAGGATGCTTTGTATTTCTGTGATGTCTACTGTAACTTCTCCTTTTTCATTTCTAATTTTATTGATTTGAGTCCTCTCCCTCTTTTTCTTGATGAGTTTGGCTCATGGTTTATCAATTTTGTTTATCTTCTCCAGGAACTAGCTTTTAGTTTTCTTGATCTTTGCTATTGTTTTCTTTGTTTCTATTTCATTTATTTCTGCTCTGATCTTTATGATTTCTTTCCTTCTACTAACTTTGGGTTTTGTTTGTTCTTCTTTATCTAGTTCCTTTAGGTGTAAGGTTAGATTGTTTATATGAGATTTTTCTTGTTTCTTGAGGTAGGCTTGTATTGCTATAAACTTCCTTCTTAGAACTGCTTTTGCTGCATCCCATAGGTTTTGGATCGTCGTGTTTTTGTTGTCATTTGTCTTTAGGTATTTTTTGATTTCCTCTTTGATTTCTTCAGTGATCTCTTGGTTATTTAGTAACGTATTGTTTAGCCTCCATGTGTCTGTGTTCTTTACATTTTTTTCCCTGTTACTGATTTCTAATCTCATAGCGTTGTGGTCAGAAAAGATGCTTGATATGATTTCAATTTTCTTAAATTTACTGAGGCTTGATTTGTGACTCAGTATGTGATCTATCCTGGAGAATGTTCCGTGGGCACTTAAGAAGAAAGTGTAATCTGCTGTTATTGGATGGAATGTCCTAAAAATATTAATTAAATCTATCTGGTCTATTGTGTCATTTAAAGTTTGTGTTTCCTTATTAATTTTCTGTCTGGATGATCTGTCCATTGGTGTAAGTGAGGTGTTAAAGTCCCCCACTATTATTGTGCTACTGTCGATTTCCTCTTTTATAGCTGTTAGCAGGTGCCTTATGTATTGAGGTGCTCCTATGTTGGGTGCATATATATTTATAATTGTTATATCTTCTTCTTGGATTGATCCCTTGATCATTGTGTAGTGTCCTTCCTTGTCTCTTGTAACATTCTTTATTTTAAAGTCTATTTTATCTGATATGAGCATTGCTACTCCAGCTTTCTTTTGATTTCCATTTTCATGGAATATCTTTTTCCATCCCTTCACTTTCAGTCTGTATGTGTCCCTAGGTCTGAAGTGGGTCTCTTGTAGACAGCATATATATGGGTCTTATTTTTGTATCCATTCAGCGAGCCTGTGTCTTTTGGTTGGAGCATTTAATCCATTCACGTTTAAGGTCATTATCGATATGTATGTTCCTATTACCATTTTCTTAATTGTTATGGGTTTGTTTTTGTAGGTCCTTTTCTTCTCTGTGTTTCCCACTTAGACAAGTTCCTTTAGCATTTGTTGTAGAGCTGGTTTGGTGGTGCTGAATTCTCTTAGCTTTTGCTTGTCTGTAAAGCTTTTGATTTCTCCATTGAATCTGAAAGAGATCCTTGCAGGTAGAGTAATCTTGGTTGTAGGTTCTTCCCTTTCATCACTTTAAATATATCATGCCACTCCCTTCTGGCTTGTAGAGTTTCTGCTGAGAAATCAGCTGTTAACCTTATGGGAGTTCCCTTGTATGTTATATGTTGTTTTTCCCTTGTTGCTTTCAATAATTTTTCTTTCTCTTTAATTTTCATGAATTTGATTACTATGTGTCTCAGCATGTTTCTCCTTGGGTTTATCCTGCCTGGGACTCTCTGTGCTTCCTGGACTTGGGTGTCTATTTCCTTTCTGGTGTTAGGGAAGTTTTCAACTATAATCTCTTCAAATATTTCCTCGGGTCCTTTCTCTCTCTCTTCTCGTTCCGGGACCCTTATAATGAGAATGTTGTTGCATTTAATATTGTCCCAGAGGTCTCTTAGGCTGTCTTCCTTTCTTTGCATTCTTTTTTCTTTATTCTGTTCCACGGCAGTGAATCCACCATTCTGTCTTCCAGGTCACTTATCCGTTCTTCTGCCTCAGTTATTCTGCTATTGATTCCTTCTAGTGTATTTTTCATTTCAGTTATTGTATTGTTCATCTCTGTTTCTTTGTTCTTTAATTCTTCTAGGTCTTTGTTAAACATTTCTTGCATCTTCTCAATCTCTGCCTCCATTGTTTTTCCGAGGTCCTTGATCATCTTCACTATAATTATTCTGAATTCTTTTTCTGGAAGGTTGCCTATCTCCACTTCATTTAGTTGGTTTTCTGAGGTTGTATCTTGTTCCTTCATCTGGTAAGAAGTCCTCTGCCTTTTCATTTTGTCTGTCTTTCTGTGAATGTGGTACTCCTTCCACAGGCTGCAGAATTGTAGTTCTTGCTTCTGCTGTCTGTCCTCTGGTGGATGAGGCTAACTAAGAGGCTTGTGCAAGTTTCCTGATTGGAGGGACTGGTGGTAGATAGAGCTGGGTGTTGCTCTGGTGGGCAGAGCTCAGTAAAACTTTAATCCACTTGTCTGCTGATGGGTAGGGCTGCGTTCCATCTGCCATAATTTGACAATTAAACTTTTACAGCTTTATCACATCTGATATTTAACTCTTTATGTATTTATTTTGTCTTCAAAATAACACTGTAAGCTCCCTCAAAAAGGAGTTTAATCCTCAATTTCCATAAATTTTTTCCCTTGGGGCTAATCTACTAACTCCAATACACAGAGGCTTGCACATAGCTAGCTCTCAAAATGTGGTAAATTGTGTTTTCTGCAATCAGAAAGTATTGAGCTCTTTATAAACTCCTTTGGACAAACACCACAACACATCTCCAGTCAGGTGCTTTGGGTTTAGTACTTCATAAAACTGTCCCTTGTACAATTTACTCCTAGTTTATTTCCTCTCATTTTGGAGAAATCATTCCATTAAAATAATCATAAAAGTATCAGTGTGCTTAATGTAAGTTTTTAAAAGTGTAAAGGAGTGAAAGTCGTATGTTTAAGTCTTTATAATCATTAGAAAATAGAATTAGGAATGTTTTACTAATTCCATTTAAATATTTTTTAAAGTTTCTGGTAAACTGCTTTATCCAATATTATTAAATAAAGTACCAATGTCAAAGAATAATGGGAACAATTTCATCTCTGTGCTCAGGCTCCAGTTTTCCGAAATGTCAGCTTAATAGAAAACAAAAAGCAGAAGATGAGATCAAGCCTAAATAAAGTTCTAAAACATCTACCTCTTTAAAATTCCTTTTGCAAATTAAATGTCAGAAAATTATACAATCTAAATTTCATAAGCTATTTTTCTTCTAATATAATTTAATAAAGTTGAGAAAAATTTATATATCCCTTTAAGCAATGCTTCAATCCAAAAGAACAATTTAAAGTACCTACTACTTTAAAAGATTTTTATATTCATGTATTCATGAACAAATCTTGATTTCATTTATACTTAAGAAATTTTCTAAAATGTTCACTTACATTTTTGTGATTTACACATTTCATAAGAACTAGCTCTCTGTAAGCACGCTTAGCATGAGTTTGATTCTGAAATGGCCGGCTTAGCTTCTTGATTGCAACATTTCTTTCAAGAATGGCATCATAAGCTGCACTGTAATAAGAAATTCAAAAACAACAAAAAACTTAAAAATCTGCAAAACTGAATTTATGAAACACTCATGTAGATTCCTCACTTTCTCCAAAGATAAATGCATCTGAACCAATTTATAGCCCTTGATGCTCAATATGTCTCTTCTATACCTATTAGAGCATATTCCAACAGTGTACAGCATTGTTAACTGTTTCTTAAAATGCTAATGGATTAAAAGTGAAAATGGACTGTGAAGAAAGAGACTGCTTGTTCACTGGGTGTCATCCAAGATCCACCTAGCATACAATGGGCACTCAATGCACAAATGTTTAACGAGTATTCAGGTCCAATAGATAGCTTAGAGTCCAAATGAATCCCTCACCCCAAATCTACACCAAGGAAAGACAGGATAAAGAATACATGTGGTCATAAATCCTACTCAAAACATTTGCTGAAGAATTCTACATAAGTACATCACTTCCTCTTTAGACACAACAAAATGAATACAGAAGAGGAAAGTGCATATAGAGGCATCTATACGAAAGATTATTTTATAAAAAGTAAACACTCAAAATTTGTTTTGGAGGAGAAATTAGAAATCAAGGTATTTATAAATATAAATGCCAGATTTCAGGACATCAGAAGCTGCTTCATAACTATTAACGAAACACCTATAATTCTGGGAAATATAAAACTATACTCATTAACTCTTCACATCTTCCTCTACCATATGACTCTGACCAAATGGCACATTTTGCAAATGACAGGTCAAAGAAAGTATAGCACAAGTAAGGTAAAGTGACTTAAAATTATAGAATATTATGATTAAAAGAGGCTTTTAAAAATCATTTGGATTAATCACTGCCTGATATAGGGCCAGAGAGGTTAAGTAATTTGTCCAAGGTCAGTCAGAAGTTAAAAGCAAAGCTGAGACGAGAAGACTAAGACATGAGGTCGTGCTTTTCATACTGGACCACCTAACATACTATAAAAGATGAGTTCTGTTTATATAATATTTGGAAAGTCAGCACACTACTGATTAAAATTATTCTCTCACCTAACTGGAAACCTGAGTTTGTTCTGTGGCAATCTTACTATATCAAATATAGTGAAGAAATTATGTATTAAGAAATTGGTACTACATAAAAGGACACATCTATACATTCTATATATACCATTAACTATTGCCTATATACATATATATACATACACACAAAAACATACATATTATAATCTTTACTAAGAAAATGCTGTTATTTACAGATATGTTCTTCCCAAATTAAAAAAAAGGCAAAACAAAAAACATTAGGGGTCACATAAAATGATTAAAAGTTTTGACTGTTTCAGATAAAGTATTTTATTTTTAACCATTAAATTCATTCCTATTAATTTTTTATCTGCTATATCAAACTCTAAAAATATAAAAATTCAAGTATTTGATTGAACTATTTTGTATCCAAGGAAGTTAGATTTCTAATTATTGATTCTTTTTTTAAAATTAATGAATTAATTTTTGGCTGCATTGCATGTTCATTCATTGTGATGTGCGGGCTTCTCTCTGCGGTGGCTTCTCTTGCTGCAGAGCACAGGCTCTAGGCACACAGGCTTCAGTAGCTGTGGCTCAAAGGCTCTAGAGCGCAGGCTCAGTAGTTGTGGCTCACGGACTTAGTTGCTCCGCAGCATGTGGGATCTTCCCAGACCAGGGCTTGAACCCATGTCTCCTGCATTGGCAGGCAGATTCTTAACCACTGCGCCACCAGGGAAGCCCATAATTATTGATTCTTAAATGTGCACAAATTAGAAACACCTGGGGACTCAGAGGCCCCAATCCAGACCCAATGAATCTTACCATCTATAACTGGGGCCCAAAATAATGCATTTAAAAAAAAATTAAGTTCTTCAGTTGATTCTGACAGTAGTACAACAGTGAGTTTAAAAAAAAATTTATTATTTGTCTATTTCATAGTAATGTTTTGTGAAGGAATAAGCAAAAATTTGAAGGCATTTATTCCTTAGGACAGGGGCTGATTACCTTCCAAAGCAATTAAAAAAGAAAATTCTGGTACACAAATTTCAAAAAGCACTTATCTGAGGATAAGTGAAGGTACAGGAACATAATATATTTTAAAAATACTATTAAGCATTTTATAAATAATATATTCCTCACAACAACCCTGTATACTAGGTGGGAAAACAGGCTTTATAAGAGTTAATTTGCCACGTGAGTCACAAAGTTAATAAATCAGAGAGTTAGAATCTGAACCAAGAATTCTCTTTCAGAATTCTTAGCATATTGATATTACCACATCATTTTCTTTAAATTTAATTTGTGGATGGTTAAATGTGATCAGTTAAAATGACAACCAATCGGCCAATAATGCTTTATAAAATGACCCAGCTTCTGTAGTTTGTTATAGTATAAATTACCTTAAGAATACAGAAAAGAGAATAAATGCTACAGTCCCCATTACACAAATTTGTTTGATTCCATTATTTTACCATTATTCCTCTGAACTCTTTAAAAAGAAATATATTATTATAGGTAAAGCCCCCTTCCTTCTCTCTATTCTCAGAGGTAAGTACTATCCTGAGTTTGGTGTTTATGAATGTTTTTATACTTCTGCATACATAAATATATGGTATTGTTTTGCATAAAGTACATATATATATATATATATATATATACACAGTATAATAATGTATGTATATTCTACATCTTGCTTTTAAACTCAGTGTTACATTTCTGATTATCCTTGTTGATACATATAAGCTCCGGTTCATTTTAAATGTAGAGTATTTCACTGTATGATTATTTTTTATTCTCCTACTGATAGATTTGATGCTATTACCAATTTTTGCTATTTTAAATGGTACTGCAAAGAACAGCCCTACATATGTCTCTTTCTGTACATATGCAAGAGCTGTATGCAAAAGTTTTTCTAGAACCTGAGAGAACTGCAGGGTTGTAAACACTTAGGATTTTTTAATAGATTCCAAAACAAATCTGGTTCAAGAAGAGGTAATAAAGATATAATTATGCTTGAGTGAGGCTTAGAATTCCCTACAACACTAGCTTATTATGTTAACTTAGTAACCTAAAATTAACAGAACTATCCCAAAGAGTGTTTTGATTTTCAGTTTATAAGGAATTATGCTGATCTATAAAGCCTAGGCCTTTTGTAAAAATTAGCCTGTAGATCAATTTTAAAGATACACAGGAGTTTTGAAACACATACAGTAACATATTAGCTGACTTTATTCCCCAGTGTAAAATAAGATTTATGATATTTGAGAATTTCATTACAGTGTAAAAGTGATGATTAAGTGAAGCTTCTTATTAAACAGTTAGCTATGGGAATAAATGTATACATGGAATTAACAAGCATGCCACTTATTCTTTCCTGATACACATATCTGTCTTTACATGGCTTATGACCAAGTATTTAATCATAATTTACACTTAAAGATGACAGAGCTGATTTATAAAATTATGTTTTATGAAAAATAAAAAAGCCATTAATCTCAGAACAAAACAACCGTGTTATAGCTTTAATTTAAATTTTATAGTTTTAATTTTTTGAGGCAAGCTAAATATTTACCAAGGAATATTTACCAAAGAATTTATGAGAGAAGAAAACAGAGCAGTTAATGATTCTTTGCCTAATTTTTGGAAGTAAAAACTTACCATACTATTCCTTGGGCTCCTGAACCTATAGGTTTTAAATTCTGATACCGTTTCAGGACTGTGAATGTAGAATCTCCAATCTCTACACTATAAAAATTGCTGTCACGCTTGCTTCTGCTCATGGTGGCAAGCAATTAATTTAATGGCTTCATCCAAAAATTCACCAAGAAGCTGCAAAATGGAACAAAATGTGATGTTAACAAAATGAATTTGCTTAATCTTAAAATTCAAGTCATCACTCTATTCACAGATTGCTAGATCATGTTAAAAGAGCTGCTTCATTAAAAAACACAGTTAGAAAGAAAAAATTACCACAGAGCCTGGTTAGCATCTGTTATACTTAAGAAACATCCAATAGTTTAAAAAAGAAAAACAAAAAGCAAATAATTATAACTGTTTTTAAGGTCACTTCCAGTTTAAAAGTTTAAACTAGTCCTTTGTATGTGTTTATTATAGTGTTGAAACCTTAATTTTTGTAACTGATAAACTTTCATTCAAAAATAATTCACACTCTCACTGAGTGTTCGTGGAAGGAACAACAAATTGACAGGTTAGTAAGCTGGTTATCACATATCACTCCTACAGAAAAAACTAACAAACACAGAGCAGCACCTTGCTGTCATTAAAACAGAGCCCCTGATCCCCAACAGCAACATCTGGGTGTAATGCATAAGCTGAGGTTGTAATGGTTGAAAGAAAAGAATCACAGTAGAAAATATAGATTTAAAAAATATATATAAGGTAAAGTTATTTTAAAAATAAGAAACTATAAGAGAAGCATTTAGTATATTGGGATATGAAACAAAACAATGCTGTTCTGAACTGTTTGGGTCATCTAAAGCATAACCTAAGTTCTGACCACAGATTTTTACAATTTGTCTGATTGAAAGCCAAAGCAGTCTTTTCCTACCCATTTGAGTACTGCTTACTGACAAATCTTATTAACCATCCTTACTAGACAAAACTGGCCTATTCTAAAATGCATGTAAGGGACTTCCCTGGCGGTCCAATAGTTGAGACTCCGTGCTTCCAATGCAGGGAGTGGAGGCTCAATCCCTAGTCGGGGAACTAGGATCCCACATGCTGCACAACATGGCCAAAAAATAAAATAAAGTGAGCCTTAAAATGCATGCAAGACAGCTCCAACCTACTCTCCATATCCCGTAATAAACTGAGAAACCAGTTAGGTCTAAAGAATTACTATTTTTGTGTGTGTGGCTGTAAGACAATGCTAACAACAACAACAAAAACAAACACACCAAAAATTCTAATAAGACTTAGAATGCAAAGATTTAATTCAACATATATTAAATGCATACCATGTGCCAGGCACTGTGCTGTGTCCTGGGGCCAGATCATGTAGAGGCTCATGAACTGGATTCTAATAGCTGAATTCTTTTTTTTTTTCTTTTTTTAAAGCAGGTGGATGAGTTTATTCTGTGCACACACACACAGACCTAAGTAATCATATCCACATAATAGCTCAATTCTTAGAGTAGGATAGAAGCCACTGGAAAGAGCAGAGTAAGAGAGTGCCTTGACTATATCCCTAGGTGCTACTTGGAGATTATACTGCAAGAGAGGGAGCAAGAGCTGGAAGAGGAAAACCAGTGAGCTACTGAACTAAGCCAAATGAAAGAAATAAAATTAAAATTAAAAAGAAGTTTTAGGTAGGTGGAGTTAAAAATAAACAAAAACTAAACAAAAAGTTTAAACAGTGTAGGCTTTAGAAGAAATAAACAGGAAGCAATCGTGAAGGTAGAGACATGATTTAGATAAATTAAAGAAAGGCCCAGAGAAACATTTCCAAAATCAATAACAAAACTAGTCATGTAATATTCCAGAGAAGACTGTCTGAAACCACAAGTCTCATTAACTCTGCCTAAGTTAACAGACCATAGGCTTGTCAATTTCTACAAAAAAAACTTGTGGAGATAGTGACTGGAACTGTACTGAGTAATAAACATCAATTTGGGGAGAAATGACATTATAAAAATTTTGAGTTTTCTGATCCATGAACATGATATTCATTTCCATTTATTTGGTTCTCCTTTAAGTTCCCTCAGCAATGTTTTATAGTTTCCAATACACAGGTCTTGCAAAATTCTGTTCAACTTCTCCACAGTATTATTGACATTTAGACGCTACTGTGAAAGTTTTTACGTTAATTTATTTTTATTTAAATTTCAGTTGTTCATTGCTAGTACAAAGAAATACAATTAATCCTTTTGTATAATAACTTTGTACTAAGCTCACTTATTAGTCTTAGTAGCCTTTTTTGTGGATTCTTTGAGATTTTCTACACACACAAGAAGTTTCATTTCTTCATTTCCAATTTGGATGGCTTTGAATTCCTTTTCTTGCCTCACTGCACTGACTGTAATTCCCATACAATCCTGAATAGAAGTGGTAAGAGCAAGCATCATTCCCTCATTCCCGACCTTAGGGGAAAAGCATTCAGTCTTTCACCACTAAGTGTGATGTAAATTACAGGATTTTACTAGACACCCTTTAACAGGCAGAAAAAGTTCCCTTCAAGTCCTAGTTTACTGAGAGCTTTTTTTATCACTAAAGAGCATTAAATTTTGTCAAATGATTTTTCTGAATCTATTCAGATAATCATATGGTTTTTCTTTCTTAGTAGGTTCATATGGTGAATTACACTGATTGATTTTCAAACATTAAACCAAACTTCTATTCCTGTAATGACTCTTACTTGGTAAAAAGTATTACCCTTTTTTTTTTTTTAATACTATTGATTCAGTTGGCTAAAATTTCATTAAAGGTTTTTCCATCTATTTTTGTGGGGGCTATTGGTCTGTAGCTTTCTTTCATGCTAAGGGTAAATGCTGACCTCATAAAATGAGTTGGGAAGTATTCCCTCTTTATTTTCTGAGAGACTTTGTGTAGAACTGATATTATTTCATCTTGAATGTTTGATAGAATGCCTCAGTGAACATTCTAGGACAAGAGATTTTTTGAAGGAAGATTTTTAACTACAAATTTATTTTAAAAAAAAATATATAGGGCTGCTCAGGTTATCTATTTCTTCATAAATGAGCTTTTGGTAGGTTGTGTTTTTAAAGGCATTTGCTCATTTCATCTAAATTGTTGAACTTAATGTCTATAGGATCTGTAGACATGTGCCCTCTTTCATTCC
>NW_006770581.1:16163-49396 GCF_000442215.2 Lipotes vexillifer | reverse complement strand
CTGCTATTGTAATCTGCATCCTCTCTCTTTTTTTCCTGATTAGTCTGGCTAGAATTTTATCACTATTATTGATCTTTTTAAAAAGCCTAATTTTAGTTTCTGTTTTTCTTTATTGTTTTGTACTTTTCTATTTCTTTGGTTTCTGCTCTTGTCTTTACTCCCTTTTATGTTTTAGGATTACTTTTATCCTTTAGTTTCTTAAAATGGAAGCTTAAGAGTACTGATTTGAGGATTGCTTTTTATAATATAAACAATTAATACCATAATTTACCCTTAAAGCAGCACTTCAGAGCTTCATCCCAAAATTTTTTTTACCATCAAATCTATATTTAATGATAATAAAAGCAAAATTTTACATAGAGCTTACTTTATGCTGGGTCCTGTTTCCAGTGCTTATAAATACTCTTTTAATCCTCACAACAGTCCTATGAAGGTTTTCTAATTGTTTATGGATAGAGAGTAAATTCAGTCCCTGTTACTACATCTTGGCTGGAAGTATAAGTCCCATTTACTCATTCTGTCTGATGCTGCATTATGTTAAGAAAGGACCTATTGTTTTTCCATTTTACAGATGACAGAATTGAGTCTTTAAAGGTTACCTATGGTTGCAAAGTTAGTAAAGAGTAAAGTGAGGTTTGTTTGTTTGTTTTTAGAGTGAGGATTTGAGTCCCTCATCCATACACTATATTGAGTCCAAAATAAAACAAGTCTTGGTGCTGAAGAAGATATGAAGGAAGAGGTGAAGTTACAAACATGTTGTGTCTTAAGCATGTTGAGTCTGAGATACCTCACCGAGACATCCAAATGGAAATATCAATTTGGTAGCTAGATACAGAATTGGACCTCAGAGGAGAAGTCTATGTGAAAGATATAAATTTAAGAGTTGGCATTGTTATTGAAGCAATGAGAAAGAATAATATTACTCAAGAGGATATAGTAGTAAGAAAAGAAAGGCCTAAGAGTCAGCTTTGTGGATACCCACATTTAATGAGCAATTAGAGAAAGATAAGCCAACAAAGAAGTCAGAGAACATGTAGCCAGAGACATACACAGAAAACGAGGAGAACACATTGAAGAAGCCAAAGGAAGAGTGTTTTCAAGAACAGAATGGCCAATAGTATTGAATGCTACAGAAATATCAAATAAGTAGAGTGATGGGGGTAGAAGGGTATTAGAATAGAATGATGGGGGTAGAAGGTAGATTGGAATGAGCTTAGGTGTGAATAGGATATGATTTTAGAAATAAGTTAAGCGGGTATAACTACTTCTTTAGAGAAGTTGATGGAGAAGACATGAGGAAATTGATGGAGAAAGGTATATGGTCAAGGGAGGATGATTAGATTAGATATTATATATAATATACTACAGCATAGCATGCATAATATATATAACATAAAGACAACCTGATCATATTTATCTGCTAATAGAAAAGACCCAAAAAGATAGGAAGGGTGACACTAGGAGAGTGAAAAAGAAACCTGAGGTTTCAGTTAGCATAACATCTCTGAAAAGGTGGAAAGAAATGGGATCCAAAGCACATGTGTGGCCATACAGAAAGAGATACTAATGCAGCATTGTCATCAGAAAATACCTTCAGAAGACTGAGACAGAAGGAACAATTTCTAAGATAAGGGCATTAAGGATACTGGTGAGATTTACAGAGGATCCATTTGGTGTACTGTTCTCTCCATAAGGAAGCTGGAACAGGAAGAGTGTGAGGAGGAAATGATATGGAATCTGAAAACTCATTTCCCTACTCAAAAAGGCCTCTTTGTGGATTAAAACCAAAGAAACTATATAGAATTTAGATGTGACTGGTCATGAGTCTCACAGGAATAAAAGAAAAGATAGGCATTATTATGCCATTTAGTAGATGAGTAGCTGAGGCTCAAAGTGGTTAACATGCAACAGAATGTTGTGGACATACTGAGTTTCAGCTTTAGCTTTCAAAATATTCCTCTGCAAGAACACTACACCCATGTCAATGTGGTTAAATTATCATCCCCAAACTCTTTCACCTGATTTACTCATTTCCCTTTCTTTTTTGGGAAATACTTTGACCTCTTTTTTGTAGCTATCCAAATTCTATCTACCAAAGACTAGCTTAAATATAATCTTCATGAAGCCTTTTCCAGCTTGAACCTAATTTCTCATCAAAACTACCTTGCTGTATATTTAGATATGCAGATTTTACTGCCAGATTGTGGTCCTTCTGAGGGCAAGGACTGTGGCTCCTACACTCTCAGATTTCCAAAACATGTCAGCTCTTCAAAAGAGGTATAATTTAATAAGTAACTGCTAAAAATGTTAACCAAGAATGTGAACCTTTTTTAAAGTAACAAATCACTTTTAAAAGTTCTGCTTATCTTTACCATTGTTTTCCTTCATAAGAAAAAAAAAGGCTGAATTAGGCTTTTATAACTCAAGGTTTATTTCTGTAATGTCTATGCAAGAAACAAGACTCAACTGCTATCAGGCTGGCCCATCCATAAAATGGTTGGTCTGGTGAGCCTGAATGTAGAGACAAACAAGTTAAACTAAGTAGTTATATAAAGAGTACTCAGGGAAAAAAGAGTGAGTTCAATTAGAGCCATAAAACCAGGCCTCACAGACAACGGAAAATAATTCAGGCAGTGCAACGAAGTTCAGAATTTAAGACAGCTCTAATTGTCAGATTATCTTGACAATAAGCCACTGGGGTGAATTAGAGCCTATCTATCTTTACTCATCTTGCTTTTATGGCTAGCAGCAGACCCCCTCTGTGATGGTTAACTTTGCGTGTCAAACTGACTAGGCCACAGGGTACACAGATATTTGGTCAAACATTACTCTAGGTGATTCTGTGAGGGTGTTTGGATGACTTTAACATTTAAAATTTAAGTCAATAGATTGAATAATGCATACTGCTCTCCTCAATGTAGGCGGGCCACATCCAAACAGCTAAAGGCCTGAATAAAAACGAAAAGGTGGGCTTCCCTGGTGGCGCAGTGGTTGAGAATCTGCCTGCTAATGCAGGGGACACGGGTTCGAGCCCTGGTCTGGGAGGATCCCACATGCCGCGGAGCAACTAGGCCCATGAGCCACAACTACTGAGTCTGTGTGTCTGGAGCCTGTGCTCCGCAACAAGAGAGGCCGCGACAGTGAGAGGCCTGTGCACCGCGATGAAAAGTGGCCCCCGCTTGCCACAACTAGAGAAAGCCCTTGCACAGAAACGAAGACCCAACACAGCAAAAATAAATTAATTAATTAATAAACTCCTATGCCCAACATCTTGTTTAAAAAAAAAAAACACGAAAATGTTTATTCTCCTGCAAGTAGACGGGAACTCCTCCTACCTGACTACCTTCAGGCTAGGATATCATTTTTTTCATGCTTTCAGACTAGAACTGAAATATTGAGTCTTGAGCCTGCTGGCCTTCAGGCTAGAACTTAACATCATCGGCTATTCTGGGTCTCAGGCATTCAGACTTAGACTAGTGTTACATCAGCTTTCTGGGTCTCCAGAGTGCCAACTGTAGATCTTGGAATTTGTCAGCTTCCATTACCTCTCTCTCTCTCTCTCTCTCTCTCGCCCCTCCCTCCCCCCATGCATCCATGCATCCATACATCCATGCATCCATCCAACCATCCATCTACCCACCCACCCACCCATCCATCATATTGGTTCGTTTCTCTGGATAACCTTGACTAATATAAAATTTCACTCTACTCTGAAATTTTCTTCTGTATAACTCTTGGCGTCTACTACCTCGTGACGGCTGCATGCTGACTTTTCCCTCATCATCTTCTACTTAGGACTCTGCTCAAACATCAGCTTCTCAGAAATGCCTTACATGATTAGCCTATCTAAAATAGTACCCTCTAATCACACCCTCTTCCTCAGCCTGCTTCATTTTTCTTCAAAGCACTTACACTACTGACATCTATTACATGTTACTTATCTGTCCCCTCAACGTAAGTTGCATGAAAGCATGAAAGTTGGTCTGTTCATGATTAAATCACCAGAGCCTAGAATAGTAACTGGCAAATATTAGGCATTCAAATAGGTGTTAAATGAACAACAAATGAACAAACTGTAACTATAAGCTCCCATTACGAACTGTCCATCATTCTCCTCCTCTCAAGGAGTAATTTATAGGAGAAACAGAGATATGTGCTTGATTAGTTTAATGCCCATTACTGCTGTCTGTGCAGTTTTCATACCAGGCCACTTCACAGACTACTACCCTTGGGTCAAAGGCCTGCCCTGGGCTTATCAATTATGGCCAAGGTGGCAGAACCACATTCTACAGTATGCATCTATGCTAATGAATTGCTTAGGGCTGCTTTCTCAGCAAGTAGGTAATAGCCTTTAAAATGAGGTTAGGTCTAACTAATGAAGTCTGACTACTTGCAGATTATAGTCAGGAGATTCCTGGCCTCACACCTAAGCCAATGTTTCAAAATTCCCATTAACATCACTCTTAAAAGCCCTCAAGTGGCCTCTAAAGCAGATCTCAACTGCCAGTATGTAAATGTATCTATTTCAGTTCCACATATTTTTCAAAGCTTATTCTTCAATTATATTTGAAGTAATTAATATAGAAATACCATTATGTCATACACTAACGTGTATGACATAATATATATTCTTTTTCAGATTTTCCCTTATAAGTTATTACAAAATATTGAGTATAGTTCCCTGTGCTATAGAATAGGTCCTTGTTAGTTACCTGTTTTATATACCGTAGTGTGTATATGTTAACCCCAAATTCCTAATTTATCCCTCCCCCCCATTCCTTCCCCTTTGGTAACCACAAATTTGTTTTCTATGTCTGCAGGTCTATTTCTGTTTTGTAAATAAGTTCAATTTCTATCTTTTTTTTAGATTGCACATATAAGCAATATCATGTAATATCTGTCTTTCTCTATCTGGCTTACTTCACTTAGTATGATAATCTCTAGGTCCATCCACGTTGCTGCAAATGGCATTATTTCATTCTTTTCTATGGCTGAGTAATATTCCATTGTATATCCATACCTTAATTGAGGTTACTTGAGTAGGTTTTTTACATTCCAACCACAAAATAATGCTTAGACAGGTATCCCTTCACAATTTCTGTATTTTGAGGATGACTTTAGCTACATGAAAACCTCAGAACTAGTTTCTAAGATTTATATATTCAAATTATTTATTAAAGATCTCAAGACTTTATAGCAGTGTCCTCAGCCATAAAGTAACAGGCTGCTGGCTACTTTTTAAACAAATGACGATAATATACTTTATGTAATGGAACCCAATATGGTTATGAAATTATCAACAACATTTCAGTTAGATGGTATCCAAAATTTTTTAATTACTTTGTTCTCAAAACGGCAAAAATCTCAAAATATTAGGAAACTGGCTCTGGGCTGCTCAACTGTATTTAGATTATTGTTAGTGGCTAAAATGCAATGCCAATATTCTCAATGACATTCAATTCAATAAAAACAGGTAACCTAATATGTAAGAATATACTATTTCCCAAGATACTCAAAAGATATTTTCATTTTAAAGTTAAAAAAATTCATACTTGTAAATTCCTATAAAATTTTTATGAATTTTTTTATGAAATTTTTATGAACAAGAAAGAATACATAGTTTTAAGGGTACCTTTGTACAATGCAGTACCTGGGTAAATTCTTCCACTATCCAAAAAATTGATCATGCAAAATAACTTATTCCTTGAGAAAGATTCAAATGCCTGCCATTTTCTAATAACTTTTGCCAAGTCTTTTAGTAATAAGATTCTAGGCTCACAAGAGAAGAAAATGTTGGTCTCATTCAACCACCACCAGAGACACCTTCTAAAACCACAAATTGGGAATAGCAAATGAGAAGTGTCCCAGATGCATCTTACAGGGAATTTTATTAATGTTAGTTAATTCCACATATAATTACCACTAGTTTATCTTGCCAGCAATGGAATTATGATCAGAATTTTTAAAAAGTGCTAGGTAGGTGTTAGAAGAAAATGATTCCATGACAAACAGCTTTCTGTAATTAAATGTGCCTGTTCCCAGCAGGAAAAAACAAAACAAAACACTGAATTTCAGAGTAAATTACACCATTTTTCAGAATCTGTAAGCTCAGCAAGACGGGGAGAAAAAAAGCATTTCCATTTGATTGTATTAACCAGGTATGACAAATCTAAGTTGAAGATTTGCAAGAATAGTAAAAAGGTTTAATTGTCCAGCTTCAAAACTATAATCAATCACTCAGAAACAGCTTTAATTTTAAGCTCTATCTCATCTTCAAGTTGCCCTTCACTGGCTAAGACCTACAGCTTGGGTCATAAAAATCTCTTTTTTCACTACTAACACAGTAACAGCAACAAAAGCCAGAGACTAAAAACAGATTTTTTTCCTGCATAAATCTATAGCAGATATTAAGTGTTTTCTCCTCTAATCTTCTCCCCCCTCAGACCCTCTAAAGAGATATATGACTTTCTGGAGTAGTTCAATAACCTACATATGGAAAAACCTCCTGAAGTCACTTAGAAGACAATTTAAACATAACATGGGTGTCCAACATGCCAACTGGCAGAAGTGACAAAATGACTAGCTTTTTTTTTGGTCTGGATCTTTTGATTCACAAATGTTAACAGTGCTAACTACTCTAAGTATATTTATTTGTTCCTAAAGAGCTCTCTCATTCTCTAACGATTTTAAGCTATAACACAGTGAAGTACTTTGAAGGAAAAAGATTCTAGAATAATAACATCAACTGACTTAGAGGAAGAAGCCATCAAAAAACAAGGCACACGGGAAGCACTCAGTATAAGAACAAGTCCTGGGCTTCCCCGGTGGCGCGCGCAGTGGTTGAGAGTCCGCCTGCCGAGGCAGGGGACACGGGTTCGTGCCCCAGTCCGGGAAGATCCCACATGCCGCGGAGCGGCTGGGCCCGTGAGCCATGGCCACTGAGCCTGCGCGTCCGGAGCCAGTGCTCTGCAATGGGAGAGGCCACAACAGTGAGAAGCCCACGTACCGGGGGGAAAAAAAAAAAAAAAAAAAAAAGAACAAGTCCTAACAGTGCTCAGAAGGTCCTAGCACTATTACAGTGCTGGGTAATAATCACTAATTATGATACTCCTGAGGCTTTAAGAAATTAAATGACCCGTGCACTCCATTTCAGAAAGCCAGAAGCTGGCTAATAAAAATTTTTAAAGCAAAGTTATGATTTTTAAATGTCCGTATACTGGGGAGATTTTAAAAATCACATATAATACGCATCATTCATTGGCAATAAACATGTTGCCAAAAAGTCACAGTTAATCCTCACATCTTTACAATCTCCTTTCATGTTCCACTATTTCTTGAACCCTCTGGAGAGCCACTCAAGAATTCCCAAATCCAGTGGCCTGTTCAGTCAATTCCTCTTTAACTTCTCTTAAGTTTCTCTGTAAATTGCTCAAATCTTGCAAGCACGTTTTCTCTACTTCCCACTCCTCAAATGCACACCGTGCCTAAGACCACCTTATCACTCTATATATTATGCTTCCTTGGTAAAGTCATAGCTTCAATTATGATTCCCAATTTCGTTTCCAGTCCTGACCTCTCTCCTATATTTTCAACTGCCTCTAGATCATCTCAGTATGGATATTCCATGGGTATTCAAACTCTAAATAGTGAAGATCAAACTTTTCTTCCTTCCAAAACTCACTCTTCCTTCCACATCTATTTCTATTAGCAGCAGTACTATTCTTCCAGCAACACAGGCTGCAACTCTCCAAAGAAACTACTGGTTCATTTTCCTTTAGTGTCACCTTCATTTTAGGATCAGTCTCACACTGAGTTACTCTCACTTATGTTCTGCACATAAGGATTCCCACCCAGGCCTTTAAGAACTCTACTTTCCTGTTAGTCCTCTCATGTTTTTACTTCTTTCATTCCTCAGCTTATGGCCCATTAGATAGACCACCACTATGCCAATAACCCTGCCCTACTCTCTCCTGATGCACCAACCTGAAATCGCACAGCACAAACCAAACTAGCTGTCTCCTTTTGAGCGTATATGTAGACTGCTGAACAAAAACCACAATGGTCCATAGTGCTTTTAAGTTCAAGGCCTTCAATCTAACCCAGGCAGAAAATTCTAGATTTCCCCTAGTCAGCTATCCCCTCTAATTTCTACAAGGTCTATTTCAAAGAGTCCCACTGCTCCTTACATCTTCAACCCTACCTTACTTGTAGATAATCCTAATCCCTTCCCAGAGAAAAGTCAGGAAATAACTTCTTCCCTTTACTAAACCACGGTCCAAATACTTACTTTTGCTTCATTCTTCACTATTACAATGTAACAGTACTCTGAATAACTCTCCTGATCTTACTCAAGTAATCATCAGTCTTTCTCCTAGCACTCAAATATGATTAAAACCCTGCTATTTAAAAACAAAAATATACACATACTTTAAAACCCTATTTCACTGTCAAAAACAATCACTAGCTATTGATCCCTCTCTCTCCTTCCTCTCACAGCCAAATTTCTCAAGCATTGTTTACATTTGCTGTTTTGATCTCTTTACTGCCCCCCCCCCCAAGAGTCTTCAACCCTCTGCTTCTACTTTCACCACTTCCATTAAACTCATTCACCAACGTCATCAACAAGCTCCTTGCTCTGAAACCCAACAAAACTTGACTCCGTATGCTGCTCAGCAGTATCTGGCACTGTTCACCATATTCTCCTGTCTGAAACACTCTTTTCTTGGATTCCCCAAAACACTGCATACTCCTGATTTTTCTTACCTTCTGTTCCTTCTCAGTCTTCCCTTATAGGTTCATTTACCCTACCAGCCCTCAAAAATGACTCTCTTCAGAGTTGTCTTGGCTCTCTTCTCTTGTTACACTCTCCCAGGGCAATCTCACCCACTCTTAGGCTTCAGCTAGCATGTAAAACTAGCTTTCAAACATTTATCTACCATTGAGATTTTTCTTCTGCTCTAAATGTATATATTCAGTGGTCCATTACACATTTCCACTTACATGTCTCAAAGCTACCTACTTCAAACTCTCCACGTGCAAAAATGAATAATTCACTGCATCTCCTTCAATCCCCACCAAATTTGCCTCTCCTATGTCCTTCCAGCTCAGGGAATGCTATAATCATCCACTCAGTTATACAAGCCAGAAACACAGACATTATCCTTGTTTCTTGTTTCTTTATCCTCCCATATCCACTTACCATGCAGTTCTGGAGAGTCAATCTTTAATCTACTAAAAATTCATTCTCTTCTTACTCACCACTCTAACTCAGGTCAATATTAACTATTGCTTGCATTACTGTATTCTCCTAAAGGGGCCTCTAATCACCTTGCCCCTAATTCTTCACTCTTATGCCAGAGTGATCTTCTTAAGTTGGTTCATTCTGAGAAATCTGTCCAGCCTACAACGCACTGCACCCCCTTAATTGTGACAAGGGTGGGCTTTGAAGCAGTTATACTCATTCTATATGCTCTACTGGCCACAGATTATTAGACCAAGGGGAGATAACTGAGATAATGAGCCAATCAGACTCTCTCCAGGGGATCTGGAGTTGGGATAAAAGCTAAGAGGGGCTGTGGGTTAGCTTTGTAGTTAGAGAAGCCAGGTATACAAAGAAAAAACAATGTATCAGGAGCTAGAGACAAGACATGCAGTGACGAGGGAGAGCAAGAGCAAAAGCACCTGATATTAATTGATAACCATTTCTGGTTCTAGACCTTTGTGAGGTCCAGCTGTACTTCCTACCCTTGTATATACTGAACTTCCCTGGACCACTTTCTTTGCCTTTGGCTTAAGTTTCTTACTTGTAACTAAAATATCCGTAACTAAAATAATTGTTCTAACATGGACATTTGACCCTGAATCCCCCTTGCCTAAAACCATACCATGTTTACCTTCTGCTCAAAGGATAAAGCCCAAACCTTTCATTAGGATTTTTCAGTACTCTGGATGATTTGGTCCTGGCCTCCTCTCCAAACCCAAAATATAGCCACAATGTGGCTTTCAGTTCCACAATGTATCACTGTCTCTCTCTCATTTCCAAGCTGATACACAGTTTCTTTTTGCCTGCAACATAATTCTCCCTGCTTATTTTCCCTGGTCAAGACCTACCCATCCATGAGCCTTCAAGATTAGTAGTCTGGACACTCATTGCCTTCTATGGCAGCATATGCATCACCCTAAATTGTAAACATCTGGGTTTCCCACTGGACTAAAACCCATAAGGGCAAAGAGTATGTGTTTTGTTCACACTTGTGTTCCCAGAATTGTACAGAAGATACCCAAATATTTATGAATGAATTAATCTAATCGATGGACAAATAATGGTGATTTTACTCTGATAATCTTGATAAAATGTTCTATTTCTTTTTCCCGTTGTGGAGCACAGGCTCCAGATGCGCAGGCCCAGCAGCCATGGCCCATGGGCCCAGCCGCTCCGCGGCATGCAGGATCCTCCCGGACTGGGGCACGAACCCGTGTCCCCTGCATCGGCAGGCGGACCCTCAACCACTGCACCACCAGGGAAGCCCAAAATGTTCTATTTCTGAAGACACTATCTTACCGAATCTCATTTCTTCTTCTCTAAACTACTTCAATGAATTCTTTACTCATCTCCCTGCCTAATTTCACTCCACTCAAATCCATCTGCTATCTCCTGTAGCAAGTGGGTACTACAAGAGACATTAGCTCTCTCCTCTGCTTAAAAACTGCCTCTAGAACAAAGTTCATCCAAATAGACTACTTTCAATTTCTTGAACATGTCAAACTTTTCTGCCTTTTTGCCTCTGTTCCCTTCTGAGAAATGACCATCACCATCCTTTCTAAGTGTTCAAATATAAGCCATCATATAAGGCCAGGAAATTATAATTTTTATCTTAATTTCACCTGTACTTCTCATGACACAATATTTTTTATATTATACTAAAAGTTGCCTATATATAACTGTAAACATTTTTATTGAAATACAGTTGATGAATAATATGCTAGTTTCAGTTGAACAACAGTGATTCAACATTTAAATACATTACAAAATGATTACAATAAGTGTAGTAACCATCTGCCCCTATACAAAGTTGTTACAATATTATTGACCATACTCCTTATGCTATATATTACATCCCCGTGACTTACTTATAACTGGAAGTTTTTATCCCTTCACCTTTTCCACCAAATACCATGCCTACCTCCCCTCTGACAACTACCTGATTGTTCTCTGATCTATGAGTCTGTTTTCATTTTGTTTGTTCAGTTGTTTTGTTGTATAGATCCCACATATAAGTGAAATCATACAGTATTTATCTTTCTCTTTCTGACTTATTTCACTTAGCATAATGTCCTCTAGATCCGCCCATGCTGTCACAAGTAGCAAGGTACCATTTTTTAAATCTTCTTTGTCCATTCATCTATTGATGGACACTTGTGTTGCTTCCATATCTTAGCTATTGTAAATAATGCTGCAATAAACATGGGGGGGTGTGTGTGTTATCTTCTCCAGTGTTTTTGTTTTCTTCGGGTAAATACCCAGAGGTAAAACTGCTGAATCATATGGTAGTTCTATTTTTAATTTTTTGAGGAACCTCCATAATGTTTTCCATAGTGGCTGCACTAATTCATAATCCCAACAGTGCATGAGGGTTCCCTTTTCTCCACATCCTCACCAACTCTTGATATCTGTTGTCTTTTTGATTATAGCCATCCTTGACAGGTGTGAAGTGATATCTCATGGTGGTTTTGATTTGCGTTTCCCTGATGATTACTGATGTTGAGCATCTTTTCATGCACCTGTTGGCCATCTGTAAGTCTTCTTTGGTAAAATGTCTATTCAGATTCTCTTCCCATTTTTTAATTGGATTGTTTGCTTTTTTGATATTGAGTTGTATGAATCCTTTATATATTTTGTATTTTAACTCCTTATCAGGATTATCATTGCAAATATTTTCTCCCATTCAGTAGGATGCCTTTTTGTTTTGTTAATGGTTTCCTTTGCTGTAGAAAAGCTTTTTAGTTTGACATGGTCCCAGTTGCTTATTTTTGCTTTTGTTTCCCTTGCCTGAGGAGACATCCAAAAAAATAATGCTAAGACCTCTAATACTACTGTATATTGTCAATTTCTTCTTTGATGCATGTTAGTATTTGCTTTATGATTTAGGTGCTCCTATTTTGGGTGTATATACAAGTGTTACCTTCTTGTTGGATTGATCCCTTTATCATTAGGTAATGCCCTTCTTCGTCTCTTGTAACAGTTTTTGTTTTAAAGTCTATTTTGTCTAAGTACTGTTTTCTTTTTGTTTCCATTTGCATGGAATATCTTTTTCCATCTTCTCACTTTTAGTCCGTGTGTGTCTTTATATCTGAAGTGAGTCTCTTGTAGGCAGCATATACATTGGTCTTGTTTTTTTAACCCATTCAGGCACTTTGTCTTTTGAATATTTATTTACTATATTTACATTTAAAGTAATAAGTATCAATAGGTATATACTTAATTGCCATTTGTTAATAGTTTTCTGGTTGTTTTTGTAGTTCCTTGTTCCTTTCTACTTCTCTTGCTCTCTTCCCTTGTGATTTGGTGACTTTGGTGTTTAGATTCCTTTCTCTTTATTTTTTGTGTATCTATTAGTTTTTGGTTTCCATGAGATTCATATGTTAACAACTTATATATATAGCAATCTATTTTTGTTCATGGTCTCTTAAGTTTGAGCACATTCTAAAAGCACTACATTTTTGCTCCCCTCCACCCCACTTTATATTTTTGACCTCATAGATTACATCTGTTTTTTGTTTGTTTGTTTTGGCCACGCCGTGCAGCATGCAGGACCCTAGTTCCCTGACCAGGGATCGAACCTGCACCGCCTGCAGGGGAAGCGTGGAGTCTTAACCACTGGGCCACCACGGAAGTCCTGCATCTTAAAATAAATTTATTTTGTGTATCCCTTAATCACCTACTACAGATATAGATGATTTTACTACTCTTGCCTTTCAGCCTTCCTACTAGCTTTATAAGTGGTTAATCTACTATCTTTACTGTATGTTTGCCTCTAACTGTGAGATTTTTCCTTTTGTAATTTTCTTATTTCTAGTTGTGGCCTTTTCTTTTCCATTTAGAGAATTCCCTTTAACATTTTTAGTAAGGTCAGTTCGGTAGTAATGAACTCTTTTAGTTTTTGCTTGTCTGCAAAACTCCTTATCTCTCCTGCAATTCTGAATGATAAACTTGTCAGGTAGAGTATTCATGGTTGTAGGTTTTTTCCTTTCATCACTTTGAATATAATGTGCCACTCCCTTCTGGCCTAGAGAATTTCTGCTGAAAAGTCAGCTGACAGTCTTGTGGGAGTTCCCTTGTTCATAACCAGTTGCTTTTCACTGGCTGTTTTTAAGATTCTGTCTTTAATTTTTGTCATTTTAATTATGTATTCATGCAGACCTCTTTGGGTTCATCTTTTCGGGATTTTCTGTGTCCCCTGAACCTGGATATCTGTTTTCCTTCCTCAGGTTAGGGATGTTTTCATCTATTATTTCTTCAAATAGGTTATCTGCCCCTTTCTCTCCCTCTTCTCCTTCTGAGACCCCTATAATGCAAATGTTAGTATGCCTGATGTTGTCTCGGAGGTCTCAAACTACCTATTTTTTAAATTCTTTTTTCTTTTTTTCTGTTCATCTTCGGTGATTTCCATTACTTTGTCTTCCAGATCACTGATCCATTCTTCTGAATCATCTATTCTACTGTTGATTCCTCCTAGTGTATTTTTCATTTCAGTTATTATATTCTTCAGCTCTGATTGGCTCTTTAATATTTCCTAACTCTTTGTTGAAATTCTCACCATGTTTGTTCATTCTCCCAAATTCATCTGTAAAACCATCTGTGAGCATCTGTAAAACCACAACCCTGAATACTTTATTGGGTAGATTGCTTATCACCATTTCATTCGTTTCTTTTTTCTGAAGTTTTGTCTTGTTCCTTCATTGGGGACATATTCCTGTCTCCGCATTTTGCCTAATTCTCTGTGTTTATTTCTAGGTACGGGGTACTAGAAATTTCTAGGTACTGGGTAGGTCCTTTATGTCTCCCAAATCTTGGAAAAGTGGCCTTATGCAGGAGACGTCCTATGGGGCCCAGCTGCATGCTTCCTTCTGGCCACCAGTATTCTGGGGTGTCCCCTATGTGGGCTGCATGCACCCTTCTGTTGTAGCAGGGCTGACTACTGTGAGCATGCTGATAGGTAGGACTGGCCCCTGGCCCTGCTGGCTGTGAGGCCCTGCCCAGGTTGCTCTGCTGGGTGGGGCAGGTTTCCCCAGTGACTGCTGTGGGCTGCTTGTGGGCAGGGCAAGTCCCCAGCATGAATGGGATACAGTGAGGATTCCAAAATGGTGCTTCCTAGTACTGGTGTCAATAGGGTAAAATGAAATCCCCAAAGTATCTGCCACTAGTATCTCTATCCCCAGGGGAGTCCTGACTGCCTCCTGATTCTCCTGGAGGCTCTCTAAGGTTAGTAAGTGGGTCTGACGCAGGTGCCTTTTAAATTACTGCCTCTGTGCTGGGACTCAGTGTGTGAGATTTTGTGTATGCCCTTTAAGAATGAAGTGTCATTTCCTACAGCCCTCTGCCTCTCCGGATTGTAAGCCCTGGTGGTTTTCAAAGCCAGATGGTCTGGGGCTTATCTTCAGAGTGCAGGACCCCCAGGGTGGGGAATGTGATGTGGGGTTTGGACCCCTTGCACTGCAGGAAGGAACTCTGTGGTTGTGATAGCCTTCCCATTTGTGGGTCACCAACATGGTGTGGGTCCTGACTAGACTGTGTCTCTGTCCTCCTACCTGTCTCATTGTGGCTCTTTCTTTATATCTTTAGTTGTAGAAAATCTTTGCTGCTAGTCTTCAGGTCTTTCTCACAGATAGCTGCTCACAGATAGTTGTAATTTTGGTGTGCCATGGGAGGAGGTAAGTTTAGGGTCTTCCTATTCTGCTATCTTGATCCCCTTCCTAACTGTAAACTTTTATGTCAACCAAGAAATGTCAAGTTTCTTGTTTAAGCAAAGATAAAATATGTAAAGAAATTCAACATAAAGTGACTAGTGTATTAATGCTCCCAAACATGATAATCATGATTATTTATAATTAACAAAATCACATTTATCTACACTGTAGACTTTTCACATTTAGAATGTTTTCATTACCAAGGATTGATCCTTTGTCCTGGTTAAAGATGCCCCTTTAAACTTGAAACACATTTTCTGTTAACTAAAATTATCTTAATTGTAGGGGTGCACAAATAACCAAGGTATCTCAATCAATATTAAATTTTCCTTCATGGGCTTGGTACCTCAGATGGTTTTTGGACTTACACCTTCTAATCATTCAGTTAAAATGGCAGTGTTTCCAAACTATGAGTTCCAATCCACTGATGTGTCATGAAATTAATTTAGTGGATTAGAATTTTTTTCTAAATGAAACAGAAGAGAGTAGAAAATATCAGAGTACAGCTCGTGTGTTAATAAGTATCTGTGAAACTTTTGTTTACTCACACGCACACACAAATGCACAAATATGTACTGCACACAATAAAAGCTATTTTTTTTCCTATGGACCACAGTCAAAAAATGCAAAATAACAAATCAATGATATTTACAAGACACAGGAAATGAAAAGATATATTGAAAAATGTTTTAAAAACCCTGCTTCATTTCCAACTAACAGTAAGTTACAGGGGGTTAAATATTTAAATATACCTAGGGCTCTCTTATTACATAAGGACATTCATTCACAGTCACATCAAATTATAGGAAATAGACTAGATAAGCTGTATTCTAAAGGAATTCTCATCTGTTTTGTATTTCTTGTGGACTTACTTTACTCACCAAGGACATTCTGTGAGCTATGAAGTAGAACATCCTAGCTATTAAACTGCTACACATTGTGACTTCTCATTGAATCAGGAAGTGACTAAACAATACAATATGCACTTAAGATTTAGATGGAGTTGATTCAGCAAGATATAATAGTTATCCAATTGTCATACCACAATTGCAACTCACTGAACATGCTTATTCTTTGACAACTGAAAGTTCGTTCCTTATATTCATACCTAAAATATCATACAGATACATAGCTATCAATAATAAAATGGCTAGGAATTCAACATACTTTTAAAAAAACACCCTTGCCAAAGATTCTTTATAGTTAGATGAATAATTTTACATTTCCCTCAAAAGATGGAATAAGACTCTCTTTAGTTTATCATTATTCTGGTTATCAAGAGTTGGCAAAGTTTTGGAATTTCCACACAAGGCAACATTTAGTAAAGTAAATATGGTTAATAATACTGTCAACACCCAACAATACATAAAAAGGAATAAAAATCTCAGGCAGTGTGTGGATGATATATAAGATGACATGAAAGGTATAAATTTACTTCTGGTTATTGTTTAACTGAAATCTGATGATACAACATGAAATCAATGAGTTCAAGTGAGCAGTACTGATTATTTTTGTTTTAATAGTTGTAAAAGTATGATAACAACTTTGAAAACTTTGAAGGATGTGTACCTAACGACTGTTTACGGATACAGTGAAAAAGGACAAAAACTACAGAGCCAAGAAAAATGATACCACATCCACAGAGAAATTAAGTAACCTCCTTTAAATAGGTTTTTTTTTTTACTGCTTATTTTATTTTATTTCAGTCTTGATTCTTTAAGAACCTTGGATAACAACGTTATTTCCTCTTTTACACAATTTTAGCTACCAAACCCTTATGAGAGAATACAAGGGAGTTTTATGAAAAGAAACAAATTATTATCTAGTTACAATACTGTTAATACTTTGTGTATTGCTGTATCAATAACTTCCTATTTCCCCTAAATCATATAACTATATTTTCAAACTGATAGAAGTAATTCATAGTTATTACCACGGGTACAAAATATATACATATGCATATGCATATATAATGCTTGAAGAATAGGTTAGGTGCAAACAGTTTCTCTGGGTAAATCAATTTTTATACAAAGCTTACTATCATTCTAAGGTTATCTGTCAAAGAGACAGTATGACTAATTGTTCTAATTTGCCAAAAAGTCTAAGAACACTTTTTTATATCAAAGGTCAGTAAAAAATCAATTGTCAGAGGCAATCAATCAATGCATTGCTTGGAGTTTTCTGCCTTTAGGGTATGGAAGTATCCAACCAGTTAAAATAATTATTAAAAATGGTTGGGGCTTCCCTGGTGGCTCAGTGGTTGAGAGTCCGCCTGCCGATGCAGGGGACGCGGGTTCGTGCCCTGGTCCGGGAGGATCCCACATGCCGTGGAGCGGCTGGGCCCGTGGGCCATGGCCGCTGAGCCTGCGCATCCGGAGCCTTTGCTCCGCAACGGGAGAGGCCACAACAGTGAGAGGCCCGCGTACCGCAAAAAAAAAAAAAAAAAAAAATGGTGACACTTCAGGAAATAATAGTGTTCTCTAGGTCAAACAAACAAAAGCAACCCCTGATATCCCAAAGAGGCCCAGGTTCCCTTTTTGGAGGTACAAGTGCCATCTTCCCAGGAGACTACACAGATGCCTGGAGAGAATGAGAGCTTTGAAGAAGGTCTAATATGGGTCCAAATTTTGTCTCTCCATCCTCTAGTTGTTTGACCCTAGGCAAACTTACTTAACCCATTTGATTCCTCAGTTTCTTCATTTGTAAAATGAAGATATTTGTATTTGTCTTTTAGGTTATTGGGAGAACCAAATTAAATAACATACATTAAAGTAAGAAACTGGCACATGATGAGCATTCAGCCAGTCTCACTTCCCTTTCCTCTCCACTTAACAACTCAAAATAGCTAACCATGAGCACAAAATATTTCTAAAGAATACAGTTTTTAAAAATTCTTATTTCATATATATCAACAGGGACGATGTCAAAAAGACATAAAATTCTCCTCATACTGCACACATGATTGATTACAAACATAACCTCCATAAGCCAATTCATTCTACCCATCAGTTGGCTTCAGAAATTCAAGGAAAAAAGTAATGTGGTAGGCTCCCTACTGATAAACATGTCCTGCTTATTCATCTGGTATTTCCCCCACTGCCTAGCACAGTGCCAGAACAGGAACACTCAGATATTGCTACTGAACCGAAGCAAACAGCCGTAACATTAGTGCCTCAAAAATTCCCAAAATACCACCACATTCTGCAAAATGACTCAAAATGACTATGAGTCAGGAAGAAAAGAATGAGTTAATAACTGAATGCCCAGTTTGAGGGAATCTATATAGAGATTACTGGCAACTGAACTCAAGTCCAAAACAGCTCGTGAAAGCAACAAAACAAAACAAACAAGAATCTTCTAAACGTTGCAATCATCAGCTGCTTTTCAGATGTTTGTAAATAATCAGAAAATGTGGGGTAACTTGCCATCACATACATGTAAAGCTGAAATGACTGGTGCAGATAAGAACTCATCAAGACAACTTAAAAGCAAGTAGTAATCAGAAAGCAGAAATCACAAAGCACACAAATGTCTATATGAGCTGCCAGAGTGGTGCACTTGAGCCATCTAGTGGATGGGAGAAAAAAGTTTGTGTAAGAAAAATGCCCTATTGTCCCACTCTCTATAAAAATAATAAGGTATATGTTTGAGGGAACAGTAAATTACAATCCATAAAAGATAGCAGAGAACTAAGAAGTATCAATAGGTACTGGGGAAAGATGAAGGATAAAGTGGTGACAAATCTGTCCAGACAGAATTCAGATTTTATGGATAATTAAAGATGAATACTAAAAGCAAACACTCCTCCTTATGACATTTTTCTTAACATCATAAAACCATCAGACTACATGTAAGTCTGTAAAAGCCATCAGAGAAAATAAGAAAGATTTAGGAGGCAGTCTCTTGTTGGAAAGAAGAAAAAGGAACCAGAATACAGTGAATTTCTATAGGACTAAATGAAAATGATGACGTCAACTTTCTGCCTGAGGACTTCCATCCAATTAGGGTTGTGACAACCCCAGCTCACTTAGGATCTCCCCTCATCTCTCTTCTAGCAGATAGGAAGACCCTCAGAGAATGCAGAAGACAAACTCCAGACCTGAGAAAGGATGAGAGGATTAAACTCTTCAAAGTACTCATATCAACAGCATTGCTTCTGGAAATCAGAATGTCAAATTTAAAAATTCCAGAAGCCATAAATTATTTGAATGGTGTGATACTGAGCAATTCACTTAAATTCTGGAGGCAAATTTTTCTCATTCATAATATTATGGTCTTAGAATAAATTAGTGGCAAGATCACTTTAATTCTAAAACTTAATGGTTTTTTAGGTTGTATGCCCCCTCCCCCAATAAAGAGGGTAATAAAAAGAAAATGGGGTTTGGAGTTTGTATTTTTTCCCATTAGTTCATATAAACAACAGAGACTGTGTTCCAAGCTCCAAAGAGGAAATAAAGATGACTCCTTGACCCCAAGCAGCAGAGACACTAGTTAGCAGAAATAATACACTTATTCAAGTTCATTTTAATGCAAGGCAGAAACAAGGGTCATAAAAGATACAAATGCAATGCTACAGAAATCTTTAAGGCTAAGAATTTAGCCTGGAAAAAGACAACTTTTGCTTATGCATCAGTATGTATCATTCTTTCAGAGATTCACTGTGTAGGGAGGAAGAGGAGGTGGAGGGGATAGGAATGTGAGTGAAGAGAATGAATGGTAAGAAGAAAGAGGCAAAAATACAGAAAAAAAAGAGGCAAAACTGGCAACTGTTAAGAAAGAGTAAAAAACGTCTATTTTTCTGGGCATACAGGCCTCACAAAGGCTCAGGCTCTACTGCTGCAAATAGGGCTAGAAAGGTAGGATAAATTTATTCTCATAGACCACAGAACCATCTGAGGGCTTTAAACATGGCAAATGAACCTGGCCAAGTCTATGGAAATGTGGGAAGACTTAAGAAGTACACTGGAAAGAGAATTACATGAAGAAGCAGCTAGAAGTGAAGATGTTCTAGTCTGTGTGCCAGGAAGGGTAGCGATAGTATTAACCCAAGTAGAAAACACAATTATTACATCATATAAATTACTGTTTTATACAGGAACTGATAAGATGAAAGATGCAAGCTAAGGGAACACCTTAGGAAAGACCTATATTTAAGGTTTTGGCTTTTTGAGAAAGTTTAGGAAGAAAGAAGGAAGGGAGAGAAGAAAGGAGGAAGGAAAAAATGACAACAGCAATCAAGGTAAGAAGGAAAACTTAGAGAAGTATATTATTTCAAGAGACAGCAATGTTAGTGTAGAGTGGCAAAAACAATACTGGCTTGAAAACTGAAAGGGAGACAGAGAGTGAGATTTATAAATACCTTTCCTTTTTGAAAAGTATAAGCGTTATATTATAAGCAATAGGAAAGCATTTAATTAAGCCTAGGAAACGCAGGTTCAAAGGATTCACGTTCAGTGGTTTCTGTTTTGGCACAGAAAAAACAACATGAGGAACAATATGAAATTAGGGGCAGAGGTAGAGAGCTTGGGAACATGAGAAAAATGAAAACGTTATAAAGTGCAGTAGTGATCAGAAGTCAACTAAAGGAGTCAACTAAAATAGACTGACAACATCGGAGAAGCAAAAAGATGAAAAGATTAGCTGACATGACAATTCTGAGATCTTAGTAATGCGATCAGGTGATGATGTCTAACAGTTATACAAACGCAGAAGTGGAGCTTTTTTTAAAAATTTTATTTATTTTTTGACCACGTTGGGTCTTTGTTGCTGCACACAGGCCTTCTCTAGTTGTGGCGAGCACAGACCAGTCTTTGTTGCAGTGTGTGGGCTTCTCATTGCTGTGGCTTCTCTCATTGCAGTGGCTTCTCTTGCTGCAGAACACAGGCTCTAGGTGTGCAGGCTTCAGTAGTTGGGGCTCATGGGCTTAGTTGCTCCACGGCACGTCTTACTGGACCAGAGCTCGAACCTGTGTCCCCTGCACTGGCAGGCGGATTATTAACCACTGCACCCACCAGGGAAGTCCAGGGGAGCTCTCTGTATTTTTTTTATTTTTTATTTTTTTGTTGTTGATTTTTTCTTTTTACATCTTTATGAGGGTATAATTGCTTTACAATGGTGTGTTAGTTTCTGCTTTATAACAAAGTGAATCAGTTACACATATACATATGTTCCCATATCTCTCCCCTCTTGCCTCTCCCTCCCTCCCACCCTCCCTATCCCACCCCTCCAAGCGGTCACAAAGCACATAGCTGATCTCCCTGTGCTGTGCGGCTGCTTCAGGGGAGCTCTTTTTAAAAAGTGGGTCAGATTTCCACTTCACAGTGGAATCAGCTAGCCTGATACCACTTCCATAATATTTATCAATTCAGGTTTCTCACTTCTTTTGATACTACTTGGGTTGTTTATATTTTCCTTTGAAAAAAAAAATCAACCACTTCATCAAGATTATAGATTTAGGGCTTCCCTGGTGGCGTGGTGGTTGAGGGTACGCCTGCCGATGCAGGGGACACGGGTTCATGCCCCGGTCTGGGAAGATCCCACATGCCTTGGAGCAGCTGAGCCCATGAGCCATGGCCGCTGAGCCTGCATGTCCAGAGCCTGTGCTCCGCAACGGGAGAGGCCGCAACAGTGAGAGGCCCGCATACCGCAAAAAAAAAAAAAAAACCCAAAGATTATAGATTTATTGGTGCAGAAATGAACAAAGAACTCATCCTATGAAATTTATTATATATCAAAAAGTGTATTAAGTATACACATACACTTTAAAAAGGAATGAAGTGAATGTCAATGTAACTGCCACCCACTGCCAGGATCCTTGAAATTCCTCCCCAGCACCATCCTTCTCTCTCATCCACAAGAGGTAACCATTTATCTGAAAGTGTGTGAAAACCATTCCCTTGATTTTCTTTACAAAGCTTCATAATCTAGGTATTTGCTCATATTTTTCAGCTTTGCTTCTTACTGAACTTCACTCAAAAGAAACCACAGTGAATAAATTCTTCTGCGGTTTGCTTGTTTCACTTATTATAACTGCAATACTTAGGTGTGCCTGCAGCTGTGGAATGGCAATGCACTGTATGAATATACCAGTTTTTTTAAATAAATCTACTGTTGATGGATATTTAGGTCGTTTCCAATTTGGGGCTACGATGAAAAGTGCTACTATGAACATTCTTATAGCTATCTCCCATACACATTTGCTTATGCTTTTCTACGGTATTTCCCTAGGAGTTGTCAACTGCTGAGTTATAGGATAAGCACATGTTCAACTTTACTGGTTGATACCAAATTATTTTCCAAAGTGGTAACACCAATTCTTCAAATTGATAGAATTTTTAATGTAAACTAATACTATCTCAGTTCATTTTGTTTCTACTTCTTAAATACTAATGAGATTGGGAATCTTTTCATGTTTTCCTCTTTTTTTTTTTTTCTTCACTGTCATTGTGTTTTTTTTTTTTTTTTTTAACATCTTTATTGGGGTATAATTGCTTTACAATGGTGTGTTAGTTTCTGCTTTATAACAGAGTGAGTCAGTTATACATATATATATGTTCCCATATCTCTTCCCTCTTTGTTTTCCTCTTTTTGAAGTCTTTTTCTAGTTGATTTGTGGGACTTCCCTGGTGGTCCAATGGTTAAGACTCTGTGCTTCCAATGCAGGGGGCGTGGGTTCAATCCCCGGTCAGGGGACTAAGATCCCACATGCTGCACGGCGGGGCAAGAAAACAAAAATCCCACAAACCACACCTTCTCTAGTTGATTTGTTAAAGCCCGTGTAACAAACTTGGGAAAAAAATGACAAAATTAAAAATATCTACATGGAACAGTAAATTATAAACAAAAAACTACTAAAAGTGACATCTGTAATTGAGTTAATGAAAAAAGATATTAAAACTGGTGGGATAAAGTTATACAGTATATTGATGGAAAGCTATACCCTTAAAATGCATTTTTTAAGAAGTAAAAATTAATAAGCCAAGTATCAATCCAAAAAACTTAGAAAAAGACTAATGAAATAATCCCAGCAAATATAGTAAAAGAAAGGAAACAATGAAGATGAGAGCACAAATTAATGAAACAAACCAAACAGTACAGGGATCAGCAAAATCAAGAGTTGGATTTTTAAAAAGACAAATAAAAAAAACTGGAGGATTCACACTTTTTTATTTCAAAACATTAAAAAGTACAGTAAGTACAATATGGTATTGGCATAAGGACGGGGAATAAGTCTTCTTGACTCTGGACTTGGCAATGGGTTTTTAGATATGACAACAAAAGCACAAGCAACAAAAGAGAAAAAAAAAAGGATGAGTTGGACTTCTCCAAAGTTAAAAACTTTGTATATCAAAGGATATTATCAAGAAACTTAAAAAGACAACTCATAAAATAGGAGAAAATATTTGCAACTCATATCTGACAAAGGTCCAGGATTCAGAATATATAAAGAACTCTTACAATTCAACAACAAAATAACCTAATTAAAAAATGGGCAAAACCATTCTCCAAATAAGATATACAAATGGCCCGTAAGCACATGAAAAGATATTCAGCATCATTAACAAACGAGCAAATGCAAATCAAAACCATGAGATCCACTAGGATGGCTAGCTATATCAACAAGACAGACAATAACAAGTGTTTGTTGGCAAGGATGCGGAGAAATTAGAACCCTTGTATATTGCTGGTAGGAATGTAAAATGGTGTAATGTCTGTGGAAAACAGTTTGGCCAGTGCCTCAGTAAATGAAACATAGAATTTTCACATGACCCAGCAATTCCAATCCTGGGCATATATCCAAAAGAACTGAAGTAGGTACTAAAACAAAACCTGTACACCCATGTTCACAGAAGCACTATTCACAATAGCCAAAAGGTAGAAACCATCCAAATGTCCATCAATTGATGAATGAATAAACAAAATGTGTATATGGTATATACATAAAATGGACTATTCTGACATAAAGAGGAACAAAGTACTGATACATATTACAACATCAATGACCTGAATTGAAAACATACTAGTAAGTGAACTAAGCCAGTAAAAGTGCACTTGGTGAATGCTTGCATTTATGTGAAATATCCAGAATAGGCAAAATCATACAGAGAAAAAGTAGATTAGTGGTTGTCAGGAGGTAGAGCAGGGAGAATGAGGAGTGACTACTTAACAGGCACAGGGTTTCCTTTTGGAGCGATTAAATGTTCCGAACTACATAGTGGTGATGGTTACACAACACTGTAAATGTACTAAATGTGACTAACGGTAAATTTTATGTTATGTGCACTTTTAAATTTTTCAAAATTGAAAAAAAATAAGTAAGTTTGATAAACCTCTGGTGAGAATAAGCAAAAGAAAGAAGGCACAAAACCCCCAAAATCAGTGGTGAAAAAAATGGATGTGACAAGAGATGTTACAGACATGAAACAGATAAAAAGGATACTACAAACAAGTTTTATGTCAGTATTTTGTCTACTTGTTCTATCAGTTAATGAGAAAGCTGAAAACTCTCAAGCTATGCTTATGGATTTGTCTTTTTTCCTTCTTGCATTCTTTTTGCCTGACATATTTTGGGGTCACAGTATTAGGTACGTAAAATTTAGAACTGTTTTATTTCCCTATTAAACTGTATCTCTTATCAGTGTGAACTTTTTGCCTTAAAAATCTACGTTAGTATTTGCACGATGTATCTTTTTCCATCCTTTTACTTTCAACCTTCTTATAGTCTCTCCCTTTTGGGGAGGGTGGAGGGTAAATTGCACAGTTGAATTTTTAAATTTCAGCCTGACACTCAAAATTACTGGCTTAATACATTATATTTAACATAGTTACTGAAATACTTGGATTTATGTCCACCATTTTATATTTTCTACTTGTTCTGTGAACTTTGTTTCTGCCTGTTTTTTTCTTCTTTTGGATTTCATACTTTTCCTTATTCCATTTCCTACACTATTTCAGAAGTTATTCCTTTGATTTCTTTTAGTTGTTAATCTTTATATAACGCACATGCTGATTAATTTAGACTCTGAAAAGTTGCATATCTTTACTCTTCTTACCAACAAGTACCTCAGAATACCTAAAGCTATTCACCCTTCTCTGACTTATATATTATTATTGGCATATATATTAATTCCATTTTTAAAAGCCCATGAGACACGCACTGTTTTATACAAATCATTATTTGCTTAGATTTGCTAAACTATTTACTAGTTCGTGTGCTTTTCATTCCTTCTTACCTTTCAGGACTTTGATCTGAGAATCACTTTCCTCCTGCCTAGAGTACATTCTTCAAAATTTCCTTTAGTGAAGAATTCCCAGTTGTCTGTTTGAAGTGTCAGAATTTCCCCTTGGTGTAGAATTCTAGACTTTTTTTTTTAGTTATGTTCCAATGTCTTCTAAATGTGACACCATTGCAGATAAATCTCTCTCCCCTCTCTAGATAATTTTAAGACCCTTTCTTTGTCTTTGATCTTCTGCCATTTCACTGTAACAAAGCTGAGAATTTCCTTTTATTTAACCAGCTTGAGTTCTTGTGATTCTTGAATGCATAGGTTAGCACTGTTCCTAAGTTGTACAAAATTCTTAATCATTATCTTTTCAACTGTTGTCTGTTCCCAGTCTCTCTTATGGAAGGCCATCCAAGTAAATGTTTAGATATTCTTAGATGGCTCTCAACTTCTCTTTCATAGTTTTCATCTGTTTCTTCTGAATACATGCAGGATAATTTCTTTAGATGTTTCTTTCAGTTCATTATTCTCTTCTTCAAATTTACATAATGTGTGGTTATATCCATCTATTTGAGGATTTTTTTATAAGTTTCAATTAGTATAATTTTAAATTCTTAAGTTCTAGCTGCTTTTTAAAAATATCTTTGGAGATATTCTTTATAGTTTCTTAACCTTGGAATATATTTTAACATGTCTTTAAACTTATTTTAAGCAGTTATTTTATATTTTATGTCTGATTATTCTTACTTCCTAGCACATCTGCTGACTCCTGCTCACGCTCATGGTACTTACATTTCCTTGTGCTTTTAATTTGACTGTCAGTTGCTCTACTAGCTTGGAATTTTATTTCTGGGAAAACTTTCAGCCCTGGGATAGAGATGAGTTTCTCCCATGAAAATCTGTATTTACTTCTACCAAGAGCCTAGAAAGACTCACTGCCAACATATGATCACTACTGTTATGGGGGTAAATCCAAATTAAGTTACCTCAGGGAAATTTTATTAGACTACCTAGGGGGTGTTAAATTCAAAATGCAAACCACATGAGCATCCATTGTTTGTTCAAAATTCTCAGCAATGACCTTGCCCCCACATACCTACATTAATGATTTTCGCAGTGTGGTCCCCAACCAGCAAAATCATCATGACCTGGGAACTTGTTAGAACTGTAAATTCTCAGGCCTTATCCCATATCTACTGAATTATAAACTCCAGAGATGTCAACTAGCAATCCGTGTTTGAACAACCCTCCAGGTGATTTTGATGCATATTAAAAACTGAGAAGCATAGAGAAAAATCAATTTCCTTTGCAGTCTTGAAGGATGGTGGGATTGGTGGGGGTTTCCAGTTTAACCCTCTGAGGCTCAGCTTTTAGGGTAAGAGGATGACTTATATTTACCATCTCAGGAAGAACTTATCATTTCCTCAAAGTTCCTCAATGCTTCCTGAGGCTGAGGAAAGGAAACTCTAGTTTACCAGGTTTCAAAAATGCCCTCTGGATGAAAGCCAGTTCGTGTCACACAATTAACTCCTCAGAGATACTGCACCTTTAGGTTATTTATTTTCTCTGAGAATTTTTTACCTGATGCTTTAGCTAGGATTCCTTCTTTTTATTTTGAAATAATTATAGATTCATAGGAAGCTGCAAAGGTAGTACTGCACAAAGAGGTCCCATATATCCTGCACCCAGTTTTCCCAAAGATTACATCTTACTGAACTATAAATATAAAATAAAAACTAGGAAACTGACTTTGGTACAATGTGTACATTTCTATATCATGTTATCCCATGTGTAGATTTGTGTAACTATCACCACCACAATCAGCTACAGAATTATTCCATCATCACAAAGACTACCCCTTTATAGTCACATCCACCTCCCTCTCCATCCCCTGCCCCTAATCTCTGGCAACAACTAACCGGTTATCTGTTCTCCATTTCTATAATTTTGTCATTTCAAGAATGTTCAAAATTTCTATAATTTTGTCATTTCAAGAATATCATTTCAAGACTTTTTGGGTCAGCCAAAAAGTTCGTTCAGTTTTTCCATAAGATGGTACGGACTTTTTGGCTGACCCAATATTTAAATGGAATCATACAGGTACTTTTTGACACTGGCTTTTTTCACTCAGCAGAGGACACTTTAAGATCTATACAAATTGTTGCATATATCCCATTCCTTTTTTATTGCTAAGTAAGATTCCACAGTACAGACAAACCACAGATTAATCATTTCTCTACTGTAAGACATTTTAGTTAACAGTTTCTGGGGTTTTAAAAAATATCTTTATTGGAGTATAATTGCTTTACAATGGCATGTTAGTTTCTATTGTACAACAAAGTGAATCAGCTATTAAGTATACATATATCCCCATATCCCCTCCCTCTTGAGCATCCCTCCCACCCTCCCTATCCCACCCCACTAGGTCATCACAAAGCACCGAGCTGATCTCCCTGTGCTATGCAGCAGCTTCCCACTAGCCATCCATTTTACATTTGGTAGTGTATATATGTCAATGCTACTCTCTCACTTCATTCCAGCTTCCCCTTCCCCTCAGTGTCCTCAAGTAACAGTTTCTGGTTGTTACAAACAAAGCTGCTATGAAAAATTAAGTACAGGTTTTCATGTAGACGTTTCCTTTCTCTGGGATAGATGCCCAGGAGTGTGACTGGTGGGTCATATGACAAGAGTATGTTTAGCTTTTTAAGAGACTGCCAAATTGTTTTCCAGAATGACTGTACCATTTTACATTCCCACTAGCAATGTATAAGAGATTCAGTTTTCCTGCATCCTTGCTAGCATTTGGTATTGTCGTTTTTTAAATTTAATGGTCCTGAAGGGTGTGTAGAGATATCTCATTATAATCTTAATTTGCATTTCCTAATGGCTAGTGATGTTGAACATCTTTTCATGTGCTTATTGACACCCATATATACTCTTCAGTAAAATGTTTCTTTAGGTCTTTGGCCCATTTTCTTACTAGATTGCTTTTTTCATGATGAGTTTTAAGAGTTCTTTATATATTTTAGTTATGAGTCCTTTGTCAGATAGGTGGTTTGGTAATATTTTCTCATAGTACGTAACCTGTCTTTTCATCCTTTTAACAGGGTCTTTCACAGAGCAAATGTTTTTCATTTTGGTGAAGAACATTTTTTTTCTCATATGAATTGTTCTTTGGGGATCACATCCAAGAACTCTTTACACCAAGCCCCAGCTCCCAGAGATTTTCCTCTATATTTTCTTTTAAAAGTTTTATCGTTGTAGGATTTACATTTAAATATATGAATCTATTTCAAGTTAATTTTTGTATAAGGTGTGAAGTTTAGATTGACATTCATTTGGTTGCCTATGGATATCCAGTTGTGGATATCCATCATTTGTTGTATAGACTATCCTTCCTCCATTGTCTTTTGCATCTCTATCAAAAATCAATTGACCTGGACTTCCCTGGTGGTGCAGCGGTTAGAATCCGCCTGCCAATGCAGGGGACACGGGTTCGAGCCCTCGTCCGGGAAGATTCCACACGCCACGGAGCAACTAAGCCTGTGCGCCGCAACACTGAGCCTGCACTCTAGAGCCCATGAGCCTCAACTACTGAAGCCCGCAGGCCTAGAGCCCATGCTCCACAACAAGAGAAGCCACCGCAATGAGAAGCCCGCACACCACAACGAAGATTAGCCCCCGCTCGCCACAACTAGAGAAAGCCCGCGCGCAGCAACGAAGACCCAACTCAACCAAAAATAAATAAATAAATTTATTTTTTTAAAAAATCAATTGGCCTTACTTGTGTGGAGCTATTTCTGGCCTTCTAGTCTGTTCCATTAACCTACAGGTCTATCTGTGGGCCAATACCACACTGTCTTGATTATTCCAGCTATTTAGTAAGTCTTGCAATTGAGAAGAGTGATTTGCCCTACTTTATTTTTCGTTTTTCAAAATTGTTGTAGCTACTCTAGTTCCTCTGCCTTTCCATATAAATTTTAGAATAATTTTGCTAAACCTAAAAAAATCTTTCTCACCCTCCTATACCATTGATGGGAATGTAAGTTGGTACAGCCATTATGGAAAACAGAATAGAGATTCCTTAAAAAACTAAAAATAGAGTTACCATATGATCCAGCAATCCCACTCCTGGACATACAGCTAGAGAATACTCTAACTCAAAAAGATACATGCACCCCAATGTTCACAGCAGCACTATTTAGAACAGTCAAGACATGGAAGCAACCTAAATGTCCATCAACAGATGAATGGATAAAGATGCAATACACACACACACACACACACACACACACACACAATGGAATATTACTCAGCCATAAAAAAGAGTAAAATAATGCCGTCTGCAGCAACATGGATGGACCTAGAGATTTTCATACTAAGTGAAGTCAGACAGAGAAAGGCAAATATTATATGATATCACTTATATGTGGAATCTAAAAAAAATGATAGAAATGAACTTACTTATAAAACAGAAACAGATTCACAGACATAGAAAACAAACTTATGGTTACCAAAGGGGAAAGGGGGAGATAGGATAAATTGGGAATTTGGGATTAACAGATACAGACTACTATATGTAAAAGAGATAAACAATAAGGACCTACTGTATAGCACAGGGAACTGTATTCAATATCTTGTAATAACCTATAATGGAGAAGAATCTAAAACAGAATATATATATATATATGTATATATGTATATGTATAACTGAATCACTTTGCTGTATACCTGAAACATTGTAAATCAAATATACTTAAAATAAAAAATTAAAATTAAAAAAAATCAAACATTTATAAACTCTCCAAGCGAAAAAAAAATCTTCCTGAGATTTTGATAGGAATTTTGTTAAACTTGTACATCCATTTTGGGGAAATGATTTCTATACTATGTTCAGTCTTCCAACCTATAAACAAAGTATATCTCTGCATTTATTTAGGTCTTAGATTTCTTTCATCAGCATTTTATAATTTTCAGTATACAAGTTCTATAAATGTTTTGTTAAGTTCATATCTAAGTATTTCAATTTTTTGAGCAATTGCAAATGGTATTATATTTTTAATTTCAATTCCCACATGTTCATTGCTAGAGTATAGAAATCAATTTTTGTATGTCAGTCTTATATCTTGTGGTATTGCTTAACTCATTTATTAGTTCTACAGGTCTTTTTGCAGCTTTTTCTACACATATGACAAAGGCAAACAGGAACAGTTTAATTTCTTTTTCCATTCTGTACACACTTTTTCCCCCATCTTATCGTGCTGGCTGGAACTCCGAATATTACGCCGAACAAGAGTTATGAGAATGGACATCCTTGCCACGTTATTCCCAATCATAGGGGGAAAATATTCATTTTTTCATCAAGTATGACCTTAACTGTATGTTTTCTGCACATGTTCTTTATCAAGCTGAGGAAATTCCCCTCTATTCCTAGTTTTCTGAGAGTTTTAGTCATGAATGGTGTTCAACTTTGTCAAAAGGTTCTTTTCTGCAACAACTGATATGATCATGTGATTTTTTCTTCACTATCCTGTTAATACAGTTGATTATACTAATTATCAAATATTCAGCCAAACCTGCATTTCTGGAATAAAGTCCACTTGGTCACAGTGTATTTTTTTTCTATATTGCTGAATTATATTCTACTTACAATCTGTTATGGAATTTTTGCATCTACACTTATGAGGGATATTGGTCTGCAGTTTTTTGGGTTTTGTTTTTGTTTTTGGTATTGTCTTTGTCTGACTTTGGTAGCAAGGTTATTACCAGCTTCATAATATGAAATGAGGAAAGGGTTTATGAATTTTATATTTCCTGACAGAGACTGTGTACAAAGAGTTTGAATTCTTCAAGAATTTGGTAGAATGCGCCAATGAAAACATCCAGGTCTGGTTTTCATTTTGAAATTACAAATTTAATTTCCTTAATAGTTTAGGGCTATTTAAATTATCTGTATTATGCTGTGTGAGTTGTGGTAGCTTGTGCTTTCCAAGTAATTGGTTCATTTTATCAACCTTGCTAAGAATTTATATTTTTTCATTTGTTACAAGTGTGTTTATAATTGTTCTTGGTGGCTGCTTTAAAATCCTTGTCAGATAATTCTGACATCTGTGTTATCTTGGTGTTGGCAAGATTAACTCTCTTTTCTAATTTGAGTTGAGACATTTCTGGTTCTTGATATAAGATACTTTCAATTGAAACCTGCATACTTGGGGTACTGTTATGAGACTATGGATCTTATTTAAATATTCTGTTATAGTCGGCTTCTTCTACCACTGCTCTGGTGGGGGAAGAAGGACAAAGCCTCATTATTGCCTGGCAGGGGTGGAAGTGCAGCTTCCTCACTAGATTTCGTTGACCACTGGTGGGGGAGAAGGGAAAAAGGAACTTGTTATACTGGGTTAAGGTGGGAGTTCAGGAACCTCACTAATACTGCCCTGGCTGGGAGAAGCACACTGTTACTGTCCCCACCCACCCCCCTTGCCCATCACCTCTACTAACACCATGGGAGAGAGGGGTTGCCTTGTTATGACTGAGAAAAGTTTAGGTCCCCATTTGGCTTCCGCTAATCAGGGTGATTTTTTTCTGTGTATTTGGCTGGAGTGGAGGGGTTCTGCCTAAAAGTTTTCTCTCTCACTACCCCATTCCTAATCCTTGGCTAAAGAGGACAGACTTTTCTTAAGGCTTTTGTCTGCACCGAACATTTCTGGGTTGCCAGCTTCCCCATATACATTCTAGAACATATGAGGCAATAAGAAAACTCAGTATTTTTACAGTCATGTTATTATTTGGGTTCTGAGGTCCTAAGACCATCTACCTTCTTCTCTTCACTTTTCAGAGTCTTCTATTTGTTGTACTCATAACGTTCAGTTTTCAGCTGTACTTATTTAGCAGGAGGAATAGAGAAATGTTCATCTATTCCATCTTTCTGGATGCAGAAGTCTACACTGAATCACTTTTATATTTTCTTCAGGGATAGGCTTGGACAGGGAGAGGGGTGTGTATGTGTGTGTGCACGTGAGCACGTGCACGTTTGTGTGAAAAATCAGATCCTGGAAATAGGAAAAAATGTTCCTATTTCATTTTATTCTCTACAAATACTAGTTAATTTTACTTATTTAACAAAATATTTACAATTAGCTTTCTAACAGAAAATAACAAAGAACCCAAGGCTTGTATACTGGCTGACTCACAAGGCAAATTGAGAAGGCACCCAACAGTTAGGAGAGAGAGTCGATCATACAGAATATAAAGTGGGCAATTCACAAAAATATTGGCTCAAGCCATGAAACAGGGAGTTCCTGAAAAGCTTGTCTAAATCTTTAACATTTCATACGGTCTTATTTATTCTCTGCACACTTTACTCTCGGAGATAAGTATGTTAAAGTCTCCCACTAGGATCCATAAGTAAAAAAAGACCCTTTCTATTCTGTTTAATGTTTCATGCCTTGAATTTTACCACATCAGATATTACTATTATTCTTGGTTGCCTTTACAATTTCATAGCCTTTTTTTTAAAGTTCATGAATTTGTTTTTCAACTTTTCATTTTTCTGCATCACTTTGTTTTACATGATTTTCTTTTAGAAAGCATCTACCTAGATTTTGTTTTCTGATTCTATCTGGATTTCAGCAGGCAGAGAGGAAGACAGAATGAGAGACATGCACGATCATATCACAGTCTTACCTAGAATTCCTGAACTCCTATAGCATTTTAACTTTGTCTTAGCAATTATAACTATGTGACTTTGGCAAATTCATATATATGGTATCTCTCCATAGACTGCAGGCTCTTGGAGGGTGGAAGAAATTTTTATAACTTTTTGAAAAGCTTCCCAAAGTACTTACACATTGCCTTATTTATAGAAGATATTTAACAAATATATTTTGAATTTAATCAGGAAGATTAATCTTTGCACTAAGCATTGTGAGGCTAGAGAATATATCAACAATGAAATCCTAGTAAACAAACAGTCTGCCAGTTTAGAAATGTATGCTTAGAATGGCCACCAACAAGATATTCAGTCAGCTTCTGCACAGTGGC
>NW_006770581.1:0-16153 GCF_000442215.2 Lipotes vexillifer | reverse complement strand
ATGAACAGAATTGCTTTGGTTAAGTCATGATGAAAAACTAATGACTAGTGGGAAACAACAGCAGATGGCCAATCTGGCAACAATCTTAAACAGGAGCAGCTCTTTAGGAATAAAGACAACAGGGAGTTATAAATAGTACCAGAATCTGTAAACTCAAAAGTAGCTAAAAAAAAAAAAAAAAGTAGCTCACAAAATCTGTGCAGTTTTAAAAATGTATATAGAGAAGCAAATCTGTTACCCTACACTTACTAAGCTTCACCTGGATCATATTTACTTACAATAATTCTCAGAGGTGACCAACTACAGTTGCTTCTAAATCATCTATAGTCACTGAGGGAACCCATTAATAGAGTCAAAATAGCACGTGATCTTTGTTTACTCTGATATTCTCTATTTTACCAAATATTTAATTTGCATTCCTTAAATGCATCCTAAATGGGAGAAACTGGAACTACACCAGAAATGTGCTATGTTCAATGGGTAATCCATCTAGAATTCAAATACTACAAATCCACATATCAAATAACCCATGTTTTTGACTGATACTTTATAGCACAAATTTTCCATATATATATATATATTTTTTGTGGTACAAGGGCCTCTCACTTTTGTGGCCTCTCCCGTTGCAGAGCACAGGCTCCGGACGCACAGGCTCAGCGGCCATGGCTCACGGGCTCAGCCGCTCCGTGGCATGTGGGATCTTCCCGGACCGGGGCACGAACCCATGTCCCCTGCATCGGCAGGCGGACTCTCAACCACTGCGCCACCAGGGAAGCCCTTCCATATACTTTAATGTATTGTACCACCTTCTTTTCTCTGCCTCCTTCACTTCGGGCTCCCTATCCTACAATGCCCTCTCTTGAAAACAGTAGAACAAAAACCTAGGCAAGATTCAGTGCTTGCCTTGTTAGGCAAATTAAGACTGCAGTCAACTGAAGCTTTCACTTCAGGTCAAGTTAGTTATTATTTTGGGAACTGGGCCTAGTGCCCACAGTCTCAAAGAAAAGGATAAGACAAAATTCATCATGGTTCTCATTCCTCATTTCATTTAAAAAAAAAGAAAAAAGTAATGCCCAACCAAATGCTCATCATCGTCCCCATGGAGTTCTACTACCTCTCTGACCTTGACCAAGACCTCCACTCCTCCTCAAGGCTCCCAAACCATTCTACGGAGTCACTATAACTGCAGCTCCAAATTCCCCTATATCCTCAATCTTTTTTCCAAGCCTTTGCTTTGCTTCTTTGCTTTGAATGAAATCTTGTCTTCTCTCAAACCGCCACTTCTTATGCTGCTCTCTCAAATGGCGGTATCGGTATGTATCTTGCTTACTCCCCACTGCTCCCTTCTATCCTTCCCAAACTCTTGTAAGACATACACAAAAACTTGCTCCTTTAAAGTTCATGTTACTCAGCTTTAACACCCAGTTCCCCTCTTTGCTGCTCTAATCTATCAGCCTCTCAGTCACTTCCTACATTCGCTGAGAACTTTCATACCTAAAGTCTTCCCCTTTACCCTAAGCCCTGCTATCATCCTAGGTGATATCAACACCCCTGAGACCAAACTCTCCAAAACGATGGTCTTTCAGTTCTTTTGACATCCTCAATTACATAATCTACCTTTCTACCTAACCCTAACCACCTATTCCCGTGGTCACTACCTGGCTCTATTCATCATTTGAAACTGACCAACTTGTAAAGAACATAGTTCAGGTATCCTACTCTAACCACTACCTCTTTTTCTGGAAGTTTACTTATAAACCACCCTCACTGTGAACATTCTTTGACCTCAGATGACTTTCCAGTACTTAACTTTGTACCTTCTACCCATCTATCTTCTTTCTACTATATTCATTTGTTATGCAACTTAAATTCCGTGCTCTATTCTGTTAAAAATACTCTTATGAATACCCCAAACCCCTTAGATTCCTGTCTTGCAAAACCCCAAGCCCAGATGGTAACCCAGCTACCCGCTTTCTTCATACGTAAACCCAAGTGCAATTAGAAAAAGTAACACAATAGGACAGATAGATACAACTATCACTTCATGATCAACCTCAGTGAGTACACAATAATGTTCTTTTCTCTGTAAAATTACTTTCCACTCTCTACATTTATTCAAAATTTTCTCCATTCTCTTCAAACTTTTAATCTCCATCATTTCCTTCTTTTCATAGAAGAGAAGCTATCAAACAAGAAGTCTTGCAACTTCTAGCTACCAAACACCTTTACAATCTTAACACCTCCAATCTGGCTTCTGCTTCCATCAAACAGGTCTCTCTGAGGCTACCAATGGGACATTTTTTCAATCCACATTTAACTTGATCTCTCGTAAGTACCAGACATAGTGGATCAATTGAATGCTTGAGGCATTCTCTTCCCTTATGTGGTAGGCTGAAAAATACAACCCCCAAAATATCAGGTCCTAGTCCTTGGAACCTGTGAATGTTATCTTACATGTTAAATGTGACACAATAAGAAATATATATTTGATTTAGTCTCTTGTTCCTGACACTTAGCTCCTAAAACCCTTGGAAATTCTGAAGCAATAAGCATGTCTTTTGTATGCCAATGAGATGACTACTGGCTGGAGGCCAGTAGGTAGCTTCAGGATGAACGCTGGTAGCCAGAAAGACCAAGGCATGATTATAAGGTTGGAACTTTCAGTCCCACTGCCCGCCCCCACCTCTAGGAGGGGAGAGTGACTGGAGATTGAGTCAATCACCTTTGTCCAATCACCTTTGAGACTGTGGGCACTAGGCTCAGTTCCCGTAATGAGACCTCCATAAAAAAAACCCTAAACTGTGGGGCTCAGAGAGCTTCTGGGTTGGTGAGCACATCAAGGTGCTAGGAGCACCATGTGCCTGGAGAGGGCATGGAAGCTCTGCCTACTCCTTGCCCCCATACCTTGTCCTGTGTATCCCTTCCATCTGGCTATTCCTGAGTTTCATCCTTTACAATAAACCAGTAACAGTAGGTGAAGTGCTTTTCTGAATTCTGAGAGCCATTGCTAGCAAATTATCAAACCAGAGAGGAGGGGTTGTAGGAAGCCACCCACCCCCAACCTCGACTTCATAGCCATTTGGTCAGAAGTACAGTGGCCCAGACTTGCAACTAGCATCTGAAGTGGGGGTAATCTTGTGGGACTGAGCCCTTAACCTGTAGGGTCTGCACTAACTCCAGTAGTTAGGGTCAGAATTGAATTGTAGGACAACCAGTTGGTGTCCAGAAAGTTGGTGAATTGGTTGGCATAAGGAAAAAACCCACACATTTGGTGTCAGAAGTGTTCTGTAGGTAAAATCAGCTCAGAATAGGGACCTTCCTGGCGGTCCAGTGTTTAAGACTCGGCAATTCCACTGCAGGGGGCGCAGGTTCGATCCCTGGTTAGGGAACTAAGATCCCACATGCCGCTAGGTGCAGCCAGAAAGGTTTAAAAAAAAAAAAAAAAAAAAAATCAGCTCAGAATAAAGGTTTGGCAAATGTAATTACACTGAGGATCTTGAGATGAGATTATCCCAGATTATGCAGGTGGACCCTAAATGCCATCACAAATGTCCTTATAACAGAGGGAGATTAGACACAGAAAAAGAGGAGGCAATGTGACCACAGAGCCAGTAACTGGAGTGGGGTGGCCACAAATCAAGGAATGGTGGCAGCCACCAGAAGTAGTAAGAACCTCTGGAGGAAGCACAGTCTTGCTAACACCTTGATTTCAGCCCAGTAATACTAATTTCAGACTTCTGACCTCCAGAACTATGAGAGAATATAAAGTTCTATTGGTTCAAGCCACTGTGGTATTAAAGCAGCTGTAGAAAACTAATACAATGTAGCTTCTTTAATAATTCACTTAGTTTGCTGAAATCAGTTCTTCTTGAGCTTCTTTAATGAGTCATCATCCTCCTTACCTGTACATTAAAATGGGGAATTGCTCAAAGGCTAGGAATTCTCTTCTCTCTATGTATTCCTTTGCTCCAGTTAGTTTCAACCACATCCACAGCAATTACCACCCAATACAAGAGATCTAAATGTGTATTTTTCAACTCTGATCTCTCCTCTGATTTCATATTTCCATTTAAATTGCCTACATAATATTTCCATCTGAACGTTCCAAAGGCATCTCCAATTCAACATCTCCCAGTAGCAAACCTGATCCTCTTCTAGTATTCCTTGTCTCAGCAACTGATACAACTCTCCAACCACTACATTGACCTTCCCCCAGTTCCTTAGAATATGTAAGGCCCTCCCTCTCCTGATGGCTTCTGCATATGCTTTCTCTCAGGCTACACTGCTCTGAACAAGTTCTACTCAACCTACTTCCTATCCTTACTGTTGAGTTCCTGCTCATCCTTCCAACCGCAAATTTCAGTTCAGCTGTCACCTTCGCAGAACCTTCCCTGACTCTCCAATTTAAATTGGGTAACCTTATACACTTTTATGACACCATGTTCTTCTCATTTTATTTATCAGAGTTCTAATTATCCACTTATTTTTTGTGATTAATTCTCTTCTCCACTAGACTATAAACTCCAAGAAGGCAGGGAATGGTTGTTTTATTCACTCTATATACTATATATATAAATATATATATATACACACACACATATATACTATGTGCCTGGCATATAGGAAACACCAAATAATATTTGCCAATTGAACAAATGAAAAATGAAAACTATTACTTCAAGTGTGAGTGTCCTGGAAGCCACCTAAGCCTTCTTCCCTTATAGTTGGCCCTCCATATCTGTAGATACAGAGGGGTGACTGTTCTACGCCTTTTTATATAAGGGACTTGAGTGTCCACAGATTTTCGTATCCACAGGGGGTCCTGGAACTAATCCCCCATTGATATCGAGGGACGACTAATTTTTACATTTAGTTACCAAGGCTATTATTAATACGTTTTAACTCAGATCCATAGTTATTTAGATTTTCCTAAAGTAAAAAAATATATATATAATTGTCCAATATTACCCATTATATATTAAATAGAATTCAGTTCCTTTAAAACAATAGTTCTTGAAGAAACTCTAAAATAAAAATTAATAAAGCTGACTTCTGCTTCTGGCATGGTGGAGTACTAGGATCAGATTTACCCTCTTTCAGTAACTAGAAAGAGGAAAAACTATGATACTGTTATCAGACACTGGATAACAGAGAAATTAGGTCTTCAACGCCTGGGAAAAAAAAAAAAGAGGAAAACAAGTAAGTTAAGCCTTGTAATTTCTCTGCTGTTCTGCCTAGGGGCCCTTTCCACACCACTGTGCAGAAACAGCCACACTAAACAGAGCACAGCAGCCTCACTGAGTTGAGAAGCCAGATTAGGAAGGCGAAAGAGATGGAAATCTTGAGGGCACAGTAGAGAGAAGAGAGCCACTCAAAGAAAGAGCTCCAGAAATCAGCAGAGGAGTCCTCCTCAGTCTTTAGCCAAATACCAATCTACACATGCATATGGCAAAACTCCATTAAGTTGGTAAAGGACAACTGCCAGGGAGCTAAAAGATAAAGTTCCCAGAACTTATTCAGAAACAAGGATAAAAATTACCACAGACTTCTCCTCTGAAACTGTGCAAGCCAGAGACAAGGAAACTACAACTTTAAAGTGCTGAAAAACAAAAATGTAAACCCAAAAATGCCTATCATTGTCTTTTTCACTCTCATTCTCTCACAAATGTACAAGAATTTTCCAGAGTCTAAGAAACTTGTGATACCACAACAGATTATATTGTATTTTCTTTGGGAAAGGTTATTTTTCATAAAAAAGTTATTTATATTAACCTGTAATTGGTTTATTATTTTGTAAATGAACTGATAAATACTTTTTAAAGTTCTTAATTTTAATTTCTAATAAGGTAAATTTTGATTGCTATAGCCCACATAAAGAAAACCTGTTTGAGAGCCTCAATAATTTTTACATAAAGATATTCCAATACTAAAAAGTTTGAAAGTGACTGCTTTAGGCATAGTGGCCTCATCAAATCAGTGTTCTTTTGTGATGCCACAGAGCTTGTGCGAAAGTTTTTCATTACAAATTCAATTTCTCTAATAAATACACAGCTTTCTTACTTTGTCAGTCTGCGTAATGCATTATCTTTGAAAAGAATTTGTCCATTTCATCTAAATTATTTAATTACTCGTATAAAATTGTTTATAATACTCCCTTAGTCTAGGATATATTATGATGTCCCTCTTTCAGTCTAGATATTGATAATTTGTGGCTTCTCTCGTTTTATACTGATCAGTCTGACTACAGATAACAATTTTACTGATTTTTCCCCCCCAAATATTAACTGTATCAATTTCAACCCTCCAATACTTGACACAATTGGGGTTTTGGTGATGGCCCTTTAGTCTTTATAACACCCGATGGCAATGGTGGTATGATCAAATATATAAACATTTAGAAGATCTGCAGACCTCATTCAACCAGTATTTTCCAAATTACCAATGCATGGGCAAAAGATTTATTTAAATACAAGATAGACCAAAGGGTTTAATATAATACAGCAAGAAAATTTTCTTCATATGGTTTCAGATTTCACACTGCAGCTAAACTGTTAAATTTTGGTGCAATATAAAACAGAAAGATCTAAATTATCTGTATGATGAAATGGGAAGTACACACAAGCACTTCTGTTATGTACTGAAAAATAACTGTTGTCAAAAAAAGCACCATGCAACTATCTGAGTTGTGAGCCACTTTTCCATGGAACACTATCTAACTTGAAAGAAAACGGACAAACCATTACTTGGACTAGAGTATCCGGAAGATGTTTTCTTGAAAATGTACAAAGTGAGCTTATATTACTTCAAGGAAAACAAATGACAGTATTTACTACCAATGATAAAATTCTAACTTTAAATTAAAATTTTGGAAATTTTATACCTGTCCGTGGGAGACTTGGCAGCTTCCCAAGGTTCTTCTGATAAGACAGGTAGTGATATTAACAAATGGTTTTTTTAATATTATATAATGTGGCAGCTCAAACTTCTTGGTTTCAGGAGCCCTTAAACCCTTTAAAATTATTGAGAATCCCAAAGAACTTTTATTTATGTGGATTATACTTATCAATATTTACTATATTAGACATTAAACCTGAGCATTTAAATTTTTAAAACTTATTTAAAAATAACAAAACAAACCTACTACATGTTAATATAACTAGCATTTTGATGGGAAATAACTATTTTTTAAAAACTCTAGTGAGAAGAGTGTCACTGCTTTACCTTTTTTCAAATCCCTTTCCTGTCCAGTTTAATTTCATACAGCTGGATTCTTTCATGTGCTTCTGCACTCACTGTTACCACATCACAGGTCAGGCCACATGGCCTCTGAAAAACTCTTGAGAACAAGCATGGAAAAAGGCAAATAGCATCTTAGTATTACCGTGAAAACAGTTAAACTTCATGGAACCCTTGCAATTCCTTCCTATATTTTCCACTGTTAAAGTTAAGAGATGGTAATAAACCTTAGCAGAACAAGGTACAGAGAACCAATGTTGTAAATCTCTTCTTTTATAAAAATTCTTACTCTGTTAAGGACACATTTCTTTTAAGCAAAATATACTTCTTTAGGCTTTATCCCTAATCAAAGCAGTTATCATTACTCTAGTCCCCAATTAATATATACTAACACTACTTTTAGATCCCTTTAAACATATACATGTATGCGTGAACCCATGTGTGTAAATATATATAATCTCTCTCACACATGCACAGAATACATCAAAAGAAATACACCAAAACATTATTAGCAAGATTATGGATAGTTTTGATCTTTTTATCTTTATTTTTTCCCCAATATTCTATATGTACTTGCATTTGGTTAAAAAAAAAAGGAAAAATGCTTCCCACTACTCTCTTCCTCTCTTTAGCACTGGACAATATTCTTTTCAAAAGGAGTGTACCCTGACCTTAGGGAACCAGCAGGCCTTAGTAACTACAAGGAGGGAGAGAATGACAAAAATACACCCGGAAGTAGGATGCAGTGGACTCCATGTTAACATATCAAAGAACTGGAACTTAGAATTCTGATCCAAGAACCTAGGATTTCCAATAAAATATGTTCTTCTCATAAAATAATACGTCTTCTTATACAGTGCCAGCAGGAACTATGTACACCAATAAACTTATTACAAATATTTAGCTCTCTGTACCTTATAAGTGTTCTCACTTACTCTCCTTAGATCTTATATCATCACAGAATACAGTACTTTAAAATTCATACTCTTAAGGGATTTAATAAACTTTTAAAAAAAGAGACCTCAATCTTTGTGGAGATTACCACTATTCATGAAAATGTCTGTCTCTTGGCCAAAAATAATTGCAGCAAAGGGCCAATAACTCACAGCAATGAAATACAAGGCTCTAAATTCTTCTAATTAGGAATCTCAAAACTCTATTACTTTATAACTGGTGCCTGCAATGTCACACCCATTATGCCATAATTAATGTGAAGAGAAGGGAGAACATGATGCTGAATCACAAACAACTCTTCCACTTAACCAGCAGAGGAGAGGCAGCAGAAAGAAGTGATTAAAACTCAGACTCTGGAACAGAGTCTGAGTACCGATTCTGGCCCCATCATCCTGGGCAATTAACTTAATTTCATCTGCCTCAGTTTCCCCATCTGTAAAATGGAGGAGAGGGTAGAATAATAATCTACCTACAAGGTTGTTAGAAGGATTAAATGAATGTTAATATTCATAAAGTGCTGGCACATAGTAAATATTTTTTAAAGAAAAAGTAACAAAACCCTGAAGTTAAAGTTCAAACACTTCAAAAATAAATGATGAAATAATTGTAGAAATGCAGAAAAGCCAAATCGAATCGTTTAGAATACTGTATGCTCAACTTTCTAGCTTCTTAAAATGGTATAGCAATGTGGTGTTCAATTGTATCTGAATACAGCAGGAGTCCAAACTGCTGAAGTACAAATCACTTTCAGGGACTTCATAGAAGAGTATGGCTCTATGTAACTTGAAGTGTCTTTATGCCCACATAAATTGAACAGAAAAATGTTCTGGTTTTGAAATAAGGAAGGTTACACCGAATACTAGCATGGACTGGAGGCCTTAGTTGTTCTGCAGACCACCAGAAAAACCAAACAGCTGATCCTGTGTGGCAAATCTGTTCAAAATGTGAATGAAAGAAATGAACAATCATATATAATTAAGACTGAAACTAATTTCCTAAAGAAATGGAGTCTTCCAGGTTGAGTCAGGGTCTGTACAAGTTGAAACGCAGACATCTTATACTGCCAGAAAGCCAGGAAGCGCTCCATGACCAACCAGGTCAGATCAAAATGACAGAGTAGGGCTTCCCTGGTGGCACAGTGGTTAAGAATCCACCTGCCAACGCAGGTGACACGGATTCGAGCCCCGGTCCGGAAAGATCCCACATGCCGCGGAGCAACTAAACCCGTGTGCCACAACTGCTGAGCATGTGCTCTAGAGCCCACAAGCCACAGCTACTAAGCCCACATGCCACAACTACTGAAGCCCGTGCACCTAGAGCCCATGCTCTGCAACAAGAGAAGCCACAGCAATGAGAAGCCCACACACCACAATGAAGAGTAGCCCCCGCTCGATGCAACTAGAGGCAGCCCACGCACCACAACGAAGACCCAACGCAGCGAAAAATAAATAAATGTTTTATATGACAGAGTAGTCACCTTAAAAAATTCCCACTGACCAAATCTGGGACAATTTGAACATCAAAAATAAATAAATAAATAAATGACACCTAAAGCAAGCAGAAGAAAAGAACAATAAGAATTAGAGTAGAAATCAATAAAATTGAAAACAGAGAAAAAATCAAAAACCAAAGCTGTTTTTCAAAAATATGAATAAAATTGATAAATGTATAGCTAGACTAAGCAAGAAAAAAAAAAGAGAAGACACAAATTACCAGTAAAAAGACAGATCATCACTACTAATTGCAAGAACATCAAAAGGATAATAAAGGAATATTAGGGAAAACTCTGTATCCACAAATTGGATAACTGAGATGAAATGGACCAATTTTGTGAAAGACATAATCTACCAAAATTCACACAAAGAGACGTATATAATCTGAATAGGCCTAAAATTGAATCAATAGTTATTAACCTTCAACTGAAAGCACCAAGACCAAATAGTTTCACTGGTGAATTACACCAAACATTTAAGGATAAAAAAAAAAAAAAAAAAGATATCAATTCTCTACAATCTCTTCCAGAAAACAGAAGTAGACGAAACACTCCCCAACTCATTTTTATGAGGGCTGCATTATTCTAATACCAAAATCAAATACATTACAAGAAAACTACAGAACAGTATCTCTTTTGAACACAGATGCAAAAATCCTCAACAAAGTATCTACAATCAAATCTAACAATGTATAAACAGAATTCTATACCACAATGAAGGGGGCTTTATTCCAGGAATTCAAGGCTGGTTCTAAAATTTATAAATGTAACCCACCACATCAAGAGGCTAAAGAAGAAAAATTATATGATCATACCAACAGAAGAAGAAAAAGCATTTGACAAAATCTAATACCCATTCATGATAAAAGAGAACTCTCAGAAAACTAGGAATAGAATTTGAGATTATGAATTCCTCAGCTTGAAAAAAAACATCTACCAAAAAAAAAAAAAAAAAGACCTACAGTTAACATTATACTTAATGATAGGAAACTGGATTCTTTCCCTCTAAACTCAGGAACAAGGTAAACATGTCCTCTCACCACTACTATTCAGTATTATACTGGAAGTTCTAGCTATTGCAATAAGACAACAAAAGAAATTCAAGGGTATAGAGATTGTTAAAGAAGAAATAAAATTGCTTTTGTTCACAGATGAGATGATTATATACAGAAAAATTCCCAAGGAATGGAGAAACCCAAAAACCTCCTAGCTGATACAGTTGTTTCCACTTGGGTAAAAATTAACTTTGATACTGCTATACACATATACATACTGGAACGGAACAATTAAGTAAATGGATGGTGTATGGTGGGAGGCAGGTTTCTCACCGTTGGAGGAAATTTATGACCAATAAGGGGAGAATGCCAGAATGATTAATGTGGTAATGGATTAGAACAGAAGACAGCAAGAACTCATGTTAACTTTAATAACTGACACAGACGGTTTTACACATAGAAAGATTTATAGACATGTATATAGACACATATTTATATACATGTGTGTCAAGATATACGTATTCATTTCTTTACTCTGCTGAGAGTCCCTAAAAGAAACCACATCCCGGAAGCAACAAGCACATCTCACCCAGATCTTTGTTTCTAATACCATTCTCCAATAAAATGAAAGTGGACTCCTTCGAGAAATGGTTGATTCTAGGTCTGGGGCAGAAAATAGACAAGATGAGCTAGGAGTCTCTTGTAGTGCCAGAAAGTAAGGATGTCCTCAAAAACAAATAAAAATACCCACTTTGATGGAGGTAAATCAGAGGGGCACAGGAGCCAACTGAAAGATCTCTTAATGGCCAAAGATAGAACAATCTGAACAAAATAAAGTAGTACTGGATTATAATCCAAAATTTAAAATAAACACCTATGAATCTATACTGATATTACTGACTGAATAAATTAATAAATGGGAGAAGAGACAAATCTCTCAAGCAGCAGGATTCTAAATGATTCACGTACTCTACTCTCAAGGAGAGAGGGTATAAATCCTCATTCTTCAAGGCTGCACACAGTGACTTCTTCCAAACAGTACACACACCAGGAAAGGCATTAGGGGAGAGATCTGACAAACATTACCTCAGCCAAGTGATCAAGGTCAACATCAACAGTCATAAATTATGTTAATGGTTTTCCCCCCTGATATTATGTGATGAAAATGTCAATTTACCTCTGTGATCTTCCCCTCCAAAACCCATAATCTTAGTCTAAAAATAAGAAAAGCATCAAATTCCAATAAAGGGGCATCCTACAAAATACCTGTACAGTGCTCCTCAAAACTGTCAACATCATCAAAAAATTCAAGGAATGTCTGAGAAACTCAAAGCCATGAAGATCCTAAGGAGACATGAAAGCTACATGTAATGTGGTATCCTGGATGGGATACCTGGAACAGAAAAAGGACATTAGGTAAAAGCCAAGGAAAGCTGAATAAACTATCAACTTTAGCTATTGATAATGTATCAGTATTAGTTCACTAATTATAACCAATGTACCCTCCTAATGTAGGATGTTAATAACAGGAGAAACTGGGTGCAGCGTATATGGGAACTCCCTATAATATGCTCTCATTTTTTCTGTAAATCTAAAGTTCCTAAAAAATAAAGTCTACTAAAAAAAGGAATAGTGACTAAATGACTACACACACCCCGGCCAAAAAAAACCCAAAAATCTTTGTGATTCCAAGAGAGAGAAAGAGAAATAAAATTATTTGACACCTTTGGAGATGACCAGTCACCAATTTTCAGAGTTGAAATCGAGTTCAGAGTTTCAGAGTTGAAAGAATTCTCAGAGTTAAAGAGTTGATACATCAAAAGAAAATAAGCATATCCCTCATCTTTTCAGGTAGAACTGTAGTTCGATCTCAGTTGATATGGAAAAGGTTTTTTTTTTTTTTTTTTTTTTTGCCGGTACGCGGGCTTCTCACTGTTGCGGCCTCTCCCGTTGCGGAGCACAGTCTCCGGACGCGCAGGCTCAGCGGCCATGGCCCACGGGCCCAGCCGCTCCGCGGCACGTGGGATCCTCCCAGACCGGGGCACGAACCCGCGTCCCCTGCATCGGCAGGCGGACTCTCAACCACTGCGCCACCAGGGAAGCCCTGGAAAAGGTTTTTTTAACGGAAGACAGCTGGCTAATAGATCCAGAAGGATGATAAGGTTACAAAAGCACCACTTTGCAACCCCAAATTAAATTACTGGTTTAGATAAGGCTTATCAATATATGCTAAAAATATCAGGTAAAAGGCTGCTGGGAAACTGAATATTTGGAGGGAACCAAAGTATCACCTCACCAGTCAACTGCTAATTGCAAAGGCATCATGTTTATAACAGACAAATTTAGTGAATACCATCTTAACCAAATGATCACATTTCAAGTAGACAACCTAATATGATATGCCTTGTGTTATGAATCAATACAATGTACACAGAAGCAACTAAGCCAAAAAATCTAAATATAATGCAGCCTTTAGACCCAACCTTCTGTTTTTAGGAAACACAATGGTTAGGGATAAAAGTTAAATACCATAAGGAGGCCTTCCCTGGTGGCACAGTGGTTGAGAGTCTGCCTGTCGATGCAGGGGACACGGGTTCGTGCCCCGGTGCGGGAAGATCCCACATGCTGCAGAGCGGCTGGGCCCGTGAGCCATGGCCACTGGGCCTGCACGTCCAGAGCCCGTGCTCCGCAACAGGAGAGGCCACAACAGTGAGAGGCCCGCGTACCGCCAAAAAAAAAAAAAACCATAAGGAAACAATCAGACAAATCCAGAATGCAAGAACATTCTATAAAACGATTGGTCTGATCTCTTCAAGATGCTAATATCATGCGGGAGAAAAGTGGAGGTGGGGACAACTGTAGTAAGTTAAAAGTGACTAAAGTAACAACAATCAAATGTAATACATGAACTTTGATAGAATTCTGGCTTGAGAAAACCCACTACAAATGGACAACTAGAAAAACTTGAATACAGACTAAATATTAAGGGTTCCCCCTCCCCATATATGACATTTGTAAGAGAATGTGTTAATTTTAGGAGATGCTTTAGGGGTCAAATACAGCAAAAAAAAAAAGTCTCTATTAAGAGAGAAATAAATATAACGAAGTGTTAACTGTATGCAAGTGGCAGTATACAGGTGTTCACTGTCCTTTCAATTTCTCTTTATGTTTGAACATCCTTAATAAAAGCTGGGAGGTGTGGAAGAATACAGTCAATTAAAAAAAAAAAAAAGGTGATTAAATCATCAGTTGTAAACCACCAGAAGATAGTAAGAGCAGATTCTATGGGCAGGTGTAACAAACGTGGATTTTAAACCAGTCTCCTATGACACATACACTGCATGAACATTAGCAAAGTAGGGGCATGAAAGAGATGGTATCAGTTTAAGAAACAATTCCTATTCTAAAGTTTAAAATATCAACCAAAACTCTACCGATAAAAACATCTAAGACTGAACACCTCCAGTACCTCTTATTTTTTCAGAAGAAAAAAGGGACTACAAAAGAGATACTTTGGAACAGGCGGAGGGGAAGATGGCAGAAGAGTAAGATGCGGAGATCACCTTCCTCCCCACAGATACACCAGAAATACATCTACACGTGGAGCAACTCCTACAGAACACCTACTGAACGCTGGCAGAAGACCTCAGTCCCAAAAGGCAAGAAACTCCCCACGAACCTGGGTAGGGCAAAAGAAAAACCAGAGACAGAAAGAATAGGGACGGGACCTGCACCAGTGGGAGGGAGCTGTGAAGGAGTAAAGGTTTCCACACACTAGGAAGCCCCTTCGCGGGCGGAGACTGCGGGAGGCGGAGGGGGGAGCTTCGGAGCCATGGAGGAGAGCACAGCCACCGGGGCGCGGAGGGCAAAGCGGGGAGATTCCCGCACAGAGGATCGGTGCCGACCGGCACTCACCAGCCCGAGAGGCTTGTCGGCTCACCCGCCGGGGCGGGCGGGGCTGCGAGTTAAGGCTCAGGCTTTGGTCGGAGCGCAGGGAGAGGACTGAGGTTGGCGGCTTGAACACAGCCCGACGGGGTTAGTGCACCACGGCTGGCCGGGAGGGAGTCCGGGAAAAAGTCTGGAGCTGCCGAAGAGGCAAGAGACTTTTTCTTCTCTCTTTGTTTCCTGGTGCGCGAGGAGAGGGGTTTAAGATCGCTGCTTAAAGGAACTCCAGGGCTTCCCTGGTGGCGCAGTGGTTGAGACCTGCCGAAGAGGCAAGAGACTTTTTCTTCCCTCTTTGTTTCCTGGTGCGCGAGGAGAGGGGTTTAAGAGCGCTGCTTAAAGGAACTCCAGAGACGGGCGTGAGCCACGGCTAAAAGCGCGAACCCCAGAGACGGGCGCGAGCCACGGCTAAAAGCGCGGACCCCAGAGACGGGCGCGAGCCACGGCTAAAAGCACGAACCCCAGAGACGGGCGCGAGCCATGGCTAAAAGCACGGACCCCAGAGATGGGCGGGAGACGCTAAGGCTGCTGCTGCCGCCACCAAGGGGCCTGTGTGCGAGCACGGATCACTGTCCACACCCCTCTTACGGGGAGCCTGTGCAGCCCGCCACTGCCAGGTTCCCGGGATACAGGGACAACTTCCCCGGGAGAATGTACAGCGGGCCTCAGGCTGGTGCAATGTCACGCTGGCCTCTGCCGCCGCAGGCTTGCCCCGCACTCCGCGCCCCTCTCTCCACCCCGGCCTGAGTGAGCCAGAGCCCCCGAGTCAGACTCCTTTAACCCCGTCCTGTCTCAGCAAAAAGCAGATGCCCTCCAGCAACGTACACGCAGAGGCGGGGCCAAATCCAAAGCTGAGCCCCTGGGAGCTGTGAGAACAAAGAAGAGAAAGGGAAATCTCTCCCAGCAGCCTCAGAAGCAGCGGATTAAAGCTCCACAATCAACTTGATGTACCCTGCATCTGTGGAATACATGAATAGACAACGAATCATCCCAAATTGAGGAGGTGGACTTTGAGAGCAAGAATTATTATTTTTTCCCCTTTTCCTCTTTTTGTGAGTGTGTAAGTGTATGCTTCTGTGTGAGATTCTGTCTGTGTAGCTTTGCTTCCACCATTTGTCCTAAGGTTCTATCCATCCCCCTTTTTTTCCTAAATAATTATTTTTTAATTTAATAACTTTATTATATTTTACTTTATTTTACTGTATCTTCTTTCTTTCTTTCTTTCCTTCCTTCCTTCCCTCCTTCGTTCCTCCCTCCCTCCTTTCTTTCCTTCTTTTCTTCTTTCTTCCTTCCTTCCTTCCTTCCCTCCCTCCTTTCTTCCTTCCTTCCTTCATTCATTTGTCTACTAATTCTTTCTCTCTACTTTTCCTCCCTTTTGCAGCCAGGACTCAGTGCTGTGCCTCTGAGGTGGAAGAGACAACTTCAGGTCACTGGTCAACAAGAGACCTCCCAGCTCCACATAATATCAAAGGGCGAAAATCTCCCAGAGATATCCATCTCAACACCAGCACCCAGCTTCACTCAACGACCAGCA
>NW_006770580.1:0-1278 GCF_000442215.2 Lipotes vexillifer | reverse complement strand
TGAGAGAGAGAGAGAGAGAGAGAGAGGGAGGGAGGGAGGGAGGGAGGGAGAGAGGGAGAGAGGGAGAGGATGAGAGAGAATATGTTTGTTGTTGTGCAGTCTCTTACAGCTGAAAGCAATTCTGACCCAAATTTATGCAACGATTTGGCTCCAATATTTCGAAAAAATGTCGTAGTTCTGTCTCATCACGTCAATACGAAAGGTATATGGAAAGCAAATATGTAAAAATTCCTGAAATAAAATCAAAGAGACTTCTGACAGTGTCCAGTCAAGCTACAGATGACCTTAAGCTGCAGCCATTGCCAAGTTATTCTCCTTTCTAGGGATTCTTGGTACGGAGCTTTGCTCATGCTCAGTGAATTCCAGACTAACTTTGGAGGCGCTGCCCTGGATTTACTGGGATTTCTTCAGTTGCAAGTTAAACCCACTCTAAACTAACTTAATTTAAAAGAGAATTTATTGACTTACAAAACTGAAAAAGCCCAAGTTGCATCTGGCTCCAGGCAAAGCTAGATTCCAGGTCAGTCTGTCTGTCTCTCCCCCTCCCTCCCCTGCTCTGCTTCTCTCTTGGTTTTTCACAAAGGTGAAGGTGAAGAACCAGGTGATGGTTCTCCTCTCCTTTCCAGCCTGCCCACTGCCCACCACTGACTCCCCGGCGGCGACAGCCTCTCACTGTCTCTTCATGTGATGCTTCCCTAAGTTGTTAACTGATGTTTTCTAGCCATGATTTAAGTTCATGTTTACAAAGCTACTTGGGAGACCCATGAGTTTGCAGGTTGTCAGCCCAGAACTGCTGAGCAGCACAGCATCCATGACAACTGGACAGGAGATGTGCCGGGAGAGCCCCACAGAGGTGTGCTGTGGGTCACACCAGCACACCTGCTCAACCACTCAGCTACCCTGCCGGGCAAGATGCCCCTCATCCATTAGTGGTATAGACGTTTCCCATACAGAAGTGGAGAAAAACATCCAAAAACAACCGATCTAAAAACAAAGAGGTTCCATGGAAAAGAATGAGCGCGGGTATATCAATCAGATGAGACCAGAAAATCAGGGTCATTTAGTATTAGGCAATGCAATTCAAGACAAAAAAAATTAAACTGGACCAAATGTCATTTTATGGATCAATATTTTCTGCGGATAAAGAGTGTAATTTGTGGGACTTCCCTGGTGGTCCAGTGGTTAAGACTCTACGCTCCTGATGCAGGGGGCCCGGGTTCGATCCCTGGTCAGGGAACTAGATCCCACATGCCACAGCTAAGAGCCTGCATGCTGCAA
>NW_006770579.1:0-201 GCF_000442215.2 Lipotes vexillifer | reverse complement strand
TTTTTTTTTGCGGTACGCAGGCCTCTCACCACTGTGGCCTCTCCCACTGCGGAGCACAGGCTCCAGATGTGCAGGCTCAGTGGTCATGGCCTACAGGCGCAGCCGCTCTGCGGCATGCGGGATCCTCCTGGACTGGGACACGAACCCATGTCCCCTGCATCGGCAGGCAGACTCCCAACCACTGCGCCACCAGGGAAGCCC
>NW_006770578.1:0-447 GCF_000442215.2 Lipotes vexillifer | reverse complement strand
AGATATAACGATTGTAAATATTTATGCATCCAACATAGGAGCACCTCAATACATAAGGCAAATGCTAACAACCATGAAAGGGGAAACTGAGAGTAACACAAACAAAGTAGGGGACTTTAACACCCTACTTTTACCAATGGACAGATCATCCAAAATGAAAATAAATAAGGAAACGCAAGCTTTAAGTGATACATTAAACAAGATGGACTTAATTAATATTTATAGGACATTCCATCCAAAAAGAACAGAATACACTTTCTTCTCAAGTGCTCACAGAACAGTCTCCAGGATAGATCACATCTTGGGTCACAAATCAAGCCTTGTTAAATTTAAGAAAATTGCAATCATATCAAGTATCTTTTCTGACCACAATGCTATGAGACCAGATATCAATTACAGGAAAAAAAATCTGTAAAAAATACAAACACATGGAGGCTAAACAATACA
>NW_006770573.1:0-219 GCF_000442215.2 Lipotes vexillifer | reverse complement strand
AAAAAAAAAAAAAAAAAAAAAAAGGTCAACTGAAAGCATTGTTTCTAGAGCATGAGGGGTATTCTGGAGCAGTTGGTACACTTCTTGGGCTGCCAAATTTCAGCTAAAGCATCGGGTTTCTCTTTGTTAATAAATGTCATTGGAGAGGAACTGAAGACCAGAGGTGTTATTACTGCATTATTTGTCACTGGGAACCAAAGGATGAAAGAGTAGCACTAT
>NW_006770572.1:0-281 GCF_000442215.2 Lipotes vexillifer | reverse complement strand
TACTTTGTGTGTTCCCTCCAATAGTGGAGTCTCTGTTTCCCCCAGTCCTGTCAAAGTCCTGCAGTCAACTCCTGCTAGACTTCAACGTCTGATTCTCTAGAAATTCCTCCTCCTGTTTCCGGACACCTAGGTTGGGAAGCCTGACGTGGGGCTCACAACCTTCACTCCAGTGGGTGGACTTCTGTGGTATAAGTGTTTGGTAGTCTGTGAGTCATCCATCCACCAGTTATGGGATTTGATTTTATTGTGATTGTGCCCCTCCTACCATCTCATTGTGGCTT
>NW_006770571.1:0-231 GCF_000442215.2 Lipotes vexillifer | reverse complement strand
CAAAAACAACAGAATACACATTTTTCTCAAGTGCTCCTGGAACATTCTCCAGGATAGATCATACCTTGGGTCACAAATCTAGCCTTGGTAAATTTAGGAAAATTGAAATTGTATCAAGTATCTTTTCTGACCACAACGCTATGAGACTAGATATCAATTACAGGACAAGATCTGTGAAAAATACAAACACATGGAGGCTAAACAATACACTACTTAATAACGAAGTGATCA
>NW_006770568.1:0-770 GCF_000442215.2 Lipotes vexillifer | reverse complement strand
TATATATATATATATATATATATATATATATATATATATATATATATATATATATATAAAACCAAAAATAGCCAGATTTGTATAAAAATGCACCTGAAAAGTTATTTATGAATATCAATGTTCATTTTTCCTGTGAAAAAATGGTATTTTTTTAACATCTTTATTGGAGTGTAAATGCTGTACATTGTTTTGTTAGTTGCCGCTGTATAACAAAGTGAATCAGCTGTACGTATACATATACCGCAATATACACTACCTCTTGCATCTCCCTCCTGCCCTCCCTTACCCCGCCCCTCTAGGTGGTCACAAAGCACTGAGCTGATTTCCCTGTGCTATGCAGCTGTTTCTCACTAGATGTTTTACCTTTGGTATTGTATACATGTCAATGTCATTCTCTCACTTCGCCTCCGTTTACCCTTCCCCCTCCCCGTGTGCTCAAGTATTCTCTGCGTGTTTATTCGTCCTGTCCCTAAATTCTTCAGAAGATTTTTTTTTGAGATTCCATATTTATGTGTTAGCATACGGTATTTGTTTTTCTTTTTCTGACTTCACTCTGTATGACAATCTCTAGGTCCATCCACCTCACTGCAAATGACCCAATTTCATTCCTTTTTATGGCTAAGTAATAATTCATTGTATATATGTGCCACATCTTTACCTATTCATCTGTCGATGGACACCTAGTCTGCTTCCATGTCCTTCATATTGTAACTAGTGCTTCATCGAACATCGTGGTACATGATTATTTTTGAATTATGGTTTGCTCAGGG
>NW_006770567.1:0-2352 GCF_000442215.2 Lipotes vexillifer | reverse complement strand
CTTTCCCTAGAGGACAAGGAAAAGGTCGCCTTTGAGGAAACCAGACAGGGGCCCCATAGCCAAGAGGACAGAAATCTCCATCACAGTTTCTGCAAATCTAGTCCCTTCCACATGACATAAAAGGTAGACTTGACTTCAGTGCAACATGGAAACCAAACACTTTGTCACTGAGGCGTAAAAGATATTAATTTTGGTAGCAAAAATGTTTTTTCTTCATCACTGCTTCAACAAAGGGCTGTTTTCTCAGGTTAAAAATATATGTCCTCTCCTCCTCAATCATGTGATTCATGCTAGTGATAAATTACCATCCCTCATATACTGTCCTTTGATTACTCATTATCACCCCTGCTTCCAGGATGGAGAATCAACCCCATTGGCTCCTGCCTCAGTGAATGACTGGGCACAGGACAGATTCCTCTATGTTCTTATAAAAGATTCCACACAAAAGAAATCATTCTAGGGACTTCCCTGGCAGTCCCGTGGTTAAGACTCCATGCCTCCAATGAAAGGTGTGCAAGTTTGATCCCTGGTTGGGGAACTAACATCTTACATGCCACCCAGCCAAATAATAAAAAATTTAATTAATTAATTTAATTTAATTAATAATCATGAGATTCCTTGAGAAAAAGAAAAGAAATCATTCTAAATCTTGCCACTCCCACCACACATTCCCTTATAGCTCTGGGGAGAAGTGGAAAGGGAATTGTCGACAGATTTGTGGAGACTTTGAGACTGTCCTTCAGTTTGCAGAGGCAAAAACAATGTCTTTCCAGACACACAAAAGCGGAAAGAATTCATCACCAGCAGACCTTCACTAGAAGAACTGTTAGAAGTTCTTTGCACAGAAGGAAAATGATACGAAGTGAAAACCTGGATTTACACAAAAGAATGAAGAGCACCAGAAGTGGTAACTCCATGCGTGAATATAAAGGTGCTTTTCTTGTTATTCAAAACTCTTTGAAAGATAACCAACTATTTGGTTGGCCAAAAAGTTTGTTCAGGTTTTTCCATAAGATGTTACAGAAAAACCCGAATGAACTTTTTGGCCAACCCAATACTTGAAGGAAAGGTAAAAGCAATGTACTCTGGGGTTGGTTTATAGCACATGTAGAAATAAAACATGTGACAATAGCACAATATCAAGAGAGGTTCTTATACTATACATTAAATTATAAAGGTTCTTATACTATACATTAAATTAAAGATGCATATTAAAAACCCTAAAGAAACCACTAAAATAACTCAAGAAAAAAGTAGGCTAACAAACCAATCAATGAGATAAAATAGAATCATAATAAAAATATTCAACCCAAAGGAAGGCAGAAGAGGGGGAGAAGTTCATAGAACAGATGAGACAAACAGGAAACTAATAGCAAGATGGTAGATTTAAACTATAGCAATAATAGCATCAAAATTTATGATCTAAACATGACAATTAAAAGGCAGAGTTTGTCAGATTGGGTTAAAAAAAAAAAAGAAAACAAGACCCAACACTATGCTACCTACAAAAAAACTCATTTTAAATATAAAAACCCTAACACCAAACAAAAGAAAGTGGGTGTGGCTACATTAATATCAGACAAAGTAGATTTCAGAGCAAAGAATAACAAAGGGCATTTCATAGTGAAAAGGGTTAATTCACCAAAAAGACATTCCATTCCTAAATGTTTATACAGTTAGTTTATACATACCTCAAATTATGTGGAGCAAAACTGTTAGAACTGCATGGAAAAACACAAATTCACAAGTTTAGTGGAAGATTTCAATATCCCCTTTTCAATCATTGACTTAACAAGCAGACAGAAAATCATTAATAATACTTGAACACTATCAACCAACTTGACCTAATTGACATTTGTAGAGCACTTCACCCAACAGCAGTGGAATATGTATTCTTTTCGAGTGCTCATGAAATAGTCCCCAAAATAGAGCATATTCTGGACCACAAAACAAGTCTCAATAATTCAAGTCATACAAAGTATGTTCACTGACCACTGAGGAATTAAATTGAACATCAATAACACAAAGATATCTAGAGAATCTACAAGAATTTTGGAACTAAATAACTCATGGGTCAAAGGAGAAATCAGAAGGAAAGTTAGAAAGTAGTTTGAACTAAATGAAAACGAAAATAATCAAAATTTATAGGATGTTGCTAATGTATCATGGTAAAATGCATAGCTTTAAATGCTATATTAGAAAAGATGAAAGAAAGGTCTCAAATCAGTGATTGCTTCCACCTTAAAGAGCTAGCTAGGGCTTCCCTGGTGCCACAGTGGTTGAGAGTCTGCCTGCCTATGCAGGGGACACGGGTTCGTGCCCCGGTCCAGGAAGATCCCACATGCTGCGGAG
>NW_006770565.1:0-288 GCF_000442215.2 Lipotes vexillifer | reverse complement strand
ATGTATTTATTGTAAAAGAGAAAAAAAACACTGAAGACTAAACAAATTAAATGGTTATGAAAAGCCAAGAGAAACAGGAGGAACAAGATTTTTCTGTGTATAGCCTTTTGTATAGCTTTGACTTTTAAACCACTATTATCTATTCCAAAGAGAAATTTAAGAAAAATATTTCACATTTAAAAAAGCAAAATGGGGCTTCCCTGGTGGCGCCGTGGTAGGGAGTTCGCCTGCCGATGCAGGGGACACGGGTTCATGCCCCGGTCCAGGAGGATCCCACATGCCGCGGAT
>NW_006770563.1:0-5169 GCF_000442215.2 Lipotes vexillifer | reverse complement strand
GCCATCTTGCTACTGTATCTTCAGCCCCAGGAAACTTACTACCGGCCAGCATATGATGCTATCGCAGAAAGGTACGGTTTGTAAGGAAGCCCATCTTTACACTCAACTGGGCTCTTGGAATGGGAGCCCACTGGTCCTCTGGGTTGTGGAGGCCGTGGTCCAGGGTGCATAAGCTCATTTTCTCAGCTGATGAGGAGAGACAAGGAGAAACCAGAAGGTCGGGGAGAGGCTGCCCATCCTGATCTTCCGAAGGAGAGGCACAGTGGGGGAAGGGCGAGGGAAGGGGGACCTAGAAGAGGAGTCAGGACCATTACAATCCATCAAATCTACCAGCCATGCTTTCTTAAAAACAAAGGGCGGGGGCTTCCCTGGTGGCACAGTGGTTGAGAGTCCGCCTGCCAATGCAGGGAACATGGGTTCGTGCCCCGGTCCAGAAGGATCCCACATGCCGTGGAGCGGCTGGGCCCGTGAGCCATGAGCGGCTGGGCCCGTGAGCCATGGCCGCACAGCCTGCGCGTTCGGAGCCTGTGCTCTGCAACAGGAGAGGCCACAAGAGTGAGAGGCCCGCGTACAGCAAAAGAAAAAGCAACAAAAAAAAACAAAGGGCGGGTGAGGTGGGGGGATGGGAAATGAATGTGTCTGGCATCTAATGAAGTCCTGAGCAATAGGAAACGTTAGGCCTCTGCGAAGCAAATTGTGGGCCAAACGAGCTCATTTTTTAGCAGAATTATTAAATTAGCAGATGAAGGAAACACATAAGACATTATGGATCTTGCTCTTAGCGAAGCCCTCAGTAGAGGGTTGTGCAGATGCTTGCTACATTCCTTCCATCCGGGGTTGGGGGAAAGCTGGCGTCCCTTGGATCCCCACTGGGAGGGCCGGGTGGGGGTGATGTGTAATGAACATCTGGGCCGGGTGCTGTCTTGGGGGCTTTAAGTCCACAAACCCATTCAATCTCCACGACAATCGAGGAAAGGTGACTGTTGTCATTTCAGAAGGGAAGATGGGCTCAGAGGGGTGAAGTGCCTCCCCTCAGCTCACAGAGTCAGTGGCAGAGCTCATGGCTGAATCTCCGTCTGCCTGAGTCCAAACCCAGTGCCCTTGCCCCAGGGGTAAGGAAAATCTCCCTGCCAGGAGCTCTCGGGTGTGACTTTGAAATGGAGCAAAGGGACATGAAAAATCAGTCGGGTAAGAGACAAGAGCTGGAGTCGGGCAGGGAGGGCTGAGTCCGGGATAGGAGGGGAAGCCAGGGGAAGCCGGCTTCCAGCAGCAGGGCTGATTCTAACCACTGCTTTTAGGAAGATGTGATGAATGGACATGTGTTCAGAGAAACGAAAGAGCACAGAATCCGGGCCATGTGGGGAATAGTTAAGTCAACAACCAGGTCTCTGTCGCTTGTTCAAAGTATTCACAGTCCTGTCCTGGAGGATGCGGGTGACTCCTGTGGTCTCAGCGGGTTGGTTGGGTCAGTGGTATCCCACACAAAGGCAAGGAGAGCTTTCTAAGGATGGAGGTGTCCAGCCCTGTAGGGAGTGAGCATCCCATCACTGGAGACATTCCAGGAGCCGACATAACTTGGGAGGAGAGACTGACTCTGGGTAAGACAAAAGACTGGCTAAAGCCCCTCCCAGCACGACAATTCTCTATCTTCAAACTCAAGCTCGAGGAAGAGTATCCCAACAGCAAAGCTCTCCAGAGATTCCTGCAGAAATCTGACAGTGGAGAGGGAGAATCTGTATTTGTTTCTGAGATCTGCTAGTGACTCACTGTGGGCGTGAAGACAGAGGAGAGGCACTTAGTGACCCCTGGAGACACCCTCTAGTCTGAGGATTGCTTCTAGGCAGCAAGGTGACTGACAGGCCTTTCCAAATCCTCCCAGCATGGGGGGCGGGCCTTCACTTGCAGAGAACCTTTTCTAGCAGTGAGAACCAACCCATCAAAAATAAGAGAGAAGAGCCAAGGCAAAGGAGGAGGTGACTGAGCAGGGACGATTTCCCAAGCCACCTGCTTACAAACCTTCCCTAAAGTCCTAGTGTGTGCCAGAGTCCCAGACAGACAGAAATGAGCCGTGGGAAGCTGGAGTGCTGTGGGCAAGCTGAGGCATGGTCATCAACCTCTCTCATAAAAACTGGATAGAGCCAGGGGAAAAGGGGACCAGGCAAGGAGGTGGGTTTGCTCAGACCACAAGAGACCACATCTATCTGGGGCATCTCTGGTTATGAATCAGTGGTCTTTGTAACTCTGGAAAGGATTTGGCTGGAGGGAGATAGAGGAAAGATGGTGCAGGAATGGGGAGAGATAGGGGATGGGGGTATGGGGAGATGGGGGAAAAGCCAAGAAGCCAGAAGTGGCCAGATTTTGTAGGGTTTTGAATGCCAATCTGAGTTCTTTTTTTAAAAAAATAATTAATTAATTAATTTTTGGCTGCGTTGGGTCCTCGCTGCTGCGTGCGGGCTTTCTCTAGTTGCGGCGAGCGGGGGCTAGTCTTCGTTGCGGTGCGCGGGCTTCTCATTGCAGTGGCTTCTCTTGTGGAGCATGGGCTCTAGGCTTGTAGGCTTCAGTGTTGTAGCTCGCCGGCTCTAGAGCGCAGGCTCAGTAGTTGTGGCTCACGGGCTTAGTTGCTCCCCGGCATGTGGGATCTTCCCAGACCAGGGCTCGAACCCAGGTTCCCTGCACTAGCAGGCGGATTCTTAACCACTGTGCCACCAGGGAAGCCCCAGTCTGAGTTCTTGATGCTGGAGGCAGCGAGGTACCGTTGAAACTTCCCACATGGGAGAGGATCAAGACGAGGATTGTGTGGCTGCCATGTGGAGGCTGCATGGAGGGAATGAGACTGGACGCCCGGAGGCCAGGGAGGGGGTCATTCCAGAATCCGGGGATATTGGCAGCCCAGGTGGGTTGCTAAGAAGAGCTGGTTAAGTGCAAAAAGTTCTGTGCATGTGTGAGCACACCTCCAAGTGAATGTATATTTCTTTGCTCACATTTGGGTGGGAACATGTTTATGTGGGTCTGTTTGCCAGTGTGCCTCAGGGTGTATATTTGTCTTGCTGTGGAGGGGTATGCATGTATGCATGCCTGGCTCAGGAATCCTGAGGCTTTGATTCTGCGCGCACGCACGTTTGTGTGTGTGTGTGTGTGTGTGTGTGTGTGTGTGTATGCGCTCACATGCACATCATGCCCAGGAAGAGAGGCGGTACCAGTAAATCCTGCTTTCAGCCTTCAGGAACAAGTCAAGCAGACAAATATTGCCATGGCCCTGAGACCAGGCTCTATCCACCTGAATTCCCTCTCTGGAACTCCTGCCACTACCCCTTATAACTACATGGACACTCCACAGAAGACACCATGGGATGGGCTGCATCCATCTCATGAGGGCCTCCCCCGCAGCACTCGGCCCGTTACCACCTCCCACTCCTGCCTGTGGGCCCTTAGATGACTTAGTAACTGCCTTGACCTGGATGGGTGATGCCAATCCTTCCTGTTTCTTTAGCAGAGGGGTAGGGGGGTACTATGGGTGAAGTTCCTGGTTGAAGGACAGACGCGGTCCCCTCCCCACCCCACAAGGCTCACCCTACATTGCATCCAGGATTTCCTGAATGTTCTCACCTGAGTCAAAGCCACATTGATCCTGCCATTCCTGGGACCTGAGCCAAGAGGCACTTACTCTGCAGGCAGCCTTTAAAGGGGGTAAGAGGCCTCACCCAGGCTGCAAGGCCCCAATCCTGGCCCAGCTCTTGACCCACTAGGTGACCTGGGGCTGGAATCTCTTTTAGCCTCCGTTTTTGCCTGTGTAGAATGGGGCCAGGTTGTCTTGCCTGAATTTCAGTCGTGGTGTTGGGATTGTTATCCATGGTGCTGACATGCAGAGGCCTGTGGCAAACCCTTTATCCAGACGCGTGATGCTAAGTTTCGCTACTGGTTCCCAGCAAGGAAAAAAAACCCCGCTTTGCAGTGTGGGCCAATTTCTCTGGCGTAAATACTGCCACCATGACTGATTTCAATCTACTAACATGGAGCCACTGGACATGGAGTCAAGAAGCGATGTGCATAATCGGCTCTTGTGAGCTGGTAGGAATTGGCTCCAGCACACCCCTGCCTTTACCCTAAACAGCCAAAGACAGTCCAGTCAGAGGGAGAATCGAAATCAAGTTCAGGCAGGTTAATCAAGTTTGGCAAAAGGTCCAGCTACCGCCTGCCGATGCAGGGGACACGGGTTCATGCCCTGGTCTGGGAAGATCCCAAATGCCGCGGAGCGGCTGGGCCCGTGAGCCGTGGCCGCTGAGCCTGTGCGTCCGGAGCCTGTGCTCTGCAACGGGAGAGGCCACAACAGTGAGAGGCCTGCGTACTGCGAAAAAAATAAAAAAAGGTCCAGCTAGAGTGCCGAGCACTGGGTTTGAGTAACAGGTGAGGTCGTAAAGTGGAAAAAAAAAAAAGGAGTCAGGAAGTTAGGCACCAGGAGGATGAGAAACAGGCTGGAAAGCGTGATGGGCAAGGAGGTGCCAGGGCAAGTGGTTTGAGATGGAAACGGCATTGTGCTAAGGGATGCATGGCTGGCCCAAAGCGGCCAGAATAGAATATGGCCTCCTGCCGTTCTCAAGCCTGGGAGAGCGAGGAGGGTGCACGTGATGATGCGGGAGCTGAGAAAATAGGCAGGTGTTTCCTGAGCTCCAGGGATGATGTCTGAGCAGGCTGAGCTGGGAAAGGGCAAATCCAATTCTGTAATTGTTGGCGCATCAATTCTGGTGACGGTCCCAGAAGGGTGATGCCAAGGGCCCGTGGAGGAGGGATGCCCGGCTGACATCATCCGCTATTTCCAGACCAATTCACAGCTCCCTCCAGTGAGAACTTCCTTCAGCACGTAAACCACCCTGGTCTTCTCATGACCGCCTCATTTTCCCGAGAAAACAGAGGGAACCCACGCACGTGGGCGTCCTCTGGAGAGGGTGCTGGGTGTGGAGAGAAGAGTGTGATCCTGAAGTCGCGCAGACACGGGTTCAAATCTCGCCTCTGCCCCTTGTTGGCTGACGGGCTTTGGGTGAGTCATTTCTCTTCTTTGACACTCCGTTCCCTCGAACGGGCTAATATTATCTGGGAGCGCTAGAAGCATGATTAAGTGAGACAGGAGTTGTGAGGCGCTGGCACAGGACCTGCTCATGGCAACACCAAATC
>NW_006770561.1:0-315 GCF_000442215.2 Lipotes vexillifer | reverse complement strand
TTGAGAAAGAAAAACGGAGCTGGAGGAATCAGGCTCTCTGACTTCAGACTATACTACAAAGCTGTAGTAATCAAAACAGTATGGTACCGGCACATAAACAGAAATATAGATCAATGGAACAGGTTGGAAGCCCAGAAATAAACCCACGCACCTATGGTCAATTAACCTACAATAAAGGAGGCAAGAAAATACAGTGGAGAAAAGAGTCTCTTCAATAAATGGTGCTGGGAAAACTGAACAGCTATATGTAAGAAAATGAAATTAGAACATTCTTTAACACCATACACAAAAATAAACTCAAAATGGATTAAAGAC
>NW_006770560.1:0-3099 GCF_000442215.2 Lipotes vexillifer | reverse complement strand
AAAAAAAAAAAAAAAAACTCTGCTTTTTAGTCTCTCAGCTACCACTTTCCAGTTTGCAAATGCCTCGAGGTAAGAGCAGTACAAAATAAAAGGCCCACATCTTTGAATTTTCTCCTTTCTAGCCCCTTCCCACACAAGTTCTTTTGTCTCCAGTGTTTTCTAGAAACTTATGTTTACTATGTTTTACCTTTTAGCTTTTCTAGTTTTTCAGTGTGAGTTATTCTGAAAAAAAAATCATTTCTCAAATTAGAAAATTGTATCTATGAATCTTTACACCTCAATATTTCAGATAATTCTAGCTATATTGAAATCATTACATTTCACAGATTTAATCCAGTATGGGAGACTGGGAACTCTCAGAGTTCTTAGCCTTGCTCTATGTGATTTTGGCTTTTATGAAAAAGAATTAACTACAATCAGACATAAATAGTCATTTGACATAGGGGAGAATAAGAGGCACAATGCAGTCACTGTGGATCCATAGGTATTCTGAACTACATCTGGGCATATATTGCCAGGTTAATCAATCCCATGGATAAGAAGTGTTGCATAAATAGACCTAGTTTCTGCTTCCTGGTTGTGTCCCCCTAGTCCACTGATTTAAGGACTCTTGATTTCTCCCTCTGGGATATTCCCTTTTCTTTTTTCCCCCAAATAATCTTTAGATAACCTCTTCCATGTCTATAATTCTCTAATTCTTGGGTACCAAGACTAACTGAACAATTTAGTATTAAAATAACTAGAAATTTAATATCTACAGAAATCTGTAACCAGAGCAGCCTGTTTCTGGACTATGTATAAAAAATGTTTAATATTCACCTTAACATTGGCATATAAAATTTATGTGAGTTCAACATTTTAAGAAGATGGCTTTACATTCCCTGACCAGATGGGTTATAGACAAAATGTTATGGCCTTGAGATGAACGACTGTATTTTGACAAACATTTTGAAACCATATCCTGGGCTATCTGGAGCACCATATACTTAGAAGCACAGTGATGATTTTCATCTATAGTTCCATCATTTCAAGTTTTGAATAGAAGTATATCAGAGAAGAAGGATGCATGTTGATTTACTATTGTTGGCAGATCCTCTGGGAAATTTTTGTTCATTGCCCTCATTGGTTAGTTTTGAAAAAATTGCCTACACAAAAAGATACATAGCTTTCTCAGGTTGATTTCTATTTATAAAAATTTATGAGACCTTTTTGCAGTCTGAAAAATTTCCTGTGCCTTTTATCCCTGATGAAGCCTTGGGTTCTTCAACAACAAAACTCATTTAACAAATTTGTGGGCTCCCTATATGGATCTATTGTGGCAATCCTGTCTCTTTTTCATCACTGTATCTTAGGTATTATAGGTGACAGATCAGTTGTCGTTGTAAACATAGGTCCTCAGGTCAAAAAATGAAACATCTAAACAATTACATCTGTAATTATGTAGATTATAAGATTCTGGATTTTGAACCTGATGCTATGATTGCATACATATTTAGAGCCTCTTTAGGTAAACTGACCATAATTTGAATGCATGAGAGGCATGAATTTGGGGGGCCATGGGGCAGAACATGATAAACTTGGTTTTGAAATTGTCCCCCTCCATGTATCCCATGCCCCATGCAATGTGACTTTATAGTTCTGTGAAGTGGTATCTATTTTCTGCTGGAAGTGAATCTGGGCTGGCCTTATATTGCTTTGACCAATATGATGAGTCAGAGGTGGTAGAGTATCAATGAGTCTTGTAAGTCTAGGCCTTAAAGACCTTGCATTTCATACTGTTCTCTAGAATATACACCATGCCATGAGAACAAGACCAGCTGGCCAACAGACAACTTCCACACATGGATGATGCCATTGTAGATCAGCCAGCCTGCACTATTCTTAACCCTAATGCTTGGGTGAGCACAGCTGATTCCAGAGCACTACAACCATCAGCTGAGCTTATTGGGCTTCTAGGCTTATTAGAAATAATAAATGCTTCTTTTTAGAGCCACCAGTTTCGGGGGTAGTTTGTTATGCAGCAGTAAGTAATTAATACACCTTCATCCTATTATTATTGTCTCAGAACTTTAAAATATATATAGTTATTCTAAATGTTTGAAGAGTATATATCATCCTGGTTTTGTCTAATGAGAAAATTTCATTGTCCTGTGCTCAAACTTGTTGGGGATTTATGTTAAGTTGAAAAATCAACTTCAGTTGCAACATCTGACTTATATTCTTTGCTTTATTTTCCCCAGATCTTCTCATCTATAAGTTCTTAAAATTTAGGACATGATCTCAGCATGATTTTACATGTGCAACATTATAATTAGTCACCATTTCTTTTTTTTTTGCCATATAAAAATTTTTCTTTATATACCTCACAAACTCTAGAAAATCTTCTATTTGTCAGCCATCATTTGTACATCTTATATGCAAGTTTAGATTAAAATTCTCCACTTTGTCAATATCAGTTCTGATTGTTTAAATCCCATCTTTTGTTGTTGGCCATCTGTTGCTTTTCACTCGTTTTTGGCAGTTAATTTCATACATAATATAATCTTCATTTGGAGATTTTATTACATATTCTTGATGAGTCACTTTAATTCATCCCATTGACTTTTCCCTAAAACACAAGCCACATACAATTCCTCATAATGATGCAAAGCTTGTCTCATGAAAAGTAAACAGTAAATAAAATAATTATTTTTTTAAAGTGCAAATGGATATACAACTACTTGTATATAGTTCACTTATTTTGTGTCAGATATAATTTTCTAACATGATTTTTGTGTCAGATGTAATAGTCCAAAATGATTTCCAAAAGATGTAGTTTAATTTCACATCAAAGTTTTATATAATATAATAAATTAGTTGTCTTATTGTTCTATTTGCAACCTATAAGATCACTGACATAGTGAATCCTACAGACATATTGAGAGATTAGTTTGTAACTTCAACAAAAGCAGTTTAACTCTTAGAAGTATAAAATCAATGTCGCCCTCTCTCTCACACACACACACACACACACATATACCATATTAAAAGATACAATGTGGGGGCTTCCCTGGTGGTGCAGTGGTTGAGAGTCCGCCTGCCGATGCAGGGGACACAGGT
>NW_006770559.1:0-453 GCF_000442215.2 Lipotes vexillifer | reverse complement strand
AGCCAAAACGCTGTCCTAGTTTCTGGGTAAAACAGTCTTGACTGCACTGGGGTGTGTGTGAGTATGTGTGTGTGTGAGTGTGTGTGTGTGTGTGTGCGAGTGTGTGTGAGTGTGTGTGTGTGAGTGTGTTTGTGTGTGTGATTTTTTGTGTGTGTGGGGGGGCGGTCTCCCGAGCATACGGGCTGTTGGAGGAGGCCTCGGTTACAGTCCAAGTCACTACCTTGATTTACAGAAGGTCTCACCGCCACCAGCGAGACCTTCAGTTTGAGAGCGCACTCTGTTGAGAACGCCTGTGTGCGTCCTTCATTTCTCCTACATTCCAGACCCCTGGAGGTAACGGGGGCTTTTCGACGTTCAAGCTCGCCCCTGGGGATGACGCATACTGGTGGAGCGAGTAAGCCTAGGCAGGCTGCTTGCAGCGAGTTCATGCTCCTTTGGCGTCTGAACCGAAGG
>NW_006770558.1:0-397 GCF_000442215.2 Lipotes vexillifer | reverse complement strand
AATATCACTGATGAATATAGATGCAAAAATCCTCAACAAAATATTAGCAAACAGAATCCAACATCACATTAAAAGGATCATGATCCTTTTAATTAAAAGGTATGATTAAAAGGTATGATCCCATACCCTTATGATTAAATCATAACCTTATGATTAAATCATAACCTTATGATTAAAAGGTATGATCCTTTTAATCAAGTGGGATTTATCCCAGGGATGCAAGGATTCTTCAATATACACAAATCAATCAATGCAATAAACCATAATAACCAACTGGAGAATAAAAACCGTATGATCATCTCAATAGATGCAGAAAAAGCTTATGACAAAATTTAACACCCATTTATGATAAAAACTCTCCAGAAAGTGGGCATAGAGGGAACCGACCTCAACATAA
>NW_006770557.1:0-1040 GCF_000442215.2 Lipotes vexillifer | reverse complement strand
GGTTCGCTTTAGGGTTAGGGTTAGGCTTAGGGTTGGGAATGGGGACGGTTTAGGGTAAACGTTTGGGTACGACAATGGTTGAGGGTTAGCATACGTGTTAGGGCATGGGCTCATGTTAGCGTACGGGTTAGGATTAGGGCACGGTTTAGGGTAGGCCTTCGGGTAAGTGTTAGGGTTAGGGTTAGGGTTAGGGAACGGGGATGGTTTACGGTAAAGAATAGGGTAGGAAAACCCTTGAGGTTTAGTGTACGGTTAGGGCAGGGGTTATTGTTAGCGTACGGCATAGGATTAGGGCACGGGTTAGGGTAAAGCTTCGTGTAAGGGTTAGGATTAAAGTTACAGTTAGTGTTAGGGAACGGGGAAGGTTTAGGGTAAATTTTACGGTATGACATTGGTTCAGGTTTAGCGTACATGTTAGGGCACAAGTTAGTGTTAGCGTATGGGTTAGGATTAGGGCACAGGTTAGACTATGGCTTCGGGTAAGGATTAGGTGTAGGGTTAGGGTTCGGGTTAGGGTTAGGGAACGCGGACGGTTTAGGGTACATGTTTGGGTACGACAACTGTTGAGGGTTAGCGTACGTGTTAGGGCATGGTTTAGTGTTAGCCTATGGGTTAGGATTAGGGCACGTGTTAGTGTAAGAATTAGGGTAAGGGTTATGTTTAGGATTACGGTTTCGTTTAGGGTTAGGGAACGTGGAAGGTTTAGGATAAAGGTTAGTGTACGACAACGGTTGAGGGTTAGTGTACATCTTAGGGCACGTGTTAGTGTTAGCATATGGATTACGATTAGGGCTCGGGTTAGTTTAAGGTTTAGGGTAAGGGTTCAGTTTAGGGTAAGGGTTAGGGTTAGGGTTAGGGAACGGGGATGGTTTAGGGTAAAGTTTAGTGTACGACAACGGTTGAGGGTTAGCGTACATATTAGGGCTCGGGTTAGTGTTACCGTACGAGTTAGGATTAGAGCACAGTTTAGGGTATGACTTCGGGTAAGGGTTAGGGTTAGGGTTAGCGAATGGGGACTGTTTAGGGCACAGGTTAGGCTT
>NW_006770556.1:0-218 GCF_000442215.2 Lipotes vexillifer | reverse complement strand
GCCCACGCCGGAGTTGCTGAAAGCAAAACTGCTGTTGCAATTGCAATGCATTGGATCTTCATAAATTCCCCCTTTTGATAAACATGCCCCCACTCAAGCAGATCTTGAAGCGTTGTCAAGCTTCATGCGCACATTTTTTGATTGGGACTGTTCAAGCGAATGTGACCGCAAAGCAACTTTGACGCGGAAATCCGTCAGCGCGGATTGTTCAACGGGCG
>NW_006770555.1:0-414 GCF_000442215.2 Lipotes vexillifer | reverse complement strand
ATTTTGTTTATCTTCTCAAAGAACCAGCTTTTAGTTTTATTGATCTTTGCTATTGTTTACTTCCTTACTTTTTCCTTTATTTCTGATCTGATTTTTATGATTTCTTTCCTTCTGCTATCTTTGGGGTTTTTCTGTTCTTCTCTCTCTAATTGCTTTAGGTGCAAGGTTAGGTTGTTTTTCGAGATGGTTCCTGTTTCTTAAGGTAGGATTTTATTGCTACAAACTTCCCTCTTAGAACTGCTTTTGCTGCATCCTGTAGGTTTTGGGTCATCGTGTATCCATTGTCATTTATTTCTAGGTATTATTTGATTTCCTGTTTGATTTCTTCAGTGATAACTTCGTTATTAAAGCAGTGTATTGTTTATCCTCCATGTGTTTGTATTTTTTACAGATCTTTTCCTGTAATTGATATCT
>NW_006770554.1:0-3580 GCF_000442215.2 Lipotes vexillifer | reverse complement strand
GTGAGCCATGGCCGCTGAGCCTGCGCGTCTGGATCCTGTGCTCCGCAACGGGAGAGGCCACAGCACTGAGAGGCCCGCGTATCGCAAAAAACAAACAAACAAACAAACAAACATAAAAAGCCCAATGTGCTGGAAAGCCTTTGGAGGGTTTTAAAACATGAGAAGTGCCAAGATCTGACTTAGATGTCAAAACGACCTCTAACTGCTGGGGGCTGTGGTTGGGGGCAGTCTGTAGGGTGCCAGGGCAGAAGCTCCATTCTCCTCAGAGCAGAAGATAATCACCTTTCAAGGATGAGGAAACTGAGGCCTAGAGACTAACAAGACTTGTCTTAGGTTACCCGGCTTTGGACTTCGGGTTCCCAGATTAGTGCTCCTTCGTGGCTACCCATTCTCTAAGTGAGGTGTAACTGACCGAGCTCTAGGCAAAGCTTCCCCGCCTAGTCTGGGAAGAGGATGAAACCCCTTGGGCAGCCAAACACATGCTTTTGAAAAGTCTGGTAGTGCCTGACTCATGATTTATCCAGTTGTGCCATCTTGGTCAGTCACAGTAAGAGGAGGGGCCTCACAGATCGAGTGAAGGACACTGATGGGGTTTGATCAACAGGCAGTCGGGACATTCTTGGTAAAGAGGAGGGATCTCTTTATAAGTAGAGGTGGGAGTGAGAGACAAATATTTCTATATGCTTCAAGCAAAAGTTTTTTTTTTTTTTTTTTAGCAAAAGATCTTTATTGAAAGAATCCTTCCTCCTGTGAATGATATAATCTGGCATTTTGCGGTATGGGAGGAAATGGGTGCACTACTGAGGCGATTTCAGCTGTTTGCATTTTTCTCCACAGCTTGGAAAAAAGAGGATGGAAGACTGGGGATGAAGCTGAGAGGTCCTTCCACACTTGCAACCCTGAGAGGCAGGAGCTCCGGAGGCAGCAAAGCCTCGGAGTCCCTTCTAAACTAGCACTGTATTCTGATTGGCTGTTTCTGCCTGCCTCAGTTTATTCCTCTTACTGATTGGTTGGGTCCTCCCACCCACGTCAGGTCCCAGTTCCAACCAGGCCAGCCCTTCCACCTGCCTCAGTGTCACCTGGGATTGGCTGGGTTCCGAAAGGCCTGCAGGCTTGCCTCTTACCACCATCAGATTCTTCCTCATTAAACAAATGAATCACAATCCTAATTAACTTGAGCAACAGAATTTATGTAACTACTCCCAGCAGGATGTCTGCTCTCAGTTGGTAGCGCGATTAATTCCTCTCTCTGGGAAATTCCAGCCACGCTGGTCAATAAATGTTAATGATGACTGAAATCTCCCATCTGTCTCTGCTCAGGGCAGGTAACCCCTGCTAACCAGACAGCCAGTTGGCTTGATGCAGTACCCCAGATATGGAGAGGACAAGGACAAGACTCTCCCGGCCTAGATGGGCCCTGAGCCGTGCAGAGCACACAGTAGGTGTTCAACTAAGGACAGGGACTGCCCATTCGAGGGACGTTCTGAATCACTTAAAGCCCACAGGAGGTGTTCAATTCCTCTTTATGGAATGAATGAAAGAGACCGTGTGCTGCTCAGATACTCATAAAACGCTCTCAAGTCCCTGAATTGCAACCAGGCCCCTCCGGCTTTTTCCGTCCTCTGCTCCCACGGCTTCCCATGACCATACCCAATTCAGTCTTTTTACTATTTTGAACTTTCTGGACTCAGAGACTTGGCCCTTGATGTTCCCTGCCCTTGAACTGTCCCAGCCCTCTCTCTCCCAAACAGGTCCCACGCCGGCTGTTTGGGAGGGAAGGGTAGCAAAGCGGAACGTATTCTGGAATTAGTTCTATTTCTGGCTCTGCCACTTACTCATTGTGCTTCACCTCTCTGTTCTTAACCTTCCTCTCATGTGTGAACCACATGAGGTTCTTAGGAAGATTAAATAGGAAAACATGGTGAAAGTGTATCGCACAGTGCTCGACTCATTTAATTAGTGACAGGCAGTGTTTTAGGCACTGGGGATACAGCAGTGCTCAAGACAATGAGATTCCTGCTCCCAAGAATTTAATTTCTAAGAGACAATAAGCAATTAAGCAAAACAGGAGATTATTTTAGTTAGGGATCAGTGCTCAGAGAAAATAAAATTGAAAAAAAATGTTATGGGAAGTGACTGGAGTGAGGAACTCTTTGAGGAGATGCCGTTTGCATTGAGACCCAAATGCTGGAAGGAACAAGCCACAGGAAGATCTGGGAGCACGGCATTCCAGAAAGAGGGAAAAGCGATTGCAAAGGCCCTGAGGTGAGAGTGAGCTTTGCATGATCAACGGGCTAAGGTTCTGTAGGGTTGAATAATTTGCCCAGTTACCCACCTAGGAAGGGCTATGGTCGGTATTTCAACCCAGGTTTTTTGCCTTTAAATATGGTATGCTTGTCATTTCAGCACAGAGAAGGCTTAAGAAAGGAGAAGTGAGTGCAGATGAGGTGAGGTGGAATATACACTGTCTTTCCCCCACCAGAGCTAAATCTGCCTGTGTCTTGCTGACAATTCGCAGGACTGTAAATTCCTGGCTCCCATTAGGCCTTCCAACTTCACTGGCCAGGTTGTCATGTCAGGGACCGCCAGCCCTAAGAGCTCCCTCAATCAGTCCGTTCCAATTCCTTCTTCATTTACAACAGGGGAGAACCAACTACTTTTACAATTTACATTTTTTTTTCTGATTATAATACATGCTCATTGTAGAAAATAATAAGTGTGTAACAAAATAAAAATCACCCATAATTCCAAACTCTTCCGGAATTTCGTTTACCTTCAGAAGATTCTGCACATACTGCATACACAGTTTTAGAATATGCTTTTTTCTGCCTGTCATAAGAAAAAAGTCTTCAAATGTATTTTTTTAACAGCTACATTGTAGTTGACTGGATTTGGGACCAACCCAAATGTAACTATTTTAGGACTTTTATTATTATAAGTAACAAAAAGTTCTTTCTGACCTGTAAATCTCTGTTACCTAATGTCCTAATAGAGTAGGGGAAATGCACCCCTATTGAAAGCTGTGTCTGGAGTGCAGGGAAACCATCTTCTTGGCTGGGGGGAGCAGGGCCGTTTGTGTTCTCAAACTCCCTGTGTGTAGCAAGCTTCGTGATCACGTGATCACTCTCTCCTGAGAAACGGATATTGTCACGCTTTCTCCAACTTTACCTTCATGCTCAGCCTCTCCCTATCATTTTGGTCCCAGAAAGGATACAATGGGGAAAAAAAGGAGAAAGAAAGGAGAATGCAATTTAATGTTATGTTTTGAAACAACAAATACTTAAACAGTACTTTAGACACATGAATACCATTTAACAATATTTTTTTAAAATTCATTTTATTTTTTGCTGCGTTGGGTCTTCATTGCTGCGCACTGGCTTTCTCTAGTTTCGGCGAGCGGGGGCTACTCTTCGTTGCTGTATAATTGCAGTGGCTTCTCTTGTTAAGGAGCATGGGCTCTAGGCACGCGGGCTTCAGTAGTTGCGGCGTGTGGGCTCAGTAGTTGTGGCTCGAATCGTCCCAGACCAGGGCTCGAACCCGTGTCCCCTGCATTGGCAGGCAGATTCTTAACCACTGTGCC
>NW_006770553.1:0-2664 GCF_000442215.2 Lipotes vexillifer | reverse complement strand
AAAAAAAAAAAAAAAATTCCTATTTTTATGCCAATTCCACATATTGGGTAACGAAGTTAAGGGAAATGTAGGGGGGTGTAAATTCATACTGCCAGTAAGAGAACAATAGTTAAAAGCACAGACTTGATTCTAAATACCATTCTACACAAAAGAAACCAGAGCTCCTTGGGACATGGCTGATTCCAGGGCCGGAACAGGGAAAGTACAAGAAGAGCCAGGAATACCTTGCTGTACCAAAAGAAATTTTCAAAGAAAAATAGGGGTACACCTAAAAGGATACAGGAACAAGATTTACGGGGCTTCCATTGTTCCACTGACCAAATCTGGGCAAATTGGAGCATCAAACTGAATCGCGATGGTAATGGGTTTATATACCCAGTGAATAAAATATATGCCCATGAGCTCATAGGATATCAATGAAGACATGAATAATTCACAAATGAGGGTCAGAGAAAAGCTCTTCATTGCAGAAGAATCCCAACTAGTAAATGGGGGGGAAGTGATGGAGTTGGAAATGCATGATTTTTCAACCATCATTTATTAGTGGGTTTAGGGAAGAATCATCAATGATGGTAGAACAGGATATTTCCATAGTCACTTCCAAGTATCCCCCCATAATATATTTAAGTGGACAAAGGGAAAATAATCACTTTACTTTGGGGTAACCTGGTGAATACAACCTTAACCAAGTGATCAAATTTAACCTCACCAGTACAGAATAAATAAATAGCATGTGCCGACTGATATAATGCACTGAGAAGGATATACTATCACTTTTGTCATTTCCATGGCAAAGATACACAAGCTGAATCTAGTCATGAGAATCGAAAATCAGGCAAACCCAAATTGAGGGGCATGGTTCATACTTTCAAAACTTTTATGGTCGTTCAAGACAAGTCTGAGGACTTGTCCCAGACTGAAGAAGACTGAAGTGAAACAACAAGTACATACAAGTGTGATTCTAGACTGGAGAGTAGAAGAGAAAATTATAAAACTTTCTATAAATGACACTGTTGAGATAATTGTCACATTTGAATAAGGTCTGTGATGAGATACATAATAGTACGGTATCAATGTTAGTTTCCTGACTTTGATAATTGTACAGTGCTTACCCCAAAGGATGCCCTAGTTCTCAGGAAGTAACACTGCAGTATTTAGGGGTCAAAGGACATGTCTGCAGCTTACTCTCAAACGATTTAGAAAAAGTTTTGTATGTGCGCCTGCGTGTGGTGTGTGTATCGACAGGAAAACAAGACAGTGAGACAGACAGAAAGAGAAAGGTGGAGGAGAGAGAGAAAGAGAGAGAACAAATATGGGAACTATTACCTATTGTGGTATTTGGGTGAAGTAGAAATGGGAGTTCCTTGCACTATTTTTGAAACTTTTCTCTAAGTTTGAAATTATTTCCCCCAAAAAGTATCTCCCTCACAAAAAGTAATGTGGGTTCTAGATACCGACTGGGATCATTTCCTGTGTCCTTCATTATTAACTGTGTGATCACAGAAAAGTTATTTAATCTCTGAATTCAAGGTTTTTGACTGGTAAACAGGGGTAATCACTGAGCTTACCTACCTCCTTGGGCCATGGTAAGGATTAAATGAGATGATGCATATAATATGCTTTGAGCAATAGATTGGATGCAGGGAATACTCAACAGAACTTAAGCCTCTCTAACGTTTTTGATTCTTTAAAAAGTAAAGTACATCATTAACCTAGACGCTTCTGGTCTCAGTACTCAGATCTTACTGTGTCACTGAGGTGCCCGCTAGGAGGCAGACTCCCTGTGCCTGTGGGGGCTTACAGTGCACAATACAAGTTAGCTTTCACCATGATTATAATCATTAAGCCCGATATTTCTGATCTTAATGTCCAGCCTCCTACCACTCCACTTAGCTGCCTTGGTGTGTTCCTGGGGCCACAGAAATCCTCATCACATTAACACCTAGTAGGTACTAAAGTCACTAGACTCGTATGTATGCCGTGTAGACTGTTCAGGGAGAACCGAAATATTGTTCACCCTTCCTTTGGACCAGTGCAGTGGGTTACAGCAGAGAGCTACAAACTTCCACACGTGGCAACCCTGGGGAGCAGGTTTTAAATCTCTCTTTAAGAAGTAAGTACACAGGCTCAGAGAGGTAGAGAGCCTCGCCCCAAATCACAAACTAGGGAGAGGCGGCACAGAGAATATCTCACCCATGGCCTTGCTGCTAACCTGAGCTGGCTTCAGCTCTGCCAGTGCACAGCATCGGTAAGCACCATCTTCCTACCTAGACTATAGACTCACTGGAGGTAGAGAACACCGTTTAGCTCTCATGTATACCCTGGCATTGAATTCACCCCCAAGCACATATTTGGGAAGAGGGTTTGTCCCTTTAACCTGGGAAGAGGGATTTCTTTATACATTTCAAGGAGCCTCTAGAAACAAGTTACATGAGGTGGTTTTCTGAGTGTACACTAAAAACTCAAAGCAGACATGGGATGCCTGATGTCATAAGGGCTTTTTGTCTTTGTTTTTTAATGAAACTAGATAGTTTAGTGTAGGTTACATAGGTGGTAGGTGAAGCTACAATGAGCAACAAGAAGAGATACTGGGGACTTCCCTGGTGGCGCAGTGGTTAAGAATCTGCCTGTCAAGGCAGGGGACACGGGTTTGAGCCCTGTTCC
>NW_006770552.1:0-2332 GCF_000442215.2 Lipotes vexillifer | reverse complement strand
TGCCACAACTACTGAAGCCTGCGTGCCTAGAGCCCATGCTCCACAACAAGAGAAGCCACTGCAGTGAGCAGCCCGCGCACCGCAACAAAGAGTAGCCCCCACTCACTGCAACTAGAGAAAGCCCACCTGTAGGAACGAAGACCCAACGTGGCCAAAAAAATAAAATAAAATAAATTTATTTTTAAAAAAATCAATATGCCATTGAGGTACATTAAAAAAAAAAAAAGGGAAATAAAAAAGGAAAATAATTTGCTGTGGAAACTAAAATTACACTCATTTCAACTTCCTAGCTCTTTAGAAGAATGGAAGGATATAAATTACTTCTAGTCCACCAAAACGAAACAAGATTAAGTCATTAACGATGAATTTTTTGAAAGTCCAACTTAATAGGCATTAGCATGTATAGACCAAATATTTACTGAGCTTCTAACATATATTTAATACTTTATTAAGCACTGTATATGAAGTTTATAAACCCTCTGGGAGCCTATAATTTAGCTGGTCAGTGAAAGAAATGTATGTGATCCAACTAACAAATAATGCAGGAGAGTATAATCTAGTGTTACACTAGGTTAATACCATGTCATTGCTACTAATAACTGAATTGATATTTAGAATTTAGTTGAGAGCCATGCTAATGCTTAAGTCCCAAACCGTTAGAGCTGCTAATACGGTCATGCGCTAATAGATCAGTTTCAGGATCACTGCTGTTTTTTAAACCACTGAGATGAGAGATTCTTGAAGCTGTCCTTAGGTGCAAAACATGTCCGGAAATACCCATTTCAGATAAATTTAGAACCAATAAGTAATATTTTTAGCAACCATAATTTCTACAGCTGTGGGCTGAGATTTATGGTTAACCTGTTTTCCAGTACAAAGCAAAGGAGTGGTTTAAAATTAGAATTTTTTAAATGTATCTTGATCAACTAAGATGACACAGTTCATGTACATGCAATATATTTTCTGGTATATTCAAATTGGATTTGCTGGTAAGATTTCCTTATTGCTAGTCTTTTCCTGTATAACAAAGGAATTATTCAGATAATTCAGGCAAATCCCTCCCACTCCTACCTCACTCCAGCAACATTTTGAATAGCCAAGATGAATGAGAAAAAAATCAACTTTTTTTTTGTTTTAAGCATAATTATTCAGATAATTATCTCAACCCTCCATTTCACTTTGGTTGTGAGAATAAGACCTTAAAAGACTTTCCAGCCAGAAACAGCATTTAAAAAAATATGTGCAAGAGCAAGGAGGCCACAGTACCTCACTCCAAGGCTCCCAGTCGGTCCAATGTAAGTGAACACAATGTATAAGACTCATAATCTGGAGGTTACTCATTTGGCTTACTAAAGTATTCATATTTTAGAAATGTATTTTCTGATTTTAAAGTACTCATCTTAGGGTTTAAAATAAAGTGAATTCCTTCAGTGTATTTATGAAGATCTGATTTACATGCCAGTTTTTAAGAATTGCATCAGGTTAAAATAGAAGAAACAAACAAACAAAAAAATAGAATGGTGCTTTAAATAACTGTTTATTCCAAGATTTCTGCTTAAATATCTTCTCCTGCCTGAAATATCTATTTAGTTCAAGAGGAAGCAGGACTGGGGCTAAACCCAGATAGACCATCCCTACTGTCCTCATTCCCCAAACAATTCCCAATTCTCCCCTCACAGTGTGCTAGAAGGCCTGGTGAAAGAGAAGATAGTACCATCTAAAATTACCCTCCTAGGTACTTTTCAGCATCTCCACAATCAAGAATCACTAAGCAACTTGTAAATTTACATTCCAAAACCCAACGGCACAGCTACCAACAGGACCTCATCCCTCTGCAATCTTTGTCTTTTTCTTTAAACAAGGAAACCTTATGTTAATGGAGAGATTATTGAAAGAGTCTCCTTGTAAGCCCATGAATGCCACTTCACAGACTGTAGAGAAAGCAGAGCTCTATGAATGGTACAATGGAGTCAACTCATCTTTTTGAAAAGCTCAGCATTGGTCTTAGAGAGAATCTAAAATTGTTCCAATTCCTAGGTCTCTGTTAAAACATAATGAGCCCATGCTTATGCCACTGTGAATCCATGGCACATCCATACTTGGAGGCAAGTTTACAGCACAGAGGGTAGTCATGTTGAAAATAAGGACTTACTCTTGACATTGAATTAAATAATTTAGTTTTTCAAACTATTCAATAAGACCCATCTGCTCATTCTGAAGTATTTTCTTCTCAGTGATGTACCTGAAGCAAGTACCTTTAAAATAAAACAGCTAGGGCTTCCCTGGTGGTGCAGTGGTTGAGAGTCCGCCTGCCGATGCAGGGGACACGGGT
>NW_006770551.1:0-630 GCF_000442215.2 Lipotes vexillifer | reverse complement strand
AGGCGGACTCCCAACCACTGCGCCACCAGGGAAGCCCCATCTTTTTTTGTATATATAGTAGTTTGTATCTGTTAGTTCCAAACTCCTAATTTATCCCTCCCTTCCCCTTCCCTCTTTGGTAACCATAAGTTTGTTTCCTATGTCGGGGAGTCTGTTTCTGTTTTGAAAATAAGTTCAAAATTGGTGTTTTTAAGATTGAGGAAGAGCAGCTGGTGGCCATTCTCTCCCTTTCCCCGTTCTCAGCTGTATACTCCCAATCCTTAACAAGATCTCTGGATTTTCTTTAAATATGTCTTCAAGAGTTTGTCCAATATGGAAAGTTGGGTTTGGGGTTTCCCATCAAAACCCCACCTCTTGAAAACTCTAGACTTATCCATGTAAATTGCACAGACCAACACATGGCAATCAGTAGTGCAGAGTCGTGGATAATTAGTATGGTCGTCTAGAGGTTTCACATTAGGAGGACTAATCGCATTAGGTGCTAGCTTATTTGGGAACGAATCCATTTTTCATCTGCCTGCCAAGGCCTCATCATGGGTGGTGTTGTGAGTCTAGTCCTCCGATGCCTGTTTGACCTTGAGGGGCCTGGAGATATTGCATTGGGAGTAGGAGATGCGGGGGGGGGGGGGC
>NW_006770549.1:0-257 GCF_000442215.2 Lipotes vexillifer | reverse complement strand
CACTGTACCGCCAGGGAAGTCCTGAGGCATTATTTGTTGACTCCTTGTGATTAAAGGGAAGGGAGGAAAATTCTTCATCTGCCACCTCCATCCTCCTCTTAGAGTCTTTCACAGTTTGGGGCTAAATCACAGTATTCAATGTATACCTCATCATGTCTATGTAAATATTGTTTAGTACCGAGCCAACTGGGGTGCATTGATTTTACTTCCAATATTTAAGTTTTTATATTTTATGGAGTCATTTTTTAATTTAATTT
>NW_006770548.1:1781639-1818447 GCF_000442215.2 Lipotes vexillifer | reverse complement strand
GAGCACGGGCTCTAGGCGTGCAGGCTTCAGTAGTTGTGGCACGTGGGCTCAGCAGTTGTGGCTTGTGGGCTCTAGAGCGCAGGCTCAGTAGTTGTGGTGCACGGGCTTAGTTGCTTCACAGCATGTGGGATCTCCCCGGACCAGGGCTCAAACCCCTGTCCCTGAATTGGTAGGTGGATTCTTAACCACTGCACTACCAGGGAAGTCCTGAGCCAAGATTTTTGAAGGAGGTAAGGGAGTTAGCCCCTTGGATATCTGGGGGAAGAATGGTCCAGACAGAAAGAATGGCTGGTGCAAAGACCCTAAAGTAGGAATATTCCTGTATGTCTAGCCAGTATGACTCAGAGTGAGGTAATAAGCAAAGGGGAAAGGGGTAGGAATCAGATAAGAGAGAAAATGGGGGTGGGGAGGAATGCAGATCTTATAGTTTATGGCAAGGTGTTGGGTGAGATGGGAGCCATTGCAGGATTTTGAACAGAGAAGTCACGTGCTCTGTCAGTTTAACAGAGTCACTGACTGCTGTGTTGAGAACAGATTGCAGGAGGGCCGTGTTAGAAGCTGGATACCAGTTGGTGATCACACCAGGTGGTAGCATTAGAGATGGTAAGTAGTAGTTGGATCTGGATTTGTTCTGAAGATAGACTCAGTAGGATTACATGATACCCTAGTGATATCATGGGGTTTGAGAGAAAAAGAGGAATCAAGAATGCCTGTCAGGATTTTTGTGAGAACAGCTGTGAAAATGGAGCTGGGGATGGGTAAGACTGCAGGTGGAGAGGTTTTTTGGGGGTGGGGGGAAATGAGTTCTGTCAGCAATGTTAAATTTAAACTTCCTAGATCAAATAGGCAGTTGGATATATGAATTTGGTGTTCAAGAAAGAGGAGTGAACTGAAAGTGTAGCTAGACAAAAGAGAACCAAGGACTGAGCCCCAAGGCCTCCAGCGTTAGGCTGGGAAGAAGAGAAAGAACCAGCAAAGTAGATTGAGTAACAGGAAGATAATGGGAGTGTGGTGCTTGAAGGCCAAGTGAAGAAAACAGATCAAGGAGTTCTAATATTTTTTTCCCATTTCCAGGGGACTGTGATGGTATTCATACTCCACTTTGGGAACCATTGCTAGTATGTTCTTCTCCTGTCATGTACTGTGTATTGATATCAGGCTTTTAGCACTATGAAGGCTTTTTGTTTTATTTAATGAAATATAAGTTCAGGGAATAATACAATACTAGTGTACTGGGCACATAGATTAAAAAATGTTAACATTTTACCATATTTGTTTCAGACTTTTTAAAAAGAAATTAAAAATTATTAAAAGAGCTGAAGTTCCCTTTTCTTCCTAGATACCAGTCCCCTCCTTTCCTTTCCTCCTGTAAAGTTGATGCACATTCTTCCATTCCATATCATTGTTGTCGTTAATACGTATGTGTGTCCATAAATTCATGTATAATACTGTTTTATGTATTAAAAATTTACAGTGATGGCATACTAGAAATATTTGCAAACATGCTTTTCCAATTTGTTTTGAAATGTATTCATGTTGACATATGTAGATTATTAATTCAGTACTATACAGTTTATGAATATACCCATTCATTTATCCATTCGCCCATTGATGAACATTTAAATTGTTTCCCATTTTTCTGTTATAACAATGCTGCAGTGAACATCCTTGAACCTGCCATCTTGGGTACGTGCTGGGTTGTGGAGAGTACAGATCTTTGGTTTTGTGTTGCCATCATCAGAATAGGAGAGGAACCATTTCTCCCTGGTTTGCCAGTGCTTGGTATGTTCACACTGTATTTTTTGCTGATCTTACAGAATTGAAATGGTTTCCTGTTTAAATTTGCATTCCTCTGGTATTTGTGAAGGGGGACATCTTATCACATGTTTATTAGCCATCTGAGTGTTTTCTTTTTTTCCCCCACTTTTATTTATAGGAGTTCTTCATATATTGTTTACTGATATTGCTAATTATAAATATTGCAAATATCATTTCTTTGTCTGACTTTTATCTTCACTTATGATTCTCTTATACAAAAAATAATTTTATTGTGGCTGGTGGTAGGAAGCGGGGATTGCAAGTGGGTATGAGGGATCTTTTGGAGTGATAGAAATATTTTAAAATTGAGTTGTGGGAATTGTTGTACAACTCTGTAAATTTACTAAAAATAATTGCATTGTACACTTAAGTGAATTTTATGGTTTGTATATTATACTTCAATAAAAGCTGTTAAAATTAAAAAAATATTTAATGGCGTCTTATCAGTGTTTCCTATTGTGGTTTGTGTGGTTTTTTTTTTTTTTTTTTTTTTTTGCGGTACATGGGCCTCTCACTGTTGTGGCCTCTCCCGTTGCGGAGCACAGGCTCCGGACACGCAGGCTCAGCGGCCACGGCTCACGGGCCCAGCCACTCCGCGGCATGTGGGATCTTCCCGGACTGGGGCACGAACCCGTGTCCTCTGCATTGGCAGGCGGACTCTCAACCACTGCGCCACCAGCGAAGCCCGGTTTGTGTGTTTTATGTCTTATGGAATTTTACTTAATCTATTGTCAAAGGCATTTAAATTTTATATTTATTGCCTTCAAGTTTTATTTTGCACATTTATATGTTGGGAATTTATTTTGGATTATTTTGGATTTATTTTGGATTATTGTTTGGATTATTGTTGGATTATTATAATTTAGTTTGGATTATAATAATAATAATAAAAAAATAATATTGAAATTGCTCTGCGGCATGTGGGATCTTCCTGGACTGGGGCATGAACCCGTGTCCCGTGCATCGGCAGGCGGACTCTCAACCACTGCACCACCAGGGAAGCCCTACTCTTTCTTAATTGCTATAATTCCATAAAGAGCTTTGCTATTGGGGAGGGCAAGTCATCTTTCATTACTCTTTTTTTTAATTAATATCATATTATTTATAGATTTATCCATTTTAGAGCTAACCTATACATCTTATCACAGAAGGTAAGAATTTAACTTTTATTTTTTTTTAAAGAAGATGTTGGGGGTAGGAGTTTATTAATTTATTTATATATTTTTGCTGTGTTGGATCTTCGTTTCTGTGCGAGGGCTTTCTCTAGTTGTGGCAAGCGGGGGCCACTCTTCATCGCAGTGCGCGGGCCTCTCGCTGTCGCGGCTTCTCCCGTTGCGGAGCACAAGCTCCAGACGCGCAGGCTCAGTAGTTGTGGCCCACGGGCCCAGTCGCTCCGCGGCATGTGGGATCCTCCCAGACCAGGGCTTGAATCCGTGTCCCCTGCATTAGCAGGCAGACTCCCAACCACTGCACCACCAGGGAAGCCCCACTCTTTTTTTAAGTTTTTTTTAAAATAAGTTTCTACATTCTTTTTTTTAATATTTATTTATTTTATTTATTTTTTTGGCTGCCTCGGGTCTTAGTTGCGACACCAGGATCTTTCATTGAGGGCTCGTGGGCTCTTCGTTGTGGCTCCGGGCTTTTCTCTAGTTGTGGCGTGCAGGTTTACTCTTTAGTTGTGGCACATGGGCTGTCTTGTTGAGGCACGTGAGTTCAGTAGTTGTGGCGCACGGGCTTAGTTGCCCTGCGGCATGTGGGATCTTAGTTCCCCCATCAGGGATTGAACCTATGTCCCCTGCATTGGAAGGCGGAATCTTTACCACTGGACTACCAGGGAAGTCCCTTTCATTACTCTTTGACATTGCTGTCTAGCTACATTACTTGGTCTTTACTCCTCCGTATGAATATAAAGTCAGCTTGTCAAGTTTGTCAGAAAACTCTCTTGGAATTTTTATTGAAATTGCATTACATTTCAATATTGAACCCCCCCACATGAATATGGTGTATTTATGTCTTCTTTTAGATCCTTCAGTAAAGTTTTATTTATTTGTCATAATTTTTAAAGATTCATGGGTGTAGTTTATATAGTTTTGGTTGCTGTTGTAAATGGGATATATTTAAACAGTTTTCATTTTGTAATTGTTTTTTGCTAGTATAGGAGACTACTATTGATTTTTTTTTCCTTTTTATTAAGTCCTGACTTATAGTAAAGCTATACACAGCTCAGTGGATATGTATAGTACTCATCTTTGTCACCTCTACCTTCGTGCCCCTTCTCAATTAGTATTTTCCCAGAGAAACCACTGTTGTCGTCTTCATAATTTTGAATTTCATATAAATAGAATCACACCACATGGCCTCTTTTGTGTCTAGATTCTTTCTTGCTACATCACACCCGTGAGATTCATCTGTGTTGTGTTTAGCAGTAGTTGGTTCTTTTTCATTTTTCTGTAGTATTCCACTGTATGAATATACCACAATTCACCCGTTTTAATTTTTTTTTACAGAATTAAATATCCCATTTATTTTATTATTTTTTTTTTTAACTTTTTTATTTATTTATTTTTTTTAACATCTTTATTGGGGTATAATTGCTTTACAATGGTGTGTTAGTTTCTGCTTTATAACAGAGTGAGTCAGTTATACATATATATATGTTCCCATATCTCTTCCCTCTTTGTCTCCCTCCCTCCCACCCTCCCTATCCCACCCCTCCAGACAGCCACAAAGAACCGAGCCGGTTTCCCTGTGCCATGCGGCTGCTTCCCACTGGCTATCTACCTTACGTTTGTTAGTATATATATGTCCATGTCTCTCTCTCGCCCTAACACACCTCACCCTTCCCCCTCCCCATATCCTCAAGTCTGTTCTCCAGTAGGTCTCTGTCTTTATTCCTGTTTTACCCCTAGGTTCTTCATAACATTTTTTTTTCTTAAATTCCATATATATGTGTTAGCATACGGTATTTGTCCTTCTCTTTCTGACTTACTTCACTCTGTATGACAGACTCTAGATCTATCCACCTCATTACAAATAGCTCAATTTCGTTTCTTTTTATGGCTGAGTAATATTCCATTGTATATATGTGCCACATCTTCTTTATCCATTCATCCGACGACGGGCACTTAGGTTGTTTCCATCTCCGGGCTATTGTAAATAGAGCTGCAATGAACATTTTGGTACATGACTCTTTCTGAATTCTGGTTTCCTCAGGGTATATACCTAGTAGTGGGATTGCTGGGTCATATGGTAGTTCTATTTGTAGTTTTTTAAGGAACCTCCATACTGTTCTCCATAGTGGCTGAACCAATTCACATTCCCACCAGCAGTGCAAGAGTGTTCCCTTTTCTCCACACCCTCTCCAGCATTTATTGTTTCTAGATTTTTTGATGATGGCCATTCTGACTGGTGTGAGATGATATCTCATTGTAGTTTTGATTTGCATTTCTCTAATGATTAATGATGTTGAGCATTCTTTCATGTGTTTGTTGGCAGTCTGTATATCTTCTTTGGAGAAATGTCTATTTAGGTCTTCTGCCCATTTTTGGATTGGGTTGTTTATTTTTTTGTTATTGAGCTGCATGAGCTGCCTGTAAATTTTAGAGATTAATCCTTTGTCAGTTGATTCATTTGCAAATATTTTCTCCCATTCTGAGGGCTGTCTTTTGGTCTTGTTTATGGTTTCCTTTGCTGTGCAAAAGCTTTGAAGTTTCATTAGGTCCCATTTGTTTATTTTTGTTTTTATCTCCATTACTCTAGGAGATGGGTCAAGAAGGATCTTGCTGTGATTTATGTCATAGAGTGTTCTGCCTATGTTTTCCTCTAAGAGTTTGATAGTTTCTGGCCTTACATTTAGGTCTTTAATCCATTTTGAGCTTATTTTTGTGTATGGTGTTAGGGAGTGATCTAATCTCATACTTTTACATGTACCTATCCAATTTTCCCAGCACCACTTATTGAAGAGGCTGTCCTTTCTCCACTGTATATTCCTGCCACCTTTATCAAAGATAAGGTGACCATATGTGCATGGGTTTATCTCTGGGCTTTCTATCCTATTCCATTGATCTATCTTTCTGTTTTTGTGCCAGTACCATACTGTCTTGATTACTGTAGCTTTGTAGTATAGTCTGAAGTCAGGCAGCCTGATTCCTCCAGCTCCATTTTTTGTTCTCAAGATTGCTTTGGCTATTTGGGGTCTTTTGTGTTTCCCCCATTTATTAATTTATAAGCCATAATAACACCTGACAGTCATTTTACCTCACCAACAGCTTTTGCTTTGAAAAAGGAAAACAAATTAATATATAAATTTCAGCAATATCAGAAACTTTATTTTACTTGAATTAGAAATAATTCATTTCGGAGTTCAATTATATGTTCAGGGAGTTAGTAACTATAACCAGAAAGTCAACCTAACTATTGTTAACTAGTGTCTTTAAAGTGCAAATTTATTTTCATTTCTTGCTGTTCACCAGTGGAAAAAATTCAATTTCAGAATCTCAGCAAGTTCTTCTTAAAAATAGCCTCCTTCCCATTTTATGCAGTGAAATGTGGAACCAAAGTTTTTTAAAGAAAATGAAGGACAAACAAATAGAGACTTCTGTAGCTGGTGGTATACAAATTCATAGGCAGAGCAGTGGAACTCCATGACCTCTGGGGGAGCAGTCCATTCATAAGCTGACAAAATTTTAACCATTTTAATATAAACTTCCAATGATCTAAAATAACTGATTCAAACAAACTACATTATTTCCTCTCTGAACATCAGTCACCAGGATATATGGAGGGAATTGCTGCTACTTAAGCTCCTCTTACTCCAGCATCCACATTTGTGAAGAATGTCTGCTGCTCCTTTTCCTCAAGTATTTAGACCTCTGCTCTGCTCCTGAGGCTGGTGACAGTGTTGAATAAAATGCAGCTATTACTGAAAACCACACAAGCTAAGCCAGTGGTCCTTTCATTTGGGCACAGTCTTTTTTTTTTTTTTAATAAATAAATTTATTTATTTATGGCTGCGTTGGGTCTTTGTTGCTGCGCATGGGCTTTCTCTAGTTGTGGCGAGTAGGGGCTACTCTTCGTTGCGGTGTGCAGGCTTCTCATTGCAGTGGCTTCTCTTGTTGTGCAACATGGGCTCTAGGCCCGCAGGCTTAGTTGCTCTGTGGCATGTGGGATCTTCCCGGACCAGGGCTCGAACCTGTGTCCCCTGCATTGGCAGGTGGATTCTTAACCACTGCGCCACCAGGGAAGTCCTGGGTCATATAATTTTAATCACCACGTGATTTTGCCAAACTTTCCAAAGCCTAGCTTGGTGCTATACTTTTCCTGCCTCCCCTAGAACCTGATTCAGACCCCAGTGCAAACAACCCAGTAAGAATAGACATGGTAGTCAGAACACAGTGGTCTTGTCTACTCTAATGCATAATATTAAATAATATTCTTGATTAATTTCCATTATTCAAGGTTGTGTTAATCAGATAGGAGCTTTACTATTAAATACTGAAATGTACCATGTTTCCACAATGGGAATTTTCTTATTTTTAAATATTTTAAAGTAAAATAATTTTCAATCCAATACAATGCTACAAACTATTTCCATAGAAAAGGGCAGTTTCCTTTTTACAAAAACAAGATTTCCTCACCAAATATTCTATCTAGTCATGGCAGAAATGGTGAAGTCTCATCAGAAAGAGTGAACAGGTACTCTGGCAGCAGAGCTTAAAACACTGATTCTGATTTCTGCTCTAGACTGAATGTTTGTGTCCCTCACAAATTCATATGTTGAAACCTAATTTCCAATGTGATGGTGTTTGGAAGTGGGACCTTTGGGGCTGATTAGGTCATGAGGGTGGAGCCCTCATGAATGGAATTAGTGCCCTTATAAAAGAGGCCCCAGAGAGCCCTTTCATCCCTTCTACCATGTGAGGACACAGATACTCATCAAACATCAAACCTGCCATTGCCTTGGTGTTGAACTTCCCAACCTCTGGAACAGTGAGAAACAAATTTCTGTTGTTTATAGGCCACCTAGTCTATGGTATTCTATTACAGTAGCCCAGACGGATTAAGACAGTTTCCTAAGGATTCTTCTCAAAACCCTAAGAATGTAACTCCTTGTAATTACTTCCTTTCAGTACTCTGTAATGCCCCCAAAATGAGAAATGCCCTATTTATGCCAAGGACAAAAAGGTGTAGAGAGGAAGGAGAAAAGTACATTTCCCTTCAACTCTGAATCCGGGCAAATGCCACTTCAGATTTTCATGTCAAAAAATTAGGCTGGGGCCTCCCTGGTGGCGCAGTGGTTGAGAGTCCGCCTGCCGATGCAGGGGATACGGGTTCGTGCCCCGGTCTGGGAGGATCCCGCATGCCGCGTAGCGGCTGGGCCCGGGAGCCGTGTCCGCTGAGCTTGCGCGTCCGGCAACGGGAAAGGCCACGACAGTGAGAGGCCCACATATCGCAAAAAAAAAAAAAAAAAAAAAAAAATTAGGCTGTAGGAATTAAATACTAATTGCAATTGCTTTTCACTTCTGCATGTTTGTCAGTCACAGCAAAGGGCCATTGGGATGACTGGGGAAAGTGGGAGCCTCTTTGCGTCCTGGAGATGCTTTTAATAAATGCCAGCTTTCTGCTGGTCTTAGAAACTGGGATAGCAGCTCACAAGTTCCTCCACACTGTATGGTTCCTGGGTCTGTCTGAGTAGTGGAATTAAAGTGGCTGTTTTGTGGCTTCCCTGGTCTGAGAAGTGGAATTAAGGTGGCTATTTTGTGGGACTTCCCTGGGACTTCCAGTGGTTAAGACACCACGCTTCCACTGCAGGGGGCACGGGTTCGATCCCTGGTTGGGGAACTAAGATCCCTCATGCCACGCAGCGTGGCCAAAAAATAGGGGGAAAAAAGTGGCTAATTTGTAATTTTCAAGCACTATTCTTCATTCCTTTCCTTGACGCCCAGGAAACCAATGCTTGCCAGCATAGAGGTCTGTATCTGTAGGAGTTCCACCTTTCCAGAGAAAATTCTTTATGTTACCTGGGAAGTAGACAAGACGGGTAACTTGGAAACATATTTACATGGGAACATATCTACACAGAAAAGTGAAACTTGGCCATGATTTCTGTAGTGATGCAGGTCTAAGATGCCACATAGGGAAAAAGAGTACCATTTATAAAGTTTTCCCCAGGGAAAGCCTTTGTAGTTTTGTTTACAAAACCAAACCAAACCAAAAACATATTCTGGTACAGAGTTGGTTTTTTTTTGGTTTGTTTTTAGTTTAAAAACTAACAGTGAGGGCTTCCCTGGTGGTGCAGTGGTTGAGAGTCCGCCTGCCATTGCAGGGGACACGGGTTCGTGCCCCGGTCCGGGAAGATCCCACATGCCACGCAGCGGCTGGGCCCGTGGGCCATGGCTGCTGGGCCTGCGCGTCCGGAGCCTGTGCTCTGCAACGGGAGAGGCCACAACAGTGAGAGGCCTGCGTACCGCAAAAAAAAGAAAAAGAAAAAAGAAAAAACTAACAGTGAAACCCATGGCAGTGAAACCAGAGTCCCTCATGATTGCTGTTATGTGATATTTTTGATACTTTGTAGCTTTTAAAGAATTCACAAGTTTTTCTTTTTTTATATATTTTTATTTTTATATATATTCTTTATTTCGAAAAATTTTTTAAATTTTTATTTATTTTTGGCTGTGTTGGGTCTTTGTTGCTGCATGCAGACTTTCTCTAGTTGCGGCGAGCAGGGGCTACTCTGTTGTGGTGCACAGGCTTTTCATTGCATTGGCTTCTCTTGTCGTGGAGCACAGGCTCTAGGTGCGCGGGCTCAGTAGTTGTGGCTCGTGGGCTCTAGAGCGCAGGCTCAGAGTTGCGGCGCACGGGCTTAGTGGCTCTGTGGCATGGGGGATCTTCCTGGACCACGGCTTGAACCTGTGTCCCCTGCATTGGCCGGCGGATTCTTAACCACTGCCCCACCAAGGAAGTCCCTTCTTTATTTTTTTGGCTGCGTCAGGTCTTATTGCAGCATGTGGGATCTTTTCGTTGCAGCATGCGGGCTTCTCTCCAGTTGTGGTGCATCGGCTCCTCTCTAGTTGTGACGTGTGGGTTTTCTCTCTCTAGTTGTGGCACATGGGATTCAGAGTGCCTGGGCTCTGTAGTTTGCTGCACACAGCCTCTCTGGTTGAGGTGCGCGAACCCAGTAGTTGTGGTACGTGGGCTTAGTTCCCCTGCAGCATGTGGGGCCTTAGTTCCCCAACCAGGGGTTGAACCCACGTCCCCTGCGTTGGAAGGCGTATTCTTTACCACTGGACCACCAGGGAAGTCCCCACAAGTTTTTCTTTATGCTAGTAGTTTTTTAAGTCTAGAAAAGACTGCAGAAGCTATTGACATCTTGAATGGCGTAAACTACTTGAAATCAGGTCAGTGTATTTGCAGAGGGCAGTGCAAAATCTTTGAGAATTAATTACACTCTAGGAAATACGATTTATTGACTACATGGTATTTAGATCCGTTTGTGAAAAAAAAAATAATGAGCAGTAAGGTCCTGAAGTGGCAAGAGTGTAAATTTCTTTTATGGTCTGCCTCCTGTTGAAGCATAGTAGAATCAGTTCTAAACTAATTATTTGGATATTTGGACAGGTTCATTTCTACGTATGAGAGAATGAATTTTCTGTTGGTCAGGTTCTTTTTTAGTATCTTGGTACCAGCGCTATGGACCAGACATAATTCACATTCTCTGCCTTCAGGGACACTTTAAAGATTATAGAGCAACATTTTTCATTTTGGGGCTTATGGAGAATATGCCCTTTGTCATTAGTGAAAGAGCTTGTTCTTCATTTGTTGGAAGTTTCCTTGTTGTCATCAGAAAACAGTTAGTGATCTCTTTATGTGCAAAGTGTATTAACTGGAGATCTGGGGATTTTGATGTAACTATTTCTGTCCTTTCATTTATGATGGTTTTGACTGCAAGTGACAGAACATCCTAATGTGACTGGCTTAAAGCATAAAGGGAAATTTATTTTTGTTACATAATAGGATATCCAGTACTTTAGTGACAGCATCATAGGCCCTGATTTTTATTTCCTGTTCTGTATGCTCAGCATGTTGGCCTTGTCTTAGGCAAGTATCTTTTAGAGTTACAAGGTGGCTGCAGTAGTCTCAGACATCACGTGCAGACAGAATAATACCCTGAGGAAGAGGAGGTACCCCTCTCTCCTGTTAAGAGCAAGGTATCATTTCCCAGAGAATCCCTGGCCAACTTCTCATCTCATTGTGAAGAAGAGAGTCACATGCTTTTTCCTAAATAAGCTCGTAAGAACTGAGGTACTGTTCAAGATTCTCCCTGAGCTAGAATGGAATTTCACATTCCATTCTAGAGAAACCTTGAGGTTTGGCTGCCTGAACAAGATTGGGACTCTATTAGGAAAGGAGTAGTGGAGACAGACACCATCATCCATAGCCCTCTCAGTCCACGGTTTTTACAGCAGGCCTTGGTGGACACCAGACTTCAGGAACGACCTCTGGTTGTTTATCAGAAAGAGTCAGAGCTTTTGCTATTTCCAGAACTTTCAAGGCTGGGCAGTAGGTGAGTCAAGCCCAAGCCCTTCACCTGCGTCGGCATATCCCACAGGGTTGGCAGTGGGCATGTCTTCATGAGGAAACATGAAGTTTCTTCCTTCAAGTGACATACAAGTCTCCACACCTTGTAGGCCAGGGCTTCACAGAGGTTGAGAGAGTTCTGGGCACTTCCACTTTTTCAGGTTCCCAGTTTATTTAAAAAGAAATGCCAAATCAGAGCTATAGAAATGTGGTATATTTTACATGTTTACTTCTAAGAAAATATTTCAAACACAAAAACAGTACCATGATTTTATGTAGATATCAAGGGGAAACAAAATATCAAAAGTCTGCATCTGACTGGAGATTGAACTTCTTCCTTTCAGTCCTGTGGGGGCTGCAGAGGATGCCACAGATCTCTCAGAGTCCAGGGAATGGCCCTAATGTCCAACTCTTCTGGGGCACTTGGCACTGTTGACCCCTCTCCTAAACCAGATACCCACTGACCCAGGCTAGAAAGTCTGGCACCTTCTTGGTATCCCATCTGTGGTCAGAGGCAATCCCAGGGTGAAGAGGAGCCAGGGCAGGAGCCGATTGACATTGCTAACTAGAGTCCACTGCCACAGTGGGCACTTCTAGGAACCCTGAGATAAGCCTTCCGCAATTGCTTCCTGCCCCCACTTGCTGCCCTAAGCACTGCCACTGTGCTTTCATATTTTATTTTCATATCGTTGTGCTTTTACTCACTGTGGTCCTCTTCCTGGAATTATTTTAATTCATTCTAACAAACCTCATTTTGAGTACTGCCGTGTGCCAGGAAATGCCTTGGATCCTAGATGGAGTTAAGAGAGAATGGTTTGGTGGTGGTGACAGATGACAAAACAGATGACAGTACAGTGATTTATTGCTGCTTTAGAGTTGGCACAGGGTGCCGTAGGAGTCGCAGAGGTGTACATCGAACTCTTGTTTCAAAAGAATGGAGTCTCAGAAAACTCCCTGGGGCAGGGAGTTGCCTTATCCTGAAGGAGGACTGAAAAATGAATAGTCTTAAAGTGGTGCTGATCTGTTTGTGGGAGCGGGAATGGAGAATAATTTATTTTTGTTGATAGTGGTGAAATAGAACATAGTTTCCTGGGCTGCTTTGGATTAAGAAAATTTTGCAGTTTTGCAACAGTGTTCTTGTATAGCTCATTTTGCCCATAATTATGAGGTTCAGGAAAAAAAATAGTTTATTATCTCTTGCAGATAAAAGCATATTTCTGTTCTATATTTTCTTTTTCTCTTTTAGTCTTGATCTTTCAGATATTGTCTTGCCTACTACATTCCTTTTTAATTTTTTTTAAATGTTACTGAAGTATAGTTTATTTACAATGTTGTGTTAATTTCTTATGTACAGCCAAGTGACTCAGTTATACATATATATATGTTCTTTTTCATATTCTTTTCCATTATGGTTTATCACAGGATATTGAATATAGTGCCCTGTGCTGTACAATAAGACCTTGTTTATCTGTTCTATATATGATAGTTTGCCTCTGCTATCCCAAACTTCCAATCCTTCCCTCCCGCACCCCCGCTACCTACTACATTCCTAGTTTTTAAAATATATTCATTATTAAGTTGCCCACTATATTAACTTTCTTGAGAGAAGACTGACATTAAAAGGAGGTTATTTAAGTACAAAGAGCTTTTCTTTGTCTCTAGAGTCAAACAGAAAGGGAAGCTCTGTGGTGCTAGACATGGTCATAAATTGATGGCCATAGATTTAAAGTAGAAGAAATATGAAGCCTGAATTCCTTTCAGAAAAACAAAACATTTTTAAAAAATATTTATTTATTTTGGCTGCGCCAGGTCGTATTTGTGGCACGTGGGATCTTCGTTGCGGCATGTTTTTTCGTTGCGGCATGCAGGATCTTTTAGTTGTGGCATGAGGGCTCTTAGTTGCGGCATGCAGACATCTTAGTTGCGGCACGTGGTCTTCTTAGTTCTGGCATGTGAACTCTTAGTTGCGGCATGCATGTGGGATTCCCCCGCCAGGGATCAAACCCAGACCCCCTGCATTGGGAGCACGGAGTCTTACCCACTGGACCACCAAGGAAGTCCCAAAACAAAACCTTTTTATGTTTCTGCAACTCAGGAAGGAATGGCTTTCCCTGTCTGGTCCTTGGCACCTTCAGCAGAAAAGTTGGGAATCTAGAGTGACCTGATTTCTCAGGCAAAAACCCTTCCTTTGAGTCAGGGAGAGACCCTTACCAGTACTGAGTATTGTGAGAAATCCAAACAGTGAGTTGGTGTTGCTTTCTGTTTTTTTTCTTGAGCTCTTAATTGAATGTGAAGTGAACAGGGATAGTTGCCTTCCTGATGGCTATAACATACTGTAGCTCTAAAATCAAATCCTTTAGAGAACTTAGAAGGGATCTGAGAACTAGGAAAGGAAGAGAACATGGGCTTCTGTGCATAAAAAGACGGATGGAGGAGACCAAAATTACATCATTCAACAAAAATTGACTCAGCTACCTCTCATGCATCAGGCAGTGTTGTACATACTGGGGAACACATAGCAGGGAACAAGACAGAATCCCTGTTTTTCCTCATGAGTGGATATTCTGTGAACTCCAGGGAAACTGTGGCTTGCCTGGTATTTTGATTCCCTCTTTTCTTCTCTTCCCTCTGTTAGGAGAGAAGAATAAGCTGAACAGACTCTGACCGTTGGTTTTCAGCTCGCCAGGACCTTCTACCTAGCTCTCCTTTCGTGGCTCATGTGCTGCATCCTCTGCTCTCAGTGTGCAACTGGCCCCCAACGCAATGTGTGTTTGTCAAACCATGGAAGTGGGGCAGTATGGCAAGAACGCAAGTCGGGCCGGAGACCGGGGAGTCCTCCTGGAGCCCTTCATCCACCAGGTGGGCGGACACAGCAGCATGATGCGCTACGACGACCACACTGTGTGCAAGCCCCTCATCTCCCGGGAGCAGCGCTTCTACGAGTCCCTCCCTCCCGAAATGAAGGAGTTCACCCCTGAGTACAAAGGTCAGTCACTGGCCAGTTTGGAGACAGCAGCAGCTTGTAGGCCCTCAGCTCAGTTTTCCTTGTTCTGGTGGCCACGTGGTGTGATTGTAGGTCTCTGTTGTCTCAAAGCAGCAGAGTCACATTGTTAAGCAAAATTTGAAGCTGAAAGCATCAGCAAGGTCTTTAGATCTTGAAAATTGAATTCATTGATAGGTAAACCTGAGAAGAATTCACAGCATTAAGTCCCATTGGTGAAGAGCATGCTGTTGTCAAGGAGGTTTCCCTGTTTGCTGGAATGGTCTAGGAGAGAAGGGGCAGCACTTATCTGGTCCCAGAGGAGGAAGAATTGGATGCTTTCCAGGCTAAGGCGATGAGACAGCTGGCGAGGAGGCTCTGTGGAGCTTGTGTATGTATGTGCTGGGGGATGAATTGATGGTAAGAAATCTACAGAAGGACTGGGGCCTGGAGGGTCCTAACTTTTAAAGGAAAAATAATCTGTTTTAAAATGTAAATTAACTTTATAGACTAGAACCCCGTGAATATATACCAGAATTTAAGGTACTTGATTTTCAAATCTGATTTTTGTCACTATGTTTATATATTTTTATGATTGCCCCTCATGTGTAAGTTATGTTTTTTGTGTTCTGTTTTTTGTTTTGTTTTGGCTGTGCCACATGGCTTGCGGGATCTTAGTTTCCTGACCGGGAATTGAACCCGGACCACTGAAGTAAAAGCACCAAGTTCTAACCACTGGACCGCCAGGGAATTCCCTGTGTTCTGTTTGTTTTTTTTAAATTTATTTATCTAATTTATTTATTTTTGGTTGCATTGGGTCTTTGTTGCTGTGCGCAGGCTTTCTCTAGTTGCAGCAAGCAGGGGCTACTCTTCGTTGCAGTGCGTGGGCTTCTCATTGTGGTGGCTTCTCTTGTTGCTGAGCACGGGCTCTAGGTGCATGGGCTTCAGTAGTTGTGGCGTGCGGGCTTCAGTAGTTGTGGCTCACGGGCTATAGAGTGCAGGCTCAGTAGTTGTGGCTCGAGGGTTCTAGAGCGCAGGCTCAGTAGTTGTGGTGCACGGGCTTAGTTGCTCCCTGGCATGTGGGATCCTCTAGGACCAGCGCTCGAACCTGTGTCCCCCGTGTTGGCCAAGTGGATTCTAAACCACTGTGCCACCAGGGAAGCCCCTGTGTTCTGTTTTTTAACTTTTCCAAAGCAGTATGAATTCAGTCATGTTTGTACCATCCTATACTTGGGGGATCCTCGATTTAGAAAAACCAATCCATATTGGTATTGACTTTTGTTTCCTTAAATCTTTAATTGTGGTGAAATATACATAACATAAACATTTTAAAAATTATTTATTTATTTTTGGCTGCATTGGGTCTTCGTTGCTGTGCACGGGTTTTCTCTAGCTGAGGTGAGCGGGGGCTACTCTTTGTTGCGTTGTGCAGGCTTCGCATTGCGGTGGCTTCTCTTGTTGCGGAGCACGGGCTCTAGGTGCACAGGCTTCAGTAGTTGTAGTGCGCGGACTCTAGATTGCAGGCTCAGTAGTGGTGACGCACGGGCTTAGTTGCTCCGCAGCATGTGGAATCGTCCCGGACCAGGGCTCGAACCCGTGTCCCCTGCATTGGCAGGTGGATTCTTAACCACTGCACCATCAAGGAAGTCCACATAACATAAAATTTAACCATTTTTTTTTAAGTGGACGCACCTTGTCTTTTTTTTTTAATTGAAGTATAATTGATTTACGATGTTTGTTCATTTCTGCTGTACAGCAGAATTTACCATTTTTAAGTGTATAATTTAGTGGCATTAAATACATTCACAGTGCTATATACCATTACTATTATCTATTTCCAGAACTTTTACCTCATCACAAAATCTCTATACCCATTAAATAACTCCCCATTTCCCTCTCACCTCCCCTGGTACCCCCTAATCTACTTTCTGTCTCTACAAATTTGCCTATTGTAGATATTTCATACAAGTGGAATCATGTAACGTTTCTCCTTTTGGGTTTGGCTTATTTCACTTAGGATAATGTTTTCAAGGTTCATCAACCTTGTAGCATTTGTCAGAACTTCATTTGTTTTTATGGCTGAATACTATTCCAGTGTAAATATATGCCACATTTTGTTTATCCGTTCATCTGTTAATGGACACTTGGGTTGTTTCCACCTTTTGCCTATTGTGAATAATGCTTCTGTGAGTATTTATCTGAGTCTCTGTTTCCAATTCTTCTGAGTATATAGGAGTAGAAGTGCTGAATCATATGGTAATTCTGTGTTTAACTTTTCTGAGGAACTGTCAAACTGTTTTCCATAGTGGCTGTACCATTTGACATTCTTACCAACAATGTTCCTATTTCTCCACATCCTTACAAACCCTTATTTTCCATTAAAAAAAAAATTATAGCCACCCTAGTAGGTGTGAAGTTGTGTCTCATTGTTTTGTTTTGATATGCATTTTCTTAATGATTAATGAATGATGTGCCATTGGCCATTTGTGTGTCTTCTCTGGAGAAATGTCTGTTCAAGTCCTTTGTGCAGTTTTGAATTGTATGGTTTGTTATTATTTTCAAAACAGAATCAGAATAATATTGAATTTGGAGGAATAAATATTCTAAGGCTGCAAAACGAGAGAGAAGCCAGAATCACACGCACTGCTGTCTCTAATTGGCTAAGAAACAACAGTTATAAATGCTTTATAAATGTAGCTTTAGCCACCTACTCATCCACACTCAACACATCCCTGGCCAAATCTTCTGCTATAAATATGCCAAAACCAGAAAGAGAACTACAAGCCCTGTTAGCTCATGGAGTTCTTCTGATGCTCAGGGAAAAAAAAAAATCCCTTAAAATGGAGTTGAGCCCCTGGCTCCAAAGAAATGTTTTCTAAATCACAACCACCAGAATTGGGACAAGTTAGAATTTCAAGGTGCCACCCAGGGAAGGATTGTCAGTCATATATTGGTTCAGTTTTTCCCCCAACCTTCTCTCAGACTGGGGAACAGAAGTCTTTAAAAGCCATAGCAAAACCTTAGTATCTACCTGATCTTTTTTTCCCTCAGGCTGCATTTTCACTAGGGAAGAATAAATACACTTTCTCAAAAATACAATTAAACTAAAATGGATCTCTTCTTTTTAAGTCAAATGAAGTCCAGTTTATTCAGAGAAAATGGAAGATATGATGGGTCCAATTCATGTATTTCAAAGACTGATACTATAGGTTTTTTACCTTTTTTTGTTTTGTTTTTGGCTGTACCACATGGCATGTGGGATCTTGGTTCCCTGACCAGGGAGCAAACCCGTGCCACCTGCAGTGGAAGCATGGAATCTTAAACACAAGACCGCCAGGGAAGTCATTTACTTTTTATTTTGAAATAAATTTAAAATTACAGAAAAGTTGCAAAAATAATGAGTTCCTCTAATGGTCCCATGATACCGAGGTACCAAGTAAAGCCCTGTCATTGTGTGTCTCACCTCTCTGTGTAGATGCACGTACTGGCTCCCCAGCGTGCGTGGCAGGACCATCAGCCCCGTGCTAGATGCAGGAAGAGTCTTCAACCTCTTGAGTTCTGCCAAGATACTTTATTTTTTCCACCAAGGTGATATTCTAAAGTATCTGTATGAATTGAAAGCTGCAGTCGATGGTCTCTCCAAGATGATTCAGATGCCAGATGTGGATTTGGATATTACCAACATAATCCAAGCTGATGAACCCACTGCTTTAGCTACCAATGCATTGGGCTTAAATTCAGTGTTCGGAAGAGACTACAGGGCACTGAAAGACATCTTGATCAACACAAACCCAGCCACCCCTCCCTTCCCCTCTCTCTGCTTGTGTTGCACTGGCTGCTCTGTGACCACTAGAGTCCTCTCTACTGTTCACACACATTCAGTAGTCAAGAGCACGCCAGAAAACCTTCTTAAGTGCTGGGTTTTACTCTTAATTTGGAAGAATGTGCTAAAGACTCAGATGAAGTTCAGTATCCAAATGATGTATCCCGTTGAAGGAGAAGGGAATATGCACATTTTCTGTTTTCTGTTTGGCCAGAAGCCTAATGCTGTAAGTTTAACCCTTATAGATAGCTGGGTAGATAGAGCTATTTTTCAGCTAGAAGAGGGAAGCCACTGTGTTCTGCTCCATGAATTCAGCTTTTGGGAAGAGCTCCTGGCTTCTTGGGCATGAACTCACTGTGGCAGAAATTGTGCTGTGGTCTGTTCTCCAGCAGACAGGAGGCTGCAGTGTGATGGTGCCAACCAACGTGGAGAAGTGGATGAGGGCCTGTAAAAACCTGGCCCTTTTTTTTTTTTTTTTTTTTTTTTTTTTTCCCTTTTTCCCGGTACGCGGGCCTCTCACTGTTGTGGCCTCTCCCATTGCGGAGCACAGGCTCCGGACGTGCAGGCTCAGCTGCCATGGCTCACGGGCCCAGCCGCTCCACGGCATGTGGGATCTTCCCAGACCGGGGCACGAACCCGTGTCCCCTGCATCGGCAGGCGGACTCTCAACCACTGCGCCACCAGGGAAGCCCCAAACCTGGCCCTTTTTAACACTGCCCTTAAGTTCCTTAAGTGAATTTCAGTACCTGATTTTAAAGGGTTTAGATTTTAAGTATGATGCTGTTTCATGCCGATTGTTAGTAAAGGGACTTATACTAAAATCAGAGTCTTTACTTAGGCGGGTAGTCTAGTATCAATAAGCAAAAGCATCATTAAAAAATATATAACCATAGTATAATTTATAATTACCAAAGCCAGGAAAGGAACATTGGTATAATACTATTAACTAATCCGTACATTTTATTCAAATTTTGGCTGTTTTTCCACTTATAAATTGATTGATTTATTTTTGGCTGCATTGGGTCTTCGTTGCTGCGCACGGGCTTTCTCTAGTTGTGGCAAGTGGGGGCTACTCTTCATTGCGGTGCGCAGGCTTCTCATTGCGGTGGCTTCTCTTGTTGTGGAGCATGGGCTCTAGGTGCGCAGGCTTCAGTAGTGTGGCACGTGGGGTCAGCAGTTGTGGTTCATGGGCTCTGGAGTACAGGCTCAGTAGTTGTAGCACACGGGCTTAGTTGCTCTGCGGCATGTGGGATCTTCCTGGACCAGGGCTTGAACCCGTGTCCCCAGCATTGGCAGGCGGATTCTTAACCACTGCGCCACCAGGGATGCCCCCCCATTAAAAAAAATTTATTTATTTATTTATGTTTGGCTGCATTGGGTCTTATTAGTTGCAGCATGCAGAATCTTTGTTGTGGCACGTGGGCTTCTCTCTAGTTGTGGCGTGTGGGCTCCAGAGCGCGTGAGCTCTGTAGTCATGGCATGTGGGCTCTCTAGTTGTAGAGAGTTGGGCTCAGTAGTTGTGGCATGTGTGATCTTAGTTCCCCAACCAGGGGTCAAACCCGTGTCCCCTGCATTGGAAGGTGGATACTTAATCATTGGACCACCAGGGAAGTCCTGACCTCGACACTTTTGAAGAGTATTAGTAGTTATTTTGTAGACTGTCCCTAAATTTGGATTTGTCTTATCTTTCCTCAGAATTAGGTTGAGGTTGTATATTGGGTTGGCCAGAAAGTTCATACAGGCTTTTGTAAGATGTCACAGGAAAACCCGAACGAACTTTCTGGCCAGCCTAATATTTTGGGGCAATAGAAATGATCCTGTGTTCTTTTCAGTTCATCATGTCACAAGATACATACCTTGTTACTGGTGATTTAACTTTTTTTAAAATATTTATTTATTTATTTTTGGCTGTGTTGGGTCTTCATTGCTGCGTGCAGGCTTTCTCTAGTTGCAGTGAGCGGGGGTACTCTTTGTGGCGGTACATGGGCGTCTCATTGCGGTGGCTTCCCTTGTTGCAGAGCACAGCCTCTAGGCACACAGGCTTCAGTAGTTGTGGCACACGGGCTCAGTAGTTGTGGCTCGTGGACTCTAGAGCACAGGCTCAGTAGTTGAGGTGCACAGGCTTAGTTGCTCCACGGCATGTGGGATCTTCCCAGACCAGGGCTCGAACCCGTGTCCCCTGCATTGGCAGGCAGGTTCTTAACCACTGCGCCAGCAGGGAAGCCCCCCCCATCATTTTTGACTATTGCTTTACTTTCAGTTACTGCAAGATCTTCCAAGCTCATCTTGTATTTTTCCTGTCCCGATTCAGGAATCAAATACTTCGGCAACAAGCTCTTCTTCCTTTTAGGAATGGTATTTAGAAAAAACAAGATCTTGGTGCTAGATGTTCTGATTGCTACTGGAATATCTTTGCCTTTAGCCCCTTTGAACACACAGGTTTAGAAAATACATCTATTAATACTAACCCACAATTACACATATATTCTTTATTGCCAGAAGTACAGGTATTTTTAAAACTCAGCTAAGGAAAAATGCCAGTAATATTTTATATTTTGGCAGTAGGTTTGAAGAGGGATTTTCATTTATTTAGTATGACCAGCGGTAGTTACCAAGTGTTAACTTCTTTTTTTAAAAAAATATTTTATTTCATTCCATTCCATTCCATTTCAATTTGTTGGGTCTTTGTTGCTGCGTGCGGGCCTTCTCTACTTGCGGCCAGCAGGGGCTACTCTTCGTTGCAGTGCACGGGTTTCTCATTTTGGTGGCCTCTCTTGTTGCAGAGCATGAGCTCTAGGCACACGGGCTTCAGTAGTTGTGGCACATGGGCTCTGTAGTTGTGGCTCGCGGACTCTAGAGCTCAGGCTCAGCAGCTGTGGTGCACGGGCTTAGTTGCTCTGCGGCCTATGGGGTCTTCTTGGACCAGGGATCAAACCCATGTCCCCTGCTTTGGACACCTAACCACTGCGCCACCAGGGAAATCCCAAGTGTTACTTCTTTTTTTTTTTTTGCAGCACGCGGGCCTCTCACTGCTGTGGCCTCTCCCGTTGCGGAGCACAGGCTCCGGACTCGCAGGCTCAGTGGCCATGGCTCACGGGCCTAGGCGCTCCATGGCATGTGGGATTTTCCCGGACCGGGGCACGAACCTGTGTCCCCTGCATCGGCAGGCGGACTGTCAACCACTGCGCCACCAGGGAAGCCCAAGTGTTACTTAATAGTACTAAATATGAGGTTCTAGGCTTCTGTATAGTTATTCAAAACTTTGCCTCATTCATTTTTCTGTTACCAGTACTTACTGAGCATCTACTAGATGCCAGGCCCTGTGCTCATTAGCGTAAAAGACAAAAAAGGCCCATACCTTTATGGAGCTTACATGCTAGTGTGAGAAACAAAGAATAAACAAATTATAGACAAAACAATTATAGATTGTGATAAATACTTTGAATAAAATAAGTCATGTTCTGTAATTGAAAATAATAAAGCTTCCAAAACAGAGCACTTGATATAGAATGATCAGGGAAGGAGTGTCTGGGGAGACTTGAAGGACTGAAGGATGAGGAGCAGCTGTGGGAAAAGGACAATGGAAAGAGCATTCCATTCCTCTCATAGACAAAAGCCCTGAGGTAAAAAAACAACAACTAGTTCTAAGAACTAGTCTACCTCTTTTTGCCAATTAAGAGTTAAGAAACAAAAGCAGTTATATTCCATTAAAGATGTTAAAAAAAAAAAAGTTAAGAAACAACCCTATTCATAAATGGTCAAAGGAGTTGAATAAACATTTCTCCAGAATAGATACACAAATGTCCAATAAGCACATAAAAAGATCATCAGCATCATTAGTCATTAGGGAAATGCAAATCTAAACCACAATAGAGACTACTCACAACCAGTGGATGGCTATTAAAAAGAAAGAAAACTAACACAACATTGTAAAGCAACTATATTCTAATAAAAATTAATTTGAATAAATAAGTAAAAATACATTAAAAGAAAGAAGGAAAAGAAAGGAAGGAAGACAGGAAGAAAGGAAGGGAGAAAGAAAGAGTGGCAAAGATATGGAGAAATAGGAACATTGCTGGTAAGAATGTCAAATGGTACAGCCACTATGGAAAAACAGTTTGACAGTTCTTCAAAAAGTTAAACACAGAATTACCATATGATTCAGCAATTCCACTCCTAGGTATATACTCAAAAGAATTGGAAATAGAGACTCAAACAGATACTTGTAATACTCACAGAAGCATTATTTACAGTAGACAAAAGGTGGAAACAACCCAAGTGTTTGATTGGGTTGAACAGACGAACGGATAAACAAAATGTGGCATATATTTACGCTGGAAGAGTATTCAGCCATAAAAACAAATGAAGTTCTGACACATGTTACAAGGTGGATGAACCTTGAAAACATTATGCTAAGTGAAATAAGCCAGACCCCAAAGAACAAACATTACATGATTCCACGTGTACAAAATATCTACAGTAGGCAAATTTGTAGAGACAGAAAGTAGATTAGAGGGTACCAGGGCTTCAGGTGAGAGGGAAATGGGGAGTTATTTAATGGGTATAGAGATTTTGTTTGAGGTGATATAAAAGTTCTGGAAATAGATAACGAAAGTGGTTATACAATATTGTGAACGTACTTAATGCCACTGAATTTTACATTTAAAAATGGTTAAAATGACAAATTTGTTAAATATGTTTTTACCACAATTTTTAAAAGTAAAAAAAAAAGTATATTAAAAAAACCCCGAAAACCTCTACCCAAATGTAATTCTCTGTGTTTAAGCCAATCTTACAAATGCCAAGAAAATTAGGACTTATATCAAATGAAGTAAAGGACCATTGATTTTCGTTTTCCTACCTGAATTCTTTCTAGGTGTGAGTAATGAGGTTAAAAAAAAAAAAAAATTAGGATCAAAAAAATATATATTTTTTAAACTAGGGGTAGGTTGCATGGCTCATTTAATTACCAGATCTTACCCACTCTTGGAAGGCTCTTCTTCCTGTTCTACGCATAGCATAACCATTTCTCCCTTGATCAGGTATGATGCTCTGTGTCAAGGTACTCAATGGTATGTGCCTGCAGAGAATTAAAGGTTTCCATTATAGCTTTAGATGGCCCTGCAAGATAAAAAGAAATTTTAAAGGAGGGAATGATGCATTTGAGTATATAAAATTAAAAAGTTTTATCAAAATACACTTTTAAAGAAAATTAAGAGCTATTTACATCACGTAAAACTGACCGAGGATTTGTTTCTAGAATGTGTGTGTGTGTGTGTGTGTATGCAATTCAAAATCAATAGGAAAAAAGACAATTCAGTAGGAAAATGAGCAACAATAAAGAAAATCAATGAAAACTAAAGACCAAAGGCTAGGATAAATCTCTAGCCAGACTGATTAGGAAAAAGAAAAGACATAAGTTTCCAATATCAGAAATGACAGATGTGGGACTTCCCTGGTGGTCCAGTGGTGAAGACTTCACCTTCCAATGCAGGGGATGTGGGTTCGATCCCTGGTTGGGGACCTAAGATCCCACATGCTTCACGGCCAAAAAACCAAAACATAGAAGCAATATTGTAACAAATTCAATAAAGACTTTAAAAATAGTCCACATCAAAAAAGAAATCTTAAAAAAAAAAAGACAGATGTATCATCACTACAGTTTCTACCGATACTAAAAAAAATAAAAATATTATGAACAACTTTATGCCAGTAAATTTTACAACTTAGATGAAATAGACAATTTATTGCAACACACAAACTATGAAAACTCAAGAAGAAATGAATAATCTGAATAGCCCTATGTAGTAAACAAATTGAAATTGGAATTTAAAGCATTCTAGCAAAGAAAACTCCAGGCCCACACAACTTCACTGGTGAATTCTACCAAATATTTAAGAAATACTACACAAACTCTTCCAAAAAGTTGAAGCAGGAATACATCTCTACTCATTCTATAAGGCCATTACAAGAAAATTAATGTCCTAGACGAACCTAAAAAATTTGAATAAGATTTTAGCAAATTGAATCCAAGAATATGTTAAAAGGACAGTATGTCGTGACCAAGTAGGGTTTACCATAGGAGTAATGCAGGTTAGGTTTAACATTCAAAAGTTAATGTAATTGACCATATCAATAAACTAAAAAAAGAAAAATCATATGATTATCTCAGTAAATGCAGAAAAAGTACTTGACAGTATCCAACATACATACATTTTTTAAATTTTTTTTACTGAATATAGTTTATTTACAATGCTATGTTAATTTCTGCTGTACAGCAAAGTGATTCAGTTATACATATATGTACATTCTTTTTCATATTCTTTTCCATTATGATTTATCACAGGATATTGAATATAGTTCCCTGTGCTATACAGTAGGACCTTGTTATTTAATCATTCTATATATGTTTGCATCTGCTAATCCTGAACTCCCAATCCTTTCCTCCCCCCCAACCCCCACAAGTCTGTTCTCTGTGTGTGAGTCTGTTTCTGTTTCGTATTGTAGAAAAGTTCTTGTCATATTTTAGATTCTACATGTAAGTGATATCATATGGTATTTGTCTTTCTGACTTACGTCACTTAGTATGACAATCTCTAGGTCCATCAGTGTTACTGCAAATGGCATTATTTCATTCTTTTTTATGGCTGAGTAATAGTCCGTTGTCTATATGTACCACATCTTTATCCATTCATCTGTTGACGGATATTTAGGTTGTTTCCATGTCTTGGCTATTGTGAATAGTGCTGCTGTGAACATAGGGGTGCATGCATCTTTTTGAATTACAGTTTTGTCCAGATATATGCCCAGGAGTGGGATTGCTGAATCATCTGGCAACTCTAGTTTTTTGAAGAGCCTCCATACTGTTCTCCATAGTGGCTGCACCAATTTACATTCCCAACAACAATGTAGGAGGGTTCCCTTTTCTCCACACCCTGTCCAGCATTTGTTATTTGTACATTTTTTAAAGATGGCCATTCTGACTGGTGTGAGGTGGTACCTCGTTGTAGTTTTGATTTGCATTTCTCTAATAATTAGCCATTGTTGAGCATCTTTTCATGTACCTGTTGGCCATCTGTATCAACATCCATTCTTGATAAAAGAACAGGAGTAACAAAACTCTTAGCAAAGTGGGGATGGAAAGAAAGTTCCTCAAACCTGATAGAAGGCATCTATGAAAACCTACAGCTAGCTTCATACTCAGTGATGAGACTTTAACCCCTAAGATCAGGAATGAGACAAGAATGTCCATGCTCTCCCTTTCTAGTTGACATATAACTTGGAGGTTCTGGCCAGTGCAGTTAGGCAAGAAAATGAAATAATAAAAGACATCCAGATTGGAAAGGAAGAAGTAAAACTGTCTTTATTTTCAGACAACGTAGAATTCTGTCTTCAGCCAAACTATCAGTCAAGTGTTGGAGTAGAATAAAGTCCTGCAAAGGACTCAGAAAATTGACCTCCTGAACACTCTTAGGAAGTTACTTGAGATGTATTCCACTCAAATAAGGAGGAAACCAAGAAAGAGGGGAAAAGGAGAGGACATAGAAGGAACAATTCTCACTCTGGTCACCTGCAGCAAGGAGCGGCCCAGCTATGTGGCAGGCCTGGAGGACACTCTAGATCAGAGTACGAGAGGGAGCCCAGGAAACAAAGAATATTGTAGACCAGAGGGTATTCAAACTTGAACATAACTGAAGCTCTGGAAAAGACAAAGAGAAGAAGTTACAAAGGCAGAAACCTGTAGGAGAGGCAGTCATCTATGTAAGGAAGCCAGGACACAGTTGTGAAGCTCACGAAAGTGAGGTGTACATTTAAGCAATGTAATGAGAAGGTAAGAAAAATCTATTTCACCTTAATGTCTTAAGGATTTTTTTTCCTAAAAGAGACCAGGGATTGGGGCAGTGCCCTCCTGGAGAAGGAAATGGGCCAAAGAGAAGGATATTCTTGGTCTGGCATACTGACATATTCCTAAATGCTTCTCACTGATTCTCAATAATGCTGATATTGCACACCAAGAGTGTAAATGAGGAGTGTAGCTGACAGAGGGTTGGATATGGAAGTTAGATGAAGGGCAGCCTAGACCTTTTTAAGAACAAATAACAAAAAACTCCTTGATTTCTAGGTATTGTGTTTCAACTCATTTGGTAATGATCCAGAAGAAACTATGAAAACCTGTTTGATAAAAATGGACACAACAAACTGTTTTGCATGAGTACAGCACGGAAAATAGGTGTTTCAATTTAGGAATGCTGGTGGTTTGGTTAGGCAGAAGTTCTGCCTGTTGAGCTTAGAATAGCCTGATGTTCAGTGTTGGCAGAAGACATATTTTGGGGACTGTCTTTGAGAAGTCTTGATGTCTCTCTAGGTGACATTGTCAGGCAGAAGGAAACCAGATCTAGAGGAGGACATAGGAAATGACAGCATCATAGAGCAGTTAAATAAGTAGAGGGTTAAATTATGTCGAGTGTGGATGTCACCTAGAAAGTACAGTTCTTTTGAATGGTACAGAAGGCAGTAGTTGAAAGTGAGAGGGTGGGCTTCCCTGGTGGCTCAGTGGTTACGAATCCGCCTGCCAGTGCAGGGGGCACAGGTTCGAGCCCTGGTCCAGTAAGATCCCGCATGCCGCGGAGCAGCTTAGCCCGTGCACCACAACTACTGAGCCCGTGCTCTAGAGCCCATGAGCCATGACTACTGAGCCCACATGCACAATTACTGAGCCCACGTGCCTAGAGCCCGTGCTTCACAACAAGAGAAGCCACAGTGATGAGAACCCCCACGCATCCCGATGAAGAGTAGCCCCCGCTCACCACAACTAGAGAAAGCCCGTCGCAGCAACGAAGACCCAACGCAGCCATAAATAAATAAATAAATAAATAAATTTATTAAAAAGGAAAAAAGAAAGTGAGAGGGTTAGACAAGAGAATGGGAAAAATATATAGATTTATCCAAAATCAAAGGTAAATAGTGGACTTAGAAATGGGGGATTAGTGGTTAGACTTAGAATGGGGGATTAGTGGTCAGCTATGTTTTGGAAAGATGTCTGCTAGTCATTGTCCCTACAGTTGATTCAGGGCAGGTGATGTCAGTGTGCTGAGGGACAGCATGTGCCAGCAGTCTGAACTGAAGGGACCCAATCTCTGTAGACATTTGTTGACTGGCTGCCTTTTTTTCTCCAACAGGAGTGGTGTCAGTCTGCTTTGAGGGGGACAGTGATGGTTACATCAACTTGGTGGCCTACCCTTATGTGGAAAGTGAGACTGTGGAGCAGGATGACACACCAGAGCGGGAGCAACCTCGGCGTAAGCACTCTCGCCGGAGCCTGCACCGGTCAGGCAGTGGCAGTGACCACAGGGAGGAGAAAGCCAGCCTGTCCCTTGAAACCTCAGAGAGGTAAGGGGATGGTAAGCAGGACTGGTGGTTCACGTCTGGTCCTGATATACTCAGAATATCTCTAGAGTCCTGATACATCATGGGGAAGTAAGGCTCAAGGTTGGGGGAAGGTGGCTGATGTTCTTAGGCCACCCACATAGGTGCAGGCTGCCGCCTGTATGTCACATCACCCCAGTGATGCCTCCTTATGAGTATGGCTGTAGCTAGTCAAGAGAGAATGAAGTTCCCTCAGCTTTTTGGGAACAAGAACACCCTGTTTTTTCCAGCTTTGTTATGTCTTGCACCCCCAAGACAGAGGTGGAAATGCATTGGTCCACGATGCGGTTCCAGCTCCTTTCTCACCTGCAGGATGTCAGAGCCCAAAGGCAATGAGTGGCATCCAGACTAGTGTTCCTTAAGGGTTTGGGTGTCATATCTCTCTGAGACTCTGCTATCAGCTATTAATCCTTTCCCTGAATCTGAAGTTCAGTTTATTGCATTGGAAATTGATTTTTCTTGTAGATTAGGAAAATAGTCTACAAAGAATTATTTTTCTTGATATATCATGCAAAAAAATGTGAACCCTGACAAGGGTGGCCATAATTAAAAGGATAGACAATAAAAGTTTTGATGAGGATATGGAGAAATTGGAACCCTCCTACATTGCTGATGGGAATGTAAAATAGTGCAGCTATTCTGGAAAACAATTAGGCACTTTTTCAAAAAGTTAAACCTGGCAACTGCACTCCTAGGTATATGCCCAAGAGAATTGAAGGAATATACTCACACATAATACTTGTACACAAATGTTTATAGCAGCATTATTCCTAATAGCCGAAAACTGGAAACAACCTGAGTGTCCATCTGTTGGTGAATGGATAAATTAAATGTGGTATATCTATACAATAGAATATTACTCAGCAATAAAAAGGGACGGGGTACTGACACATGCTGCAACATGGATGAACCTTGAAAACATTTATGTTAAATGAAAGAAGCCAGTCACAGAAAACCACATATTATATGGTTCCATTTATATAAGGTGTTCAGAATAGGCAAATCCATCGTTTCTGTCCAAGAGACAGAAGGCAAAGTCAGTGGATCCCAGGGACTGAGGGGGAGGGATAGATGGGAAGTGACTGGTAATGGTGACAAGGTCTGTTTTTGGGGTGATGAAAATTCCTAAAAATTAAATAGTGGTGGTGTTTTATAACCTCATGAATATACTAAAAAAAAACTCCAAAAAACTGACTTGTAAAAAAAAATAAAACTAATGTAAATAAAAAATGAGCGTTTTGAACCAAAGTGAAATTAAAGTTGTATGATTAAATTACTTTATATATACTTAATATCACTCAAAAATAAGTTTCAGTGAGGGAATTCCCTGGCAGTCCAGTGGTTGGGACTTGGCACTTCCACGGCCGAGGGCCTGGGTTTGATCCCTCGTCCGGGAACTAAGATCCTGCAAGCCGTGCAGCATGGCCAAAAAAATAAAAAAATAAAATTCAGTGAATAGGATGCTCTGTGACTTGACCTAGAAGTTGGAATTGGGACTTTTCTTAGATGTGGCAGCACATAGTTTGTCTCTGACATCAAATCAGATCAGTTTAGCAGCACAGGCTGCACACCCTAGCTCCTTAGTACTTACACCATTTACTCACTTTAATGGGCTCATGCATCTGGGCCCCGTGTCACCCCTCAGGAAGGTCTATGCGTGGCACATTAGACTTGATCCAGGCCTCCCCCACCCTGTGTAGTGAGACCCCAGAGGGTGACTTGTCTGAGCCCCTTAGCAATGGGTATGTTCTTCCTTTTTAGCCCCCAGGAGGCAAAGACTCCGAAGGTGGAGCTTCACAGCCACTCGGACGTCCCTTTCCAGATGCTGGATGGCAACAGTGGTCTGAGTTCCGAGAAGATCAGCCACAACCCTTGGAGCCTGCGCTGTCACAAACAGCAGCTGAGCCGCATGCGCTCCGAGTCCAAGGACCGAAAACTCTACAGTATCCTTGTTACTGCTTCTCCAGCAGTGCCTGCTACTGGGACCATGAGTCCTGTGTCAGGGCACCTACCAGTACCATGGCCAGCGCCCTCTCTGTTCAGGAGCTCTTCTTTTGTTCTCATCTCCCTTTTCCATAGGCTCTTCTTCCTCTTTGTCCTTCTTATTTTCATCAACATGTTTTTTTCCTGCGTTTTGGGGCTGGTAAGACGGAAGCTTAAACTTGGCAATCTAGAAGAGTGCTGTCCAATAGAACTGTCTGTGACAATGGAAGTGTTCTGAATCTGTGCTGAAATTTGTGGTAGCCACTAGCCACACTGTAACCAAAATGTGGCTGCTATGACTGAGTTACTGAATTTTTAATTTATTTAATTAATTAAAATCTAAATTTAAATCACCAGGCATAGATAGTGGCTACCATATTTATCAGTGCCTGTCTGGAATTGGGAGGGAGGGGTGTGTGCGCATGCGCATATGTACACATGTACACGTGTGTATTTCTCCCCTCCCAAAAGATAATAATTAAAAAGTAATATGTTTGATTTTAGTATGTTTTTTCTAAAGATAAACACTATACCTGTGCAATATAAAACAGTTTTTTAAGATCCCAAAGGTAAAAAAGTATTATGAAATGGGAATTCTTAAAATCATTTAGTGTTTTGAAGCAGTAGACAATAAATAAATCTTACTGAGAAACTGAGGGGAAGTATGCTGAGCACTTCATATGTACTTACTCAGTTTTCCTAAGTCTTTTGAGGGAGGAACTGTTATGATTTCCGTTTACAGACGAGTAAATGGAAGCGCAGGGTGGTTAAGTGTTGTGCTCAGAGCCAGTGAGTGGCCTAAGCAGGATCCAGTGCTCTCAGGCATTGTGAGATATTTCTGCAACCTTCTTTGAGTTTTACTGTCACTTGTTTATAGCTTATAGCAGGTGATGAGACTAGTTAAAAGCCATATTTAATGATTTTTTTAATGTTATTCCTTAAAGAATTAGCGGATATTAAAATATTCATCATCAGAGTGATGCTGAGGGTCTTAGCCTCCAAGACCATGTGATTGCTACATAGTCCCAAATGTGGAATTGAGGGCTAGGCTGTGAGCCCTGATGACTTTTGGCAGACATGTGACAGGCCTGTACCTTTAAGATTGTTGCAGACAGGAGATGTAGATGAGGACATGGATATAAATGTCAGGAGGCCAGGACCACAGAGCCATTTTAAGCAGAAGATCCTAGAAGTACTAAGGGATGAGTTTAAATATATGGTCCACTGGTTTGAAGTTTATTCAGAAAATGGCAAGATAGAAATTTAAATCCAGATTTTTCTAAAGATTCCTGTTTGGGAATGTTAAATCTGATTTATCATTTTTGTAGTAGTGCTACAAAGGAAGTTCCTTACTACTTAGGCCTGAGTGAGACACTGGATTGAGCAGGGCCTTGGTCTACTGATGGTGCCAGGGATGTATGTGAAACTGTCAAATCTTCTTTGGTTTATTTATGTATGCCTGCAAGACAGATCTAAAGAATAAAATAAAAATGATGATATCAACAAATGTGGTATATATATACAATGAAAAATTAGTCAGCCATAAAAAGGAATGAAATTTTGTCACATGCTACAATATGAATGAAGCTTGAAAACAATTTGCTAAGTGAAAGAGCCAGATACAAAAGGACAAATATTACATGATGCCACTTATATGAAGTACCTAGAACAGGCAAATTCATAGAGACAGAAAGTAGATAGTGGTTATGGGGGCAGGGGAGGGGGGAATGGGAGTTACTGTTTAATGGGTACAGTTTCTAATTTCTATTTGGGAAGATGAAAAAGTTTTGGAGATTGGATGGTGGTGATGGTTGCACAATAATATGAATGTACTTAACACCACTGAACTGTATACTTAAAAATGGTTAAAATGATAAATGTTACATGTATTTTACCACAACAAAAAAATTTTTTAAAGAAATAGTAAGCCAGTAGTTTGAAATCCACATTTGAGAGTTTGTGAGGTAAATACAGATTACATTAGAAGGGAATGCCTCCTTTTATAGAAAAATTGGATTGTGCTTTTCTGGCTGGGGCTGATGGTGAGTTTGGTGGTTATTCCCGTTGACTGTGGCCCAGAGTTCCTCCTGCTTGAGAACGTGGTGCACCACTTCAAGTACCCCTGTGTGCTGGACCTGAAGATGGGCACCCGGCAGCATGGTGATGATGCATCAGCTGAGAAGGCAGCCCGGCAGATGCGGAAGTGTGAGCAAAGTACGTCAGCTACGCTGGGTGTCAGGGTCTGTGGCATGCAGGTGAGTCATCCTTGGTGAGCGCCTAGGTGCTCCTGCTTGCATGTTTTGGGTTGTGTGTGTGCCTGCCTGCTATCCGAGCCAGGTGTCCTCCTGGCCCACAGTGGCCCATAATCTCCTCCAAGAGGGTGAGTCCCCTACAGGGTGCTGAGTGCGTTTTTGTAGACATGTTCCCTGAGCCCTCTTGTCCTTACCTGGGGACCTTGGTCTGGCCTCCAGTGCAGAACCACTGTGAGAGCCTGTTGCCTTCATACTGGGGCAAGTAAGACTCTTGTCTGTCAGCAAGATAATTCCTAGTTTGAGTCCAGCTGGTCTCCTGGGGCAACTTGGAGGAGGGCTCCAAAGGTAGTGACAGAAAACCTGTTGGCCTGGTCTCTGCACATTGCTGGCTTTACCACAGGAAAGCTTAGGGTGAACTTGGCCTGCCTACTCCAGTTGTGTAGGGTTGAGCAGAAAAGCTCAGGTTGGTCAGAAGTACTTTCCAGATAGTGCCTGCCCAGGGCACTGTGAGGTCATCAGACCTCCCTGGTACTCACCTGTCTGTCTCCTGGGGTTTCAGGTGTACCAGCTGGACACGGGGCATTACCTCTGCAGGAACAAGTACTATGGCCGTGGGCTCTCCATTGAAGGCTTCCGCAATGCCCTCTATCAGTACCTGCACAATGGCCTGGACCTGCGGCGTGACCTTTTTGAGCCCATCCTGAGCAAACTGCGAGGCCTGAAAGCTGTACTGGAGCGGCAGGCCTCCTACCGCTTCTACTCCAGTTCCCTGCTTGTCATCTATGATGGTAAGGAGTGCCGGTCTGAGTCCTACCTGGACCGCCGGTCCGAAATGCGTATCAAGCATCTGGACACAGGGCTCCCTGAGGTGGCACCATCCTGTGGCCCTAGCACCAGCCCCAGCAGCACCAGCCCCGAGGTGGGCCCCGTCTCTCCACCCAAGGTGGATGTCCGCATGATCGACTTTGCACACAGCACATTCAAGGGCTTCCGAGATGACCCCACTGTGCATGATGGGCCTGACCGAGGCTATGTGTTTGGCCTGGAGAACCTCATCAGCATCATGGAACAGATGCGGGACGAGAACCAGTAGGCCCAGCTCTGGGCTTCCAGAACCCCTTCCTCTCCACCCTCAGGCAGGGACCATTGCTCTGAACTCGCCATGAGGACACACAGACTTGCTTTTAAAAGGGTTATATTTCTCTTTGGTGTAAACTAAAAGAAATGTTTTTAGCTGTAGCCTGGAATCCATATATATAAAGTGAAGGAGGGCAGAACACATCCTCTCAGCCAGGCTTCCTAGCTCTATGGTTCTGACTGCTGTGTCCAGGCTGACTTAGGAAGGAAGAGATACCCCTGGTGGGCTTGGCAGCAGGGACAGGTTGCCCTTGGACATTGGTTTCTCTTGCCTAGGTCTTTGGGATCTGTGGCTGCAGGGTCCTGCTAGTTGTGGGGTGAAGCCCTGGGTTGGCTCAGGGCCCCTCCATGCTCACTCATCCCTTGTTCCCAGTAGTAGAAGGTTGGGTGCCCATCTCTTGGGGGACTTTGTAGCTTGTGTTGTGGGTATCACCTAGGTCTGTAACAGATGTCCTCAGGGCACCACAGGGCCAACTGCACACAGCTGGACCCTTCTCGGTTCTGACCTTGGCATGAGGCTAGATTCATGAAGCTGTGCTGAAGCCAGCAATGGTAGAGGGCAGGCCCTGGGATCCCCAGGCACTATTTGGCACTTGAACCTGCTGCTCCTCCTGCCTGCACAGCCCAGCCAGCGTTTCTCACCAAGATCCCTTGCCTAAGGAGGCCATCCCCTCTTGCCCCACTGGAGGGGGCCCTGCTCTGTTTGCTGAGGAGAGTCAATGTTCCAGCAGGCCTCAGGGCCTCTGATGGCTCTGACCCAGCTAGTATTTGCAGTCCTTGTGCTGTGGGTAGGAGTCCTCTTCCTCTAGCTTGGGCAGCTGTGCTGCCTTGGATGGGCCGCTCCTTCCAGGGCTCAAAGGCTGTGGTCCGCTCAGGGTCTCACCTCTCCCCAGGCCAAGCTCAAGGCAGCAGCCCATGTGAGGAGCTCCAGGCTTGTGAGGGAGAACTTTAAGCTTGTTTGCTTATAGGGACATTGGGCGCTGGGTGCAGGTGCCCAGATTCTGCTAATGAGAGTTTTGTCTTATCAGTACTGGGGTCCATCAGTCTGTCCATTTGTCCATCTGCCAGCCCCTGTGATCTTTCCCCTGGGCTCTAGCCTTGTTCATTAGTAAATATTGATTTCCTTCATGCTTCCCTCAGCAAAATATTCTCTTTACCATTTCTGAGGTGAGCTTTTGCCCCTGTGCCCTTCCTCAGCAGGTGCTACCTTTTTTAAAAGAACTGGTAGCAAAATGAATTGGAGGAGGTGTTTCCCTGCTGGCCCAACACCCTCTCTGTGAGCCTGGAATGTGGCCCCCTCAACACTCAACACTGACAGTAGCACAGTGAAGGCCCAGGGGGTGACCCATTCCTTGCCCGTAACTTTTTCTGCCAGCCCTTAATGGCACAGAGACCTGCCACCTCTAACACATGTGGCCAGGTGATACTGCACTCACCTAGCTATTGCTGAGGTTAGTGCCCTCACCTCTGAGTCTAGGGCCACTGTCATTGTCACTTTTAGCATGTCCCTATTTGGGCATTAATGGTAAGCCTGCCAGCCTGTGTCTCTGAGAGGCCTTGGTAACTGATGGACTAATTTCCTGGTCCTTAGAGATGCAGCCCCACACATCTTAAATGGGCTCCTTGATGGGATCCCATCTCTCTCGGCCCTCTGACCCTGGTGCCGTTGGTGGGCAGGTTCCCATTCCTTGGGGTTAGGAGGGGCAGCTTGCCTGTTTCTGGTCAGTAATGACCATCTTCTGTACTATTCTGTGGCTTCATCCATGGGGGCAGTAGCTCTTCATTAGTGTGGATAGTCATTTCCTGGTAAGGCAGGGGCTAAAGCAAAGGGTCTGGGGCCACTCGGGACCCACTTGATGGCACCTCTCCAGCCTGGGGATGTGCTGTGCTTCCTGAGTTTGTATATTATGGGAGATGCTGCCCCATTCCGCTCTTCATCGCGAGAGAGGCTGTACCGACTTAAATTCAGTGTTTGCCTGCCACTAAAAGAGCAGGGCTGGGATTTGCTGCTGCTCCCCCAGGGCAGGGCCCCTTGTTTTCAGTACTTTTGAACACTTGGGAGACACAGCCCTGTTTTCTGGTGGGTGTTGGGCATGTCTGTCTGCACACGCTCTTTGCCACCATTTCGCCCTGTTCCATGCTAGAGAGCCCTGTCCCTGCCAGGCCCTGCCTTCCCAGCCCCAACTTGGGACCAAAGTGCAAGATGGGATCACGGGTTGGGGCGTTCAAGCGACCCCTCTCTATAGTGCTTCCCTGGACAAAGTCGACACCAGCCCCCTTAGCGGGGTGGGATGGGCGGTGCTTAAAGAGGAAGGGGACCAGTTTTGCAACTTGCCAGGGACGCCACCCCTCCCTCACATCCGGGCCTGTACAGTGGGCGTGGGGATTCTCCTTAAGGGGCCAGAGGCCTGGGCTAGTTCGTATCCTCTGCTCACTTGCTCACATCCTGCCACGAGCACCCCCCCTAGATGCAGATTGCTTGAACTTTTAAAACTGTTCAATTTGGTTTTGTTTGTGCCGATTTAAAAAATGTTTTAATGGGGAAAAGTTTGGGGAGAACCAAGGGAAGAGCCTGGTATCTTTGCTTCTCGGGGAACTGCAAGGCCTCGCCTGGAGGACCGCTCTCTACTCCACTTTCCTGGAAGCTGCCTAAGCCTGTCCACGCCGCCTGAGCCCTGCGCCCGGATGTGACACGTGGCTCCGGTCGCGTCTGGGCGCGGTTGCGTTTTCTCGGGACCTTGCGTGCAGGGGAGGGGCTGCTCCGGCATTGGGCTGAGCCTGCCCCTTTCTGTACACCTAGCGCTGCCCGCCCCGCTTGTGTCTGAGGTCGTGTATGTCAAAATAAAGCCGCTAGAAACCGAGGCGTATCCGTGTCTTTGAGAAACCCCTCGGGCTCCGGGAGACGGGCCTAGTCCGGCCCGCCCGCGTCCTCGGCCCCTCCCCGGCCCGGCCGGCCCGGTGAGGCGGGGAGGGGCCGGAAGCGGTTGGGGCGCAGCGCAAAAGAAGCCTCGCCCTTGGCGCCAGCTGCGCTTTTGGATCCGCCAATGGCCAGCTGACCCGCAGGTCCGGGTCCCGGTCCCCATGGCAGCCCGGCGCTCTCGGCTCTCATTGGCTGCGTCGGCCGGAGCGTCGCGTATCGGCGCTTCGACGCCGACGGTGTGCCACGTATGTGGTAGCTGATTGGGCCGCCCGAGTTTACGTCACTTCCCGCCGGCCGCCGGCCCGAGTTGGGAGGCAGTCGGTCTCCGTCCGGCGTCGCGTCCTGGTTTGCTGCGGTCTCGGCCCTAGCGTCAGCGCGGACTGGGCAGACAAGGCAGAGCCAGAGTTGGTCAGTCTGGCGGGTGAAGGGCGCGGGGCCGGGCACAGTGGCGGGAGTGTGCGGCAGGGGTCCGCCAGGCAGGCCGCGGACACCTCGCAGCCCGGGACTCACTCTTCGGCCGCCCGCAGGCGCAATGAAGGCACTGATTTTGGTGGGTGGCTATGGGACGCGCCTGCGGCCGCTGACGCTAAGCATCCCGAAGCCGCTGGTGGACTTCTGCAATAAGCCCATCTTGCTGCACCAAGTGGAGGCGCTGGCCGCGGTAAGGCCCGGGGCCGGGGTCTTGGTAGGACCTCATAAGATGAGGGACGGCCAGCGATTGGGGGTCGGGGACACCGGTGCCTTCGGCTGAATCCGCCTGGCGGCCGGCGCCGTTCTGTCCCACAGGCCGGCGTGGACCACGTGATTCTGGCTGTGAGCTATATGTCTCAGGTGCTGGAGAAGGAAATGAAGGCGCAGGAGCAAAGGGTGAGGCACGGACTTCTCGCTCTTTC
>NW_006770548.1:1774589-1781459 GCF_000442215.2 Lipotes vexillifer | reverse complement strand
TTCCCTTGGTACCCGCTCAACTTTTCACCCTGGTGAGAGGAACCTGACGGGGGGCTTCTTCCTTCCAGCTAGGAATCCGAATCTCTATGTCCCATGAAGAGGAGCCTTTAGGAACAGGTCAGTAGAGACAGGAAGGTCCCTTGGAGAGGGTTTAGGGCCAGGGAAGGAGCAAGACTCAGCCTGGATGGGGACTGCTGAGCCTGGATCCAGGGGCTCAGACCCCCAAGATGATGGTGACCTGTTCCTCTCCCCCAGCTGGGCCCCTGGCACTGGCCCGTGACTTGCTCTCTGAGACTGCAGACCCTTTTTTCGTCCTCAACAGTGACGTGATCTGTGATTTCCCCTTTCAAGCCATGGTGCAGTTCCACCGGCACCATGGCCAGGAGGGCTCAATTCTGGTAAGAGAGCACGTCTTTCTGCTCTAATATTCCTGTCCCCATGCGCAGCGTCCCTGGCCTCTCCCATTCTCCAGCCTTGAACTGCCCCTTGGTGTTGCGGGTGCAGAGCTGTGCAGTTTGTGCCCCTGAAATTTAGGACAGCATGTATATCAAGGCTCAGGAGCACTGGACTAGGCCTGAAGTCCCCCTGCACTCAGGTGACCAAAGTGGAGGAACCCTCTAAGTACGGTGTGGTGGTGTGTGAGGCGGACACAGGCCGCATTCACCGGTTCGTGGAGAAGCCGCAGGTGTTTGTGTCCAACAAGATCAACGCAGGCATGTACATCCTGAGCCCTGCAGTGCTACGGCGCATCCAGGTGTGTAGAAGCCAGCTGCTGGGTGGGCTGGGGTGGGGCAGGTCACCACTGCCATGACCCTGCTCATGAGCTGCCCACTCCCACAGCTGCAGCCCACATCCATTGAGAAGGAGATCTTCCCTGTCATGGCCAAGGAGGGGCAGCTCTATGCCATGGAGTTGCAGGGTGAGGCAGGGAGGCCACAGGGTGGGGGTGGTCTGTGGCTGGGCTGAGCCCCCTGATGCATTCTCTCCCTACAGGCTTCTGGATGGACATTGGGCAGCCCAAGGATTTCCTCACCGGCATGTGCCTCTTCCTGCAGTCGCTACGACAGAAGCAGCCTGAGCAACTGTGCTCAGGCCCTGGCATTGTGGGCAACGTGCTGGTGGTGAGGCCCTTGCCCAGAGCATTGTCAACCCCCTCAACCTTGGGGGACAGATGGCCCACTTGTGTTTTCCCCGCTGTCCTCAGGACCCAAGTGCCCGTATTGGCGAGAACTGCAGCATTGGCCCCAACGTGAGTTTGGGTCCTGGTGTGGTGGTGGAGGATGGTGTGTGCATTCGGCGGTGCACGGTGCTGCGAGATGCCCACATTCGCTCCCACTCCTGGCTTGAGTCCTGCATTGTAGGCTGGCGCTGCCGCGTGGGCCAGTGGGTAAGCCTCCGGGCTGGGCCAGATGGGGAGGGTGGGGGAACGCCTCTGCCTCGCTGACAGGCCTGCCCCTCCCCCCAAGGTGCGCATGGAGAACGTGACAGTGCTGGGTGAGGACGTCATAGTTAACGACGAGCTCTACCTCAACGGGGCTAGTGTGCTGCCCCACAAGTCTATTGGTGAGTCGGTGCTGGAGCCCCGCATCATCATGTGAGGATGCTGTGGGGCTGGCTGAGTTGAGCCCCCATTTCCCCACTGGCAAGGGGATCACTGGCTCGACACATCAGGAGGCCCTGGGCTCATTGCCATTTGACTGGAGAGGATTGGACAAGGCTGAAGCCGTCGGACACCCGCCTTCTCCTGTGGACATAATCCGGCAAGACCCTTGCTGGGCATACCCCACAAAGCCCACTCCCTCAAGATGGGCTGGGCCAGGACTGTATGGAATAATAATTTAATGCTCACTGTGGCCCTGACTGAAAGTCAAGCTCAGGCACAAATAGGGCATGGTGGGGGGCCGTGGGGGACAGGGCAAGGGGCTCATAAATAGGGCCCAGCCTGGGTTTGAGTTTAAGGGTAGAGGTTCCTGTTGTGTGGGCCAGGTAGGCCTAGGCAGCCGAGGAAGTGGCACTTGCACTGGCTGCCTTGTCCCAGTCCTCTACAGACATGATGGTGGCTTTGCAGAAGAAGCAATCCTTGTTGTTCATCAGGTGCTGGTTGATGCAGGCTCTACAACAGGGGAGGGCATAAAGATGGCCTGTGTATCCCTGCTGTTCCCCACCCAGCCCCTTGTGCCCGTGCAGCCCACTTACTTGCAGGACTTGTGGCCACAGGGCTGGAATACAGCAGAAATGGGGTGAGCATAGCAGATGGGGCAGAGGTCTTCCTCACTGGTGGGCTGCAGGGAGCAGAGTGCAGGGTGGGCTGGGGTTGGGTGCCCAGTTTGGGTGTACACTACGCACACAGCTGTGGTGATGTGTACTGGAGTTGTGTGGACCCGTATGCTGTGGCCCCACTCACCAGGGAGGCAGCTGCTGCCTGGGCAGATGCAGAGGTCAGGTGTGCCAACATCTGTTCCACCTGGGCCAGTTCCTCAACACTGATGTAATCTGTGTCTGGCGGGTGGTAGGAGGTGTCAGGCCAAATGTGGCCCTAGAACCCAGTGCCTCTTGAGTACTCGCTGCCTGGGAATTTGCTCCTCTTAAGACTACTGACCTGGCCCAGCCCCAAATCCCTCTCTTCCCTGACCCACCCCTGGCCTACTCACAGCTCTGTAGGGAGAAGCGCTTCTGGTCAGGGGCAGGCAGGGCAGTGCCAAGGGTAGGGGGCTCTGGCTGCCCCAAGAGATAGCATATGGAGCGGAGCTGGAAGCAGGGATCAGCCAGGAGCACTGATGTGGCTCTCTCTGTCCTAGGTGGGAGAGGGCACAAGGGTAGTCAGAAGGCTGGACCTGTCTGAAATCAGTATCTATTCAGAGGGGTGGGGGTGGAAAGTCCAGCCTACTTGCATTATTGCCTGGTTCATTCCACCCAATCTCCCTGCTTCTCTCCAGTCCTCCCAGTAAAGTCTTAGATCCCAGTAAGGACCCACATTGCCGGGTACCAGTTTAAGGGGGCACCACCAGAAGATAATGGAAGTCCACCTGCCCCTTCATTTACGTTAACCCTTAAAAGGAAACAGCTGCCCAATCATATATGTTAACCCTTCAAAGAGAACACCTGCCCCCTCATAAACGTTAACCCTTCAAAGAAAACACAAAACACAAGAAGCTTAAAGGCATGCTTCCCAGGGTTCTGGGAGACGGGCCCTCTGGAAAGCCGCAGCCAAGCTCAGGCTGGGGCATTGTGGCCCGACTCGCTCACCCTCTGACGGCCACGCGGGGGCCTATGAACGCCGGGGGACGCGGCTACCCCGCCCCTCCAACGTGAGCCAATGGGAGCCTGAGGCCCCGCCCCCGAGAAATCGCCTCCCGGAGAGTATTTAGAAGCTGAGTGCTCAGAAAGGCACTCAGGAGAGAGTTGGGGAAGCCTGAGAAGGGAGTGCTGTGCGGAGCGTGGCCCCAACTCAACCCAAAATCTGGGGCCGGGCAGCTGGAGCGGTCGGCCTTGCGGGACGGAGCCCGCATACTGTCTCGCTGGCCACTGGCCATTTAGCGCCCCGCACTTCTAGCCGGATGTGAAGTGGGTGAGTCTCTGAGCTGCGACCCGCACCAAGCTGCCCTGTCCCACCCCTGGCAGCCGCCGCCATGGCCCGGCTGGTGCTGCAGGGCACACTGCTATGCATGCTGCGTGTCGGATTAATGAGCACCCTGGACTCCGAGGGCTTCCTGTCCCCTGCGCCTCATAACTGTCCCTACAAATGTGTCTGCGCTGCCGACCTCCTGAGCTGCGCCGGCCTGGGGCTGCAGGATGTGCCGGGCGCGTTACCAGCTACAGCTGCAGACCTCGACCTGAGCCACAATGCGCTGCAGCGCCTGCGCCCCGGCTGGTTGGCGCCCCTCTCCCGGCTCCGCGTCCTGCGTTTAAATCACAACGAGCTGGATGCGCTAGGTCCGGGAGTTTTCACCAATGCCAGCGGCCTGCGGCTGCTCGATTTATCATCTAACGCCCTGCGGGCCCTCGGCCGCCACGACCTCGACGGCCTGGGGGAGCTCAAGATGCTGCTTCTGTTCAATAACCGCCTGGCGCACTTAGACGAGCAGGCCTTCCACGGCCTGGGCACGCTCAGTCGTCTCTACCTGGGCTGCAATGAACTTGCGTCCTTCTCTTTCAATCACCTGCACGGCCTGGGCACGACCCACCTACGTACTCTGGATCTCTCCTCCAACCACCTAGGACAACGCATCCCTGTACCTGACCTGGCTTCACTGCCAGCCTTTCTCAAGAACGGCCTTTACTTGCACAACAACCCATTACCCTGTGACTGCCGTCTCTACCATCTGCTGCAACGCTGGCACCAGCGGGGGCTCAGCGCTGTGAGCGACTTCGCGGGCGAGTACACATGCCTGGCCTTCAAGGTACCCACCTCCCGCGTGCGCTTCTTTGAGCACAGCCGTGTCTTTGAGAACTGCTCAGCTGCCCTGGCTCGGGGCCTAGAGCAGCCTGAAGAGCAGCTGCATGTGCAGGTGGGGCAGTCCCTGAGGCTACACTGCAACACCAGCGCCCCAGCCGTGCACATTGCCTGGGTCTCGCCGCAGCACGAGCTGCTTGTGGCACCAGGGTCTCGCAACGGCAGCATTGCAGTGGGGGCTGATGGCAGCCTGGCCATCAGCAACGTGCAGCCATGGCACGAGGGTGTCTTTGTGTGCCTGGCTACTGGACCCCACCTGCATCACAACCAGACACACGAGTACAACATAAGTGTGCACTTTCCACACCCTGAGCCTGACACTTTCAACACGGGCTTCACCACGCTGCTGGGCTGTGCCGTGGGCCTGGTGCTCGTGCTGCTCTACCTGTTCGCGCCACCCTGCCCCGGCTGCCGCAGCTGCTACTATCGCACCTGCCGCTGCCGCCGCTGGCCCCGAACACCCAGCCCACTCCAGGAGCTGAGCGCACAGTCCTCAGTGCTCAGCACCACGCCGCCCGATGCACCGAGACGCAAGGCCAGTGTCCACAAGCACGTGGTCTTTCTGGAACCTGGCAGGAGAAGCCTCAATGGTCGTGTGCAGCTAGCGGTAGCTGAAGACTTCGACCTCCACAATCCCATGGGCCTGCGGCTCAAGGCTGGCTCTGAGTCCACTAGCTCCACAGGCTCTGAGGGTCTGGTGATGACCTAGGCTGCCCAGGGGCCTAGGCCACTGCCTGCCCGCTGCTTGCCCTGCTCCCTGCTGCTGCCCAGAGAACTGCCAGATGCTGGTGGGAAGCACTGGGCTTGGTCCTCCAGCCTCCTGTGTGGGCCTCGACATAAACCACAGCAACACCACTCACTGGTAGAGGGGCTGAAGTCCCCAACTCTCTCCTGCTTCTCCCCAGCAACACAGGACCAAAACATCCCAGGACCTAGCAGGGCCTACCTGTGTCCACATGAGGATTGGAACCGAGGGCCATCTGGAAGAGCCCTTGCATTAGAGCCCCAGGTTCACCCGCAGGGGCTAAGGCAGCCATCAAGGAGAGTGGTGGTGAAGAATTGAAGCATGACCACCTTCTGCTTCCCAAGGGGACGGGAGTGGCCCACAGCGGGAAAGGAGGAAGACTTCAAAGGAAGACTGAGTCCCCACCCCGAGGGTGGAAAGAGGAATTAAAAGCCCGCCCTCTGGTGAAATGCGACTCCCCACGCACCAACATCCAAGCTACTTGAAGCTTCACGAGTCCATGCAGTCTGGTGAGAAGGCAACCAGCAGGCAAGGCTCCTCAAGAGACCTCCAGGGGCATTGCAGGTCACTCTGAGGGCAGAACCTCTCCCATGGGCTCGCAAGACAATGGTAAGGGGCACCAATGGCCTGTTCCCCCAGCTTTTCAGCAGTAAAAAGCCTGCTGAGCATGGCTAAGATGGGAGGGCTGAGCCGGAACTTGCTGTCTCCCAAGGGTAGAATCCTCTTAAGGGCTGGCACTGGTATCAGCCTAATGGCTGAAGCAGTGCCCTGGCTTCATATGCATCTCACCACTCCCACAGCAGGGAGGCAGGGAAGCGGGGACTGGGAACCCCTCCTGAGTGAGGGCTGAGCTGGGGGGCCCACAAGTGTCCTGGATCCAGCTATGATGGAATTTCTTAATAAAGGTAGTACATGCTCGTCATTTGAGCCTTCACAGACACAGGTGGCAGTATGTGTGCTCAGCTCTTAACCCCAGCAGTGTGTCCCTGGATATGTCAGGATGGCACACCGCCCTTAGCACACTCTTAGTTCTCCTGCCCCTGCCTGAGGCACAGCCACAGCCGGCGGCTCTGCCCGTGGGCCAGGGCACCCTGCTCTGCTGAGCTCCTGGATTCTCCTACTTTAGGCTGCTGCTGCTGCTGCTGCTGATGCCGCCACCTACTCAGTTCATACCTCACTACCTTCCTTCCAGCTCCAGACCTGACGCTGAAGTCCATGTGAGAGATGAGCTTTGGAAGGCCCTGCCCAGCCCCCTCCCCATCAGACAAGCCCAGCCCCTAACACTCACCCTGAGGCTGGGCCGTGCACCAGGAGTCGTACCAGGATGCCTGTCACTGCCACCAGAATAGGGTAGTGATCCACACTCTCCAGGCCTAAGGGAAAGGGAAGGAAGGGGATGAGCTACCCAAGTGGTCCCACTGCAGGGGCTCCATCCCTGCCCAGCTGACATCATCGTCATTCACACTTCCCACCCTCCTCCCCACAGAAGGCTGAGCTAGGCTGGGGGTGCCAAGCCAGGCTGTCCCGGTGCAGAATATAGAATCAGGCAGCACTGCTCCTGGCAGAGGAACCAAGGCCTGTGGTGTGTTGGGTACAGGGCTTCTAGGTCCTCACCAGGCAGCCGCAGGGTGACCACGCGGTCAAACAGGTTCCTCTCAGCTGTCACCCGGTT
>NW_006770548.1:1761318-1774488 GCF_000442215.2 Lipotes vexillifer | reverse complement strand
CAGCAGCTGTGGGGGCAGGAGCCCGTTGGTGGATGGGTGGGCTCACACCACTGGGGTGTCCCCAGGGTCCCAACCACCCTTGCCCAGATGGACACACCTGTGCAAGACGCCGCAGCAGCATCTCAGAGGTAGGCTGGGCCCAGTCGAGGAATATCTCAGGCACCAGCGTGATAGTCATCTCCAAGACGCGCAGCAGGCTGACTGAGAGGTCAAAGCAGGTGGCACATACCTTGAGCTGCCGGCTGTCCACAAAGTTCCGCTCCAGGCGTTCAGCAGCCTGCTGGATCTGAGCCACCAATGTGTGGGCAGCAGTCAGTGGTCTGGCCACACTGCAGATCGTGCCTCATCCTCTGCAACCCCCTGACCCACAAGGTCCCTCCGTGACCCACCTCCTGGATCATGCCGATAAACTCAGAGAAGGCCCAGTTGAGCTGGTTGAGGACGCTGTTGAGGAAGCTGGGTGCCACGTCAGGACCCTCCCGCAACAGGTCTGCCATGTGCTGCTGCAGCAGGGTGGAGGGGCAGGGCTCTGCGGGGACATCGGGAGGGGCATCATCGGGACTCCAGTCGACGGCCCCTGCCCGTCTGCCTCTGTCCTCACTCACAGGCCGTTGGTGTAAGGGCAGAAAGACAGCTCCCTGGGAACACTCAGGTCTTGAAGGCAGGGGGACAGGGTGCAGTGTTGCCTGGGGGTCAGGGCTAAATCTGTCCCCTCCCTCTGCTGGGCCAGCCACAGGCTGCAGTTGTTCCCAATGCCTCCCCCACCCCCAGTTCTAGAACCGCCCCCAAGCCCCAGCCTGATCCCCAGAAAGTTCTCAGTCACATGCACTTCAGGAAGGGCTAGACCTAGACGGGGCAACCTAGACCCCTTTTCACTCGTATCAAGGCCATTTCTCCCAAGAGCCTCCTCTGAGCTCTGCCATCCTCCACTGTCCTCTGCTGCCCTTGGCCTGGCCTTAGCATATGGCTGAGGTGGTGGGTGCCAAGTCTGGGCTGACAGGCAGCAGTAACCAGAGCCCTCAGCCACACCGGGCTAGGCATACCTCCCCCCCCTGCAAATCAATAGTTCCTACAGCAGCAGGATGCATATCTGGCCCCACTGCTGCTCTCCACTTGCAGCTCAGGTCCACCCTGGAGGCAGGACCAAGGCAACTGGCAAGGACTTGCTGTGTGACTCTGCACAAGGAACTTGGCCTCTGGGGACCCCTTTAGGCCCAAACACTCCCACAAGGGCAGAAACATACCACGTGGGCTAAAGAGAGCCACTGTGTGCAGTGAGTACAGCATGTGGCAGGCAGATTCTGCAAGCAAGACAGCCCAAGACCCTGGGCTGGGCCCAGTGAAGGTCCTCAGGCTCACAGGGCTTTACTGGACCATAGGCCCAGGACAGAAAATGCAGACTTTGCTCCTAACCAAAGGCCACTTCCTCCAGGAAGCCCCAGGGACACCCTTTGGGGCCCTGGCCAACCCCTAGTCAGTGCCCCTGCCTTGACTCAGGTATCCAGGGTCTGGCACCAGCTAGTGAAAGTAAAGGGACAGAAGGACATGGTGTTGGGACAAGGCTGGAGGTCAGGGAGCTGGTTCAGAGGGCAAGGGATAGGGTCCTCACTTTGCATAAGCTGCCAGCAGCCTGGGAAGATGCTGCCCCTTTTCACTGTGACACATGCAGACCGTTCAGGACCAAAGGGCACACATGGGACTGGAGAGCAAGACTCAAGAGCACCAGAGTGTCCTTAGACTGGGAGGAAGCAGGGAAATGGAAACCCCAGGGGATACACAGGGAGTTTGGGGCCCAACACGAGTCCAGGACTGAGGCTGGAAGAAGTGGGAAAGTCTGCGAGAACCCAAGAGCAGCGGGTCGGGGCCCCCGCCTGCCAAACCTGGATACTCACTCTGGAGGCTGGGCAAATTGGCATCCTCGGGTTTGGTTTTCAGGAGGTGTGGCAGCCGTGTATAGCGGTACCCGAACCCACAGCCCTGGGGGTGGAGTTGGCAGGTGGTCAGTGGGGCAGGGCAACCCCTCCCTCCAGCCAGCCATAGCCACCTCCTCTCCAGCCAGGCTTACCCTCCAGAGCCGCACCAGGATCCAGTTGGTCTGGGCCCAGGGCCGCTGCTCATAGGGAGCCAGCAGACTCCTCACCATGGCGATACGCCTGTGAGAGCAACGGGTGGTGGGCACGGGGTGAGGCGAGTGCTGTGCAGGGCAGAGTGCGTGCCCCCCTGCCCCTGGGCCCCCACTCACTGCTCCTCAGGAATCCGCTCCACGGCCCGCAGGGAGTTTGGGTAGCACACGTAGCTGGCCAGGGCCTGCATCAGTGAGTCACGGATATCTGCCGGGACAGGCCATGCCTCAGCAGGTGACTGGCATGAGCCCTGGTGCCCATGCCTCATACCCACCTGGCCGGTATTGTGCGCAGAAAATAGCCAGCCAGAGGTGCCATCCCGTCCGTCCCCATCTCCCCCAGCCCTCTGTCGGGCACCTCACCAGTGCCCACGATGCGTGTGTCGGCAAAGTGTTTGGCAAGGATGGCAGCCAGACGGGTCAGGGTCTCTTCATAGCCTGCAGGGTTGGGTAGTAGGATGAGCCGATCGGGAGTGCGGACTCCAGAGGCAGGCACACCCCTTGGTGGGTGGGCTTGGGTAGTGGGCTCCAGAGCTAACTCCAAGGGCTAGTCTGGGCCCAAGATGACATCTAGGGACTTTAGGCAGGGCATTCACTAACAGTTGGTGAGAGGCGAAGGCACAGACTCATTGTGGGCGTTGGGTGGGTCCCAGCAGGAGGATAGGTCCTGACAAAGAGTCCTGCCTGGACTCAAACCCATCTCAGCACACACACTGGAGGGCTCAGTAAAGGCCCCTGGGCACCCACAGCCCCACCTCTGAGGACAAAGCCTGCAGTGAGGCCTAGGGCAGGGCAAGGGGACAGGCCAGGAGCCTAAAAGCCCACAGCCTAGTCCAGACATAAACTGCCAAGCCCAGCCTGGAATCAGTGGTCTGCAAGAAGCCCAGACTCCTATGTGGCCACCAGCAGGGCCCCCCTACTCCTTGCTGTGATCTGCAAAGACAAGCCACTCTGCCCCTGCATGGAATGCCACACCCCATGGCCAGCACCAGGGCAGCAGGGTAAGAGGCCAGCTGGCTCCTGGGCCACAGAAGCACCAAGAAGGAAGTAAAAGCCAGGGCGGGGTGGGGCGGGACAGGGTGGGTGGGGTGGGGGTGATCCCCACACCCTGTACTCCATTTCGTCTGTTTCCCTCCTAACACCAGGGAGGAGCTGTTGGTTCTATGGCTGCTGGTACTAGGACAGGGCTCTCCACCATGTGGGACTTTTGCAAATGCTTGTGTGATGCTGGGCAGAGCCTCACCTCCTCCCCACATGGGATGTGTGCTGCTGGGCCATGAGGGCTCAGAACAGGGCTTCTAGGGCTCACTCCAGAGGCCCCCTTTTCTGTCCCCTCCCAGCCTGAATGGCCCCATCACCTGGGAGCTCCTCCATGCTGTGCACAGGGCCAAAGTAATTCTTGAGAGCACTGTAGCTGTTGATGGCCACACTCAGGTAGAATTCGGGCATGAAGGCAAAGAGAGGACCTGTGTGGTCTCCATGCTCGATGGTCCGCAGGCAGACACGCAGCAGCCAGTAGATGTCCTGCATCTTCTCCTGTGGGAGGCACACAGGGTGTTGCTGGGCTGTTCACGGGAGGGGTCACAGGGGGTGTGGCCCGGTCTGGAGATTAGGAAAGGCCTCCCAGGAACATGACATGAGAACTGGATTCCAGGAAGTGGGAGCAGTGGCTCAGGTAGGAGCAATCAAGCACTGTACTGGGAAGGCAAGACAGGCCACCAGCCTGGATAGGGCAGCACTACAACCCCAACCAGAATCCTGGGTTGCAATTTTTTAAGGTACAGAAGGTGTTAAGCGAGAGGGTGCCATGTGACCAGAAGCCTGTGTTGGAACACTGCCCAGAGCAGAAGGGGCTGCAGGGACAAGTGGGGACAAGGCAGTGAGGAAGCTACAGCCTTGGCTAGGCCCAAGACAGCAAAGGGACTGGATGGCCAGGCATGCGGATGCACCGATTGGCTGTGAGGGCAAGGGAATGGTCGCAACAAGAACAGGGCCCACATTTCTGTGTGTAATGGAGCCTCCATGGAGGCTGGAAGTCCTGGGGGAGAAGCAGGCCTGGTGAAGGGCAGAGGGGATGTGGCTTAGGACATGAGGAGCATGAGGTGCCCAGCGATACCCCCAAAGAGTTGGTGTTAAGGAGGCAGGCAGAAAATGAGTCTGGAGCTCAGAGGAGAAGGTGGTGTGAAGGTCAAAGGCAGCATGACTACTGGTGGAACAGAGGCCACGGAAAGCAGACAAAACCTGCCAAGGGCCCAGTTCCCCACAGTATGGTTTCCAGATAGTCTATCCCACAAAAGGGGCCAGGAGGGGTCACCAACCAGAGTGAGGCCCTAGGCCCCAGTCCAGACCCATAGCACCACATCTCCTGGAGTGGAGCCGGAGCAGCTGCACTTTCCACCAGCTCTCTGATGTGCTCTCAAACCTGAGAGCCCGAGAAGATGTAAGCAAGAAGTCAGAGGGTGGCCCTAGGCCTGGAAGTACACGCGGACGGGAGGCCTACAGGAGCTGGCGTCACCGAAGGCCAGAGAAGACCGAGTCTGAGGAAAGGATGGCAATGGCACCGATGCGGCCAAGGGGGCCACTGTAATGGGAGAGGAGATGTGTCCACAAAGGGAGAGGGGGGAGCTCGACAGACACCTTGCAAGACTATTTCAGAAAAGTGGAGGAGCCTGATCTGGGCAAAGAGTGAAGAGAAGATGAGGAAGCCAAGACACAGAGAAGGAAGGAGAGAGCGGTAGTGTAAGCAGATGTACAGTGAGGAAAAGGCATCACGGGCTTTTTCCTTTACTAATGGGAGAAGCTGAAGGAGCAGGAGGCAAGAAGGTAAGCATTGCAAATGTAGAAGAAAAAAAAAAGGCAGTTCAACATAATAAAGGCTGTATTATGAAAAGTCCATAGCTCACATCATACTCAATGGTGAAAGAACGACAGGCTTTCCCCTAAGATCAAGAACAAGACAAGGTGTCTGCTTTTGCCACTTCTATTCAACATAGTATTGGGACTACTAGCCAGAATTAGGCCAGAAAAAGAAGTAAAAGCCATCTACGTTAGAAAGGAGGGAGTATGGGACTTCCCTGGTGGTCCAGTGGTTAAGACTCCACGCTCCCAATGCAGGGGGCCTGGGTTCGATCCCTGGTCAAGGAACTAGACCCCACATGCATGCCACAACTAAGAGTCTGCATGCTGCAACTAAAGATCCTACATGCCGCAATGAAGATCTTGCATGCTGCAACTAAGACCCGGCACAGCCAAATAATTAATAAATAAATAAATTAAGTTTTTTTTTTTTTTAAAAAGGAGAGAGTAAAATTATCTCTGTTTGCAGATGACATGATCTTATATGTAGAAAACCCTAGAGATTCCACCAAAAAATTATTAGAATTAATAAACAAGTTCAGGAAATTTGCAGGATACAAAATCGACACACAAAAATCAATTGTGTTTCTATACATAAGCAAGGAACAATCCAAAAAGGAAATTGAGAAAATAATTCTATTTACATTAGAATCAAAATTAATTAAACAGGTGTAAATTTAACCAAGGAAGTGAAACACTTGAAACACTGAAAACTACGAAATGTCGCTCAAAGAAATTTTAAAAGGTACAAACAAATGGAAAGACATCCCATGTTCATGGACTGGAAGACTTAATATTGTCAGATGTCAATACTACCCAAAGCAATCTACAGTTTTAACGCAATTCCTATAAAAGTCCCAATGGATTTTTTTTTTTTTGCAGAAATAGAAAAAACTATTCTAAAATTCCTTTAGAATCTCAAGGGACCCCAAATAGCCAAAACAATCTTGAAATAGAACAAAGCTGCAGATCTCACACTTCCTGATTGCAAAACTTATTGCAAAGCTACAATAATCAAAACAGTATGGTAGGGCTTCCCTGGTGGTGCAGTGGTTGAGAGTCCGCCTGCCAATGCAGGGGACACGGGTTCGAGTCCTGGTCTGGGAAGATCCCACATGCTGCCCGCGTGCAGCAACCAAGACCCAGCGCAACCAAAAATAAATAAATAAATAAATAAAATTAAAACAGTATGGTACTGGCATAAACACAGACATACAGACCAATGGAATAGAGAGCCCCCCACCCCCAAACCCTCACATATATGGTCAAATGATTTTTGACAAGGGTGCCAAGATCATTCAATGGGGAAAGGACAGTCTTTTCAATAAATGGTGCTGGGAACACTGGATATCCACATATAAAAGAATGAAGTTGGACCATTATCTCACATCATATACAAAAATTAACTTAAAATGGGTCACAGACCTAAACTTAAGAGCTAAAAACTCTTAGAAGAAAACATAGGGGAAAACCTTCATGACCTTGGATTTGATAATGATTTCTTAGATATCACAACAAAAGCATAGGCAAGAAAAGAAAAAAATAGATAAATTAGACTTCATCAAAATTAAAAAATGTGCACCAAAGGACACAATCAAAAGAGAAAATGGGAGAAAATATTTATAAATCATAATCTGCTAAAGGGTTGATACCCAGGATATATAAAGAACTCCTATAAATCAAAAACAGAAAAACAATCTGATTTAAAAATGGGCAAAAGGGGGCTTCCCAGGTGGCGCAGTGGTTGAGAGTCCGCCTGCCGACATGGACTGGAAGACTTAATATTGTCAGATGTCAATACTACCCAAAGCAATCTACAGTTTTAACGCAATTCCTATAAAAGTCCCAATGGATTTTTTTTTTTTTGCAGAAATAGAAAAAACTATTCTAAAATTCCTTTAGAATCTCAAGGGACCCCAAATAGCCAAAACAATCTTGAAATAGAACAAAGCTGCAGATCTCACACTTCCTGATTGCAAAACTTATTGCAAAGCTACAATAATCAAAACAGTATGGTAGGGCTTCCCTGGTGGTGCAGTGGTTGAGAGTCCGCCTGCCAATGCAGGGGACACGGGTTCGAGTCCTGGTCTGGGAAGATCCCACATGCTGCCCGCGTGCAGCAACCAAGACCCAGCGCAACCAAAAATAAATAAATAAATAAATAAAATTAAAACAGTATGGTACTGGCATAAACACAGACATACAGACCAATGGAATAGAGAGCCCCCCACCCCCAAACCCTCACATATATGGTCAAATGATTTTTGACAAGGGTGCCAAGATCATTCAATGGGGAAAGGACAGTCTTTTCAATAAATGGTGCTGGGAACACTGGATATCCACATATAAAAGAATGAAGTTGGACCATTATCTCACATCATATACAAAAATTAACTTAAAATGGGTCACAGACCTAAACTTAAGAGCTAAAAACTCTTAGAAGAAAACATAGGGGAAAACCTTCATGACCTTGGATTTGATAATGATTTCTTAGATATCACAACAAAAGCATAGGCAAGAAAAGAAAAAAATAGATAAATTAGACTTCATCAAAATTAAAAAATGTGCACCAAAGGACACAATCAAAAGAGAAAATGGGAGAAAATATTTATAAATCATAATCTGCTAAAGGGTTGATACCCAGGATATATAAAGAACTCCTATAAATCAAAAACAGAAAAACAATCTGATTTAAAAATGGGCAAAAGGGGGCTTCCCAGGTGGCGCAGTGGTTGAGAGTCCGCCTGCCGATGCAGGGGACGCAGGTTCATGCCCCAGTCCGGGAAGATCCCACATGCCGCAGAGCGGCTGGGCCCGTGAGCCATGGCCTCTGAGCCTGCGCGTCCGGAGCCTGTGCTCCGCAACGGGAGAGGCCACAGCAGTGAGAGGCCCGTGTACCAAAAAAATAAAATATAAAAAATAAAAATGGGCAAAAGGATTGAATAGACATTTCTCCAAAGAAGGATATACAAATGGACAATAATTTCATGAAAAGATGTTCAACATCACTAATCACTAGGGAAATGCAAATCAAAACCACAATGAGATACCACTTTACACAGATTAGGATTACTATTAATAAAAAAAAATTTCTGAGAAACAAGTGTTGGCAAGGATAGGCAGAAATCAGAACACTGTGCCCTGCTAGTGGGAATGGTGCAACCACTATGAAAAACAATATGACAGTTTCTCAAAAAAATTAAAAATAGAATTACTATATGATCCAGCAATTTTGCTTCTGGGCATATACCCAAAAGAATTAAAAAACAGGATCTTGAAAAGGTATTTGCACACCCATGTTCGTAGCTGCATTATTCACAATAGCCAAAAGGTGGAAGCAACTCAAATGTCCATAGATGGATTAACAGATAAATAAAATGTGGTATATACACACAATGGAATATTATTCAGCCTTAAAAAGGAAAGAAATCTTAATACATGCTACGACATAGATGAACCATGAGACCATTATACTAGGTGAAATAAGCCAGTGACAAAAATTCCACTTATATGAGGTACTAGAGCAGTCAAATTCACAGAGACAGAAAGTAGAACAGTGGTTGTCAGGGACTGAGGTGACGGGGGGAATGGGAATTAGTGGATATAAGTTTCAGTTTGGGGAGATGAAGAGAGTTCTGGAGACTGGTTGCACAGCAGTAAATATACTTAACACTGCTGAACTGTACATTTAAAATGACTGAGATGACAAGTTACATATTGTATTTTACCGCAACTTTTTGAAATGGTTAAGATGGTAAACTTTATGTTGTGTATATTTTATCACAATTTAAAAAGAAGGTACAAAGATGGGAGGGTGAGGTTCCTAAGAAGACAGTGTGGGAGGGGATGGCAAGATCGCCTAGGGAGGTGGACAGGCATGAAATCCTGGTGGTGGGATGACAGTGACCATCTTTGTGGGGCTGGAGCAAGGTGGTCTGTGGCAAGAGAGAACAGAGGGGTAAAAGGCAGAGGTGGTTTGGGTTGGGAAGAGAAGAAAGAGCAGTAGAGACAGGGATACCAAGGGCCTCGATCACCCAGTTATGGGGGAGGGGCACGCCCAAGAAGGTGAACAGATGCCCTACATGGGCACCTGGGGAGCATCCCAAGGCACTCACTTGTGGAGGGGGAGATGCCAGGGAAGGTAGGGAGATAAAACAAGTGCGGCGGGTCCGGGGTGGCGGGGGTCAAAACATGGTCACTGCGGGAGTGCACTGTCTGTCCGTCTACCCCGGGAGGGCAGGGACTCAGCTTTCTGGTTCACTACTGAGTGTCCACAGTGTCAGGATGGCACCTGGCATCCTCCAGGCTCTGGGCATGTTAATAAATGAACGAGTGAGTGAATGAGTGAGAAGGGAACAAGCCAGTGGCCTCGAGTGGGAGGGGAGTCAGAGAGAAGCAGATGCAAATGCAGGGTGAGGCTTGGGAGAGGTCACAGAGCCCCTGATGCGCTGGGAGAGGAGCAGGGGCAGCGGACAGTGGGAGGCAGGTAGAGACAGGCTGTTCCTTGAATGGAGGGTTATGAGCTGCGTGGGGAGGTGGGGTCTACAAATGGCATCTACTTAAGTTCATGGGGCATGAAAAGTTCAGGGGATGTGGCACTAGGTGGGGAGGGAGGATGAGGAGCGGGGAGGGGGCACGTGTGTGCCAGAGGCCCAGGAGGGCACGGAGCACTGAGGGGCTGGCACAACCCTGCCCAATCAGTGACTAGTCCGGGGGCTTGGGGAGGGCAGCAGCTGCTGGCCTAGGCCACACTGCTCACCTGGGAGTAAACGGTGGCATGGACCCAGGCTAGACGGCGACTTAGGTGATCCAGCTTTTCTGAGAAAACCTTCTGGCTCTTCGTCAACTCTGCAAGGATGTCCTTCCTCTGCCACCCAAGGAGAAGGGAGGAGAGGACAATCAGGACACGGCCCCGTGCCCAGACCCACGCAGCCTAGCAGGGGCCCCACTGGTACCCGGGGCAGGCAAAGGGTTGGGCAGACCCAGCTCCACTCTTCAAAACCCTCCTCAGCCTCTGACCTGCTGGTGAGCCTGAGCAAGACAGGGCCACAGGTGCCCCTCAGAATGTGGAAGTGAGACGCAGCTGAGGGCATGTGAGATGAGCCCCTGGATGGGACACCCCAGGGACTCCATGCTAGAACTGCAGCTCCGGCAGCTGCTTTTTCCCTGGACAAGCGCAGGGTTCTGTAGACAGGTGGGAGCCAGGGGCTGCCAGGGAAGCCCAGACTGGGCATTCTTGGCTCTGTTCCCCAGGCCAGAGAGCTACGGCAGAGGGGCTCCAGGGGAGGGAAGGAGGGAGGGAGGGAGGGAGGCCCTGCTTCCTGCTGACTCTGCAAGCGGCTGAGGAAGTACTCAGGGTCGAATCCATAATTGATGAGGAGAGTGGGTGTGCGTCAGCACTTAGTGGCCAGGGTGGGGGCACCCTGGCACAGGCCATGGCTGGCTGACGGGGCTCAGGCCATGCCTAGCCCTGGTGCCAGCACCACTCTCACTGATGTGGTCTGCCCAGGGCGGGGGTGGGGATGAGGAGAACTGCTGGGCAACCCCAGAGGCAGGGGCAGGACAGCAGCTTTCCCTCATGGGCTTCCCTGGGGAACCCCAGCGAGCAAGCTGCCCTCTTTAACGTCCCGCCCTCCCAAAGACCCACCTGCCCATCCACCTTACCCGCTTGGGGCACCGGCGGAGCTTGTCCTCTGTGTCCCTCAGAGCCATCGCATACTCATTGACATCATCGGACACTCCCACCATCTAGAGCACCAGACACCACATCCAGGGTGACCCCTGGGCACTTCGCACAGGTTTCTCCACACCCAGTCTGGACCCCAGCCCTGCCAAACCCTTAACCTTAGGCCCAGGACAGCCCCCTCCCACAGAAGTCAACCAGGTCAGGCCCAAACGGCACTGGCAGAAACTAGTCTTGCTGTGGCGTATGCTAACGCGCACAGTCACGCCCAGGCACCCCTGGAGACACGTGGGCACGTGTGGGCGCACACACACATGCATCCAAACACACAGAACCACATAACATGCACATGGACCAGTGGCGTGAGACCTTGCCCAGCTGCTGGTGAACGCTGAGATTATACATCATGATGGCACCGTCCAGGACTTCCAGCAGGGAGTTCTCAGTGAGGGGCTGCTCAGGCTCCTCAGGGGGCCGCCCCACCAGCAGGCCCTCATTCCACTGGCTACCCTCGACTAGGGAATAGGGAAGGACAAGGTCAGGGTCAGGGTCGGAGCCATTCCAGTTCTCTTCTAAGCCTATGGAGCCAGGATGGGCCTTATAGGAGGAGCAGGAGGCCCTCTCCCCCTGACTGGGCCCAAGGAGGGACCTGCAGGGAGAACGTGTGGGCCGGGGCAGGGAAGGTCCTGCATTCCAGGACCTATTTCTGTAGCATCAATTTCCTGCCCTCAGAGTGCATTTCCCACACCCCTGAGATACTGCCAGGCCACAGGACCAGGAGGGAATGGGGTGTATTTGGCTTTGCCCCGGGGGAGTGTTGTACAGGATAGAAGGATCCTTCAGTGCGCCACGCCTGGCCCTGCCTGGCACCTACTGTCCTCACGGGTCCTCTGCTCCGCGCTCAGCGTGCGGACCTTCACTTTCTCTGAGGTGCTCAGAGGCCGCCGTGGGGTCATCAGGCTCACAGCTGCTGTGCTGAGGAAGCGGTTGGCTCGGCCCAGGGTTGGAGAACTGAGCCAGCTGGGCCGAGGCAGGGGCAGTGCGCCCCCCATGGCCAGGGCCTGCATGGGGCGCTGTGGTGGAGAGAGGAGGCCAGACGCCACTCAGCAATCCCAGGACCCGGGCCCACTTATGGCTCCCTTGATTTGTGAGGCTGGGGAACGGGACAGCGAAAGGGCACCGGCTGGCTGGGCAGGAGGCCCCGCAGGGCCCCATTCACCACAGCACCTGCGCCTCACCCTCCACCTGCTCCAACCCAGCCTTCACTCTGCATCCCAAGGCCCTGTGTCTCATAGGGACTCAGCAGCAGGAGGCATGCCCCACCACACCTGTCAGTTCATGCCTCCACCTACAGCAAGGGAACCTGCTTGGGGACAAGCTCCTTGCCTGCATGGAGGGGGAGATGGCCCCGTGTGACACCCCTGCCCTTATGATAGAGGGACAGCCTAACACAAAGCCCCCTGCCTGCCCCTACCGCGGCACCTGGGCAGCAGCCGGGGCTGGTTCCTCATCCTCATCCAGGTCATCCATGGTGGCCGCCTGGAGCTCCAGTGGGTCGATCAGGATGTTGGCCTTAGAGGCAAGGTCATCTAGGAGAAATGACAAGAGGGCTCTCAGGCCAGTAGAGGGCAGAGGGGTCATAGGTGGAACCACTGAGGACAGCGAGAGGGCAGGAGGCCCTGCAGGGCCCCATTCACCCCTGCGCCTGTGCTTCACCCTCCACCTGCTCCAACCCAGCCTTCACTCTGCATCCCAAGGCCCTGTGTCTTGTAGGGAGAGTCATGCTGAGTGAGGCAGAAGGCTCTCCCCACCACGACCCCATCACTCCCCGTCTTTATCTGCATGACCTCACTCCCTCCAGGGCCCTACTTCTCTGACTGCTCCGTTGCTTTCTTCCTTGCCCTGCCCCACAAACAAAGGGAGATCCAGAGCTGCCCAGGGCTCTCCTTGCCTCACTCCGCACACTCCCCAGGGGGTCCGGTCCTCACCGCAGGCTTGTCCCCACCTCTACGCTGACAGCTGGACACACCACCGCTTCCTCCAGCCCAGGCCTTCGTCCTGGCTGCATCACTGGGCACCTCAAACATACTAAACTGTCCTCTCCTGCAGCTCCTCTTCCTGATGGTGCCTCATCCCCACAGCCTCTGGCAAGAAGCCTGGGGTCATCCTTGTCCCCTCCCCTTTACCCTCCCCGCCTCCTCTGTTGCCTGGACAACTGGCTTCCTTGTCTCCTTTCTTGGCCCTTGCACCCTACCCTCCACACTGTAGCAGCCAGAGGGAGCTTCTTACAACGCAGACCCCCCAACCTCGCACCCTTGCTTCAGGACCTTCCAAAGCTACCACTGTCCTGGAAGGAGCCTACAGCCACTCTGTGGCCCACAAGGCCCTCAGACTCTGCCCTTCAGACTCCCTGGCCTCATTTCCCATCACTCCCTGCCTCTCATTTTCCTCTCTGGCACGCCAGCTGCTTTCTCTCTCCAGGCCATGCTGGGCCGTTGCTGGCATTCCT
>NW_006770548.1:1739311-1761308 GCF_000442215.2 Lipotes vexillifer | reverse complement strand
TCTCTGGCACGCCAGCTTCTTTCTCTCTCCAGGCCTTGCTGGGCCCTTGCTGCCATCCCTGCCACCGCTCACACTGTGCTCTCAGCCCTTTGCACTGGAGACATTTGTGCTCATCCTTGAAAGTAGTTCAGGCAGCAAATGCGAGCCACCACCACCCCGCCCCCCACCCCCAACTCCCTCACCAAGATCCCATGGTTCCCTCCTCCATCAGCACACTGCCCTCTATTCCATCACAGGGCTCCCAGACCTCCTCTGGGGTGGAGGTGCAAGGGAAGGAAGGAATAGTTGGACGCAAGACCAGGGGCAGAGGCCCATCAGCATCTCCCTGCAGAGCAGGTGGAGAGACTCAGGCGCCCTCTGGTGGGCACAGCGCAGCTCAGCACTCAAGGCCGAGATGGCTCAGGAACCACCCCCCATCCTGCCCTGCTAACTGCCCAGGCCGGCGCGCACCTTTGAGGGTCTTCCGAAGGTGCGAGAGGAGGCCTCCAAGGCGCTGCAGGTCGAAGTAGTCCACCTTGCCATTATAGAAGACCTGGGGCGGGATGTAGGCCTCTGCGAGGAGTTGGGAGACCGGGCCAGCAGTCAGAGCCCAGCAGGACCCCTGGCCTAGGCCACCTACCTGACCAGGCTTCCCCTACCACCCCGCCCTCTACCATTTCAGGTCAGTTCCAGCAACGGCACAACTTGGGATGAAGGGGGCATTCTTGGCTGCTGGTCACCCAGGTGAGAATCAGAGAGGGCCCTGACCCAGCCCTATGGGAGATCCCCCAATGCAGGCGGCTTCCACTGACCCCTGGGGACTCTGTCCCACACAAACACAGGGCCCCCAGCACCTCAGAGCCCACCCAAGGCATCCCCGACAAAAGACTGCACAGAGGGCTAGTGGGCAAGGACTGAGGAACAGGGCCCACAGAGGACAGGAACCCGGGGGACCATCAGAGCAAACACGGGCTCACCGTCCAAGTGCAAGGCCTCTGCGCCCAGTGGGTAGGACTCAATTAGGCAGGAGGCCTGGGACAGCTCCCCCCAGCCCTGCCCTCAGCTATCACTCCACAGCAACATTAGGGGCTGCCCTGGGGCTGGCTCTGCCCGGCGTCTACAACTCGAGGCCCTGGCCACACTCACCCTCACTGAAGGTAGCGCATGGGTTCGAAGCCTTGTATTCGTCCCAGTAGTAACGCAGGGCCGAGATCAAGCGGTGTAAGAAGCAGACCATGTACTCGGGGGGGCAGAGCATGGGCATGTTCTGCAGGCACAGGTGTAAGACACGTATTTGTGCAGCCCGGAGGCCAGCCCACTCCTCATCCAAGGCCCTGCCCCAGGACCCTGGGCTGAGCAGAGAGGGTAGGGCGGCAGGCGGGGAGGAAATGCAGAAGTGCCAGAATTTCAGGTGCAAATGCTGCGACAAAGCCAGGGGGCCATGGTGGGCTGGCCTGGGGATACCTACCCCCCGGCTGCTGGCATTCTCCTGCAGAAACTTTCGGAACTTGGTCAGGAAGATGTACCTAGAAGCTTCGCCCTTCAGGGGAAGGAAAGCCGAGGCTGTGATGAGCTGAGGATCCTGGCCCCGGACCGGACTCAACTTAGCCTGCACCCTGCCACAAGAGCCTGAGCCAGCCCTGCCCTCTGGGTCTTCAGGCCCGGTCTGATACCCCTCCTGGCCAGGGACCCACACAGGGGTCTGGGAGTCACTTACCCCGTTGTCATCTTGATTGTTCAACAGCAGCTTCAGGATCTGGACCTGTAGTTCTTCCACCACTGGGGGTGGGGTGGGGAACAGGACAGCCTTCCTCAGGCAGGGCCTTGCCCTCAGGCTCCCGGGGACCGGCAGGGGGAGCAGGTTTGGACTGAGGCTCAACCACCAGGGATCCCCAAGTCCAACCTAAGCATGGTCACTACCAAGTGCCCCCAAGTACACAGGCACAGAAATCCTCCACCCCCTACCCAGTGCCTGAGGAACGGGGCTGACCTTCGATGCGCTTCTTGAGCCTTTGGCAGCCCCGTTCATAGGCACGCCGCCGGAGCCGCTCCTCGGAGGTTTCCTCCTTCACCTCCTTACTGTCTTTGCCCTGGGCAGGGGCGGGGCAGGGGAGGGGGGTGAAAGATGGCAAGGCTCACCCTGGTCTACTTCAGACAAAAGACCCCTACTCCCACCCCCAGCCCAGGAAGGGGCCTCGTGTGCCATGTACATGGTGGCTCGGACACCCGGGGTCAGCCCTCACTGTGACCACCGCCCACCCAAGTCAGGGCTGCCCACCTCCCTGCTGGAGCGGTGGGGCCACCAGGTGGTGGGGATGAGCTCCAGTAGGCCAGCCTCCTCCACACGCAGGGGGCTCTTGATGTAAAAGAAGACAACGGACCGGAGCACATCGAAGCTGGTGGTCGTTAAGGCAGAGCTCCGCTCACCACAGGGTGCCCCGTACACCCTCATGAGCCCTCCCGAAACTTGCCCACCTCCGGATATGCCCACCACAGCTCTCCCAGTCCTCAGGGTGCCACCGCTGCTGTGTGCCTGTCACCACTGACTGTGAACCCAGAGAAACAGCTGTGGCTGTCAAACCCACCAAGCCCAATTCCAAGCAAGGGCACGATGAAGACTTGTCACAGGAACAGATGACGGTGGGACAGCTGGAGAGAGGGCCTGGCAGCCTCTCTATTTGTTTCTGCCTCCTAGAGGCTGAGGACCCCACAGAGGGAAGACAGCTACTAGCACAGGCTGCCCAGCCAGGGGCCCGAAGCTATGCTCTCTCTCCTGTACCTGCAGTTCTCAACGTTATAGGGAAACAGGAGGAGCTGACTCCTTCGAGAAGATTTCATAGGAACCCCCGCCATGGAGCACAGATAGAAGTGCAGTGCTTTGGCTGAAGAGGGAAGGCGCTGATGGCTACCCCCTGCCCCCCACCCTCCACCTCTGGGTGGCCCAAGAGCCTGCAGGCATCTGGAAATCCCTGCTCAGGCCAGCCAGCCAGCCTGCATCCTTTGCTCTACCCTCCCTGCTCTGTAGAGAAAGGGCTGGGAAGGCTGGGTCCTGGAACAAGGACTCACACGCTGGGTGGCTCTGGTCTTCCTGAGCCTCCGTGGGGAACCCTGGGCAGAGGCACACCACCCTCCCTGGTTTCTGCTGACCCCAGAGGGCACCACATGTCTGGCCTGCCTAGTAGCAAGGAGAGGATACAGGACGTGGCTAAGCAGAAACTTGCGGGACTTCTCATGACTGAGGATGGCAATGGTGAGCTGCAGGTAGCGGATCTGTGGGGAGAGGGTGCTCAGAGTGGGCAGGTGAGGCCCAGGGGGCTCAGGGCCAGGGCAGGAGCTCCTACCTGCAGGCCCAGGTCAGGGACGATGGGCGAGAACCGGTACAGCCGCAACAGGGACATCATCAACTGCTTGAGGCAATCTTGCACCTCATAGTCCTGGAAGAGGGAGGTGAGGTTGCACAGCTACCCACTGAGGGCAGGCCCCGGGACAGCCGTCTATGTGGCCTTCTCCAACACCCTCCCTGTACGTCCCCTGACTCAGTGGAGCCTGACGTCCTGGCCTGAGGCCTGAGATCCGGCGCCTCACCTCCATGAAGAGCCACAGGAGATCCAGGACCTGGTGCACCACAGACTGTGTCTGTGCGGGGGTGCCCGTCTCCACGACGCCCAGCAGGAAGCTCATGAGCACAGCCTCCACCAGGTACACCTTGCGCTGCACCAAGGGCGGGTGCCAGTGAAGTGGCAGCCTCCTGCCCCACTCAGGGCCCCCCTGCCCTGGCACGTGGCCAAGGCCACAGATGGACTCTTGGTCCCCATCAAGCAACCCCAAGTCATGGATGAGCCCTTCTGGGGTCTGATGGAGACACAGGAAATGCTGCTACCCAACAACGCCTCTGGGGCTCTGCACATGCCATTCCCTTGGCCTGTGATGTCACCACCCCTTCTTTCCAGGAAGCCCCCTGATACCCTCAGCTGGAAGTGTCTCCTCCTCACCCAGTGACATCCTTGGGGTCTAAGGGCTCTGGTCACAGGGGGCCCTGACAGGTGATGCTGCTGGACCTCAGGCACCTCAGCATCCCAGCCCTCAGCAGGGGTGTTTCTACCATGGCCCGCCTCTCCCCTCCCTAATGTCCCCTCACCAGGAGCGGTGCGAAGCGATGGAAGATGTGAGCCAATGTGAGGAGGACGGTGGGCTGGCCCTGCAACTGCCACTCAGAGCTTTCCTTCTCCACCAGCCGCCCTTGCTGTGTGGGCGGGGAGGAAGGGACTGTGAGAGGCAGAGGGCTGTAGAAAGCCCCCAGCATACCCGGCCCAGACGCTGGCTCACCACGGGGTCCAGCTCCACACTCAGCACTGCCTGGAAGCAGCCCAGCAACTCCTGTGCCCGAACCAGGTCGGCGCTTGGTGGGTCCTGCAGGGGCCGGTAGCCCACGACTGGGTAGGTGCCACAGAGTTAAGCCAGCAACACCTGATCTGTGGCTCAGAATACCCACCCCCTCCCACTGAGACCCCTGCAGAAGGGCCTGGGCTCCAGGGCAGGGCTGAGAGGTCAGATTGCCTGGTTTGCATCACAACCCTCCTGTTTCTCTGTGAAGCAAAACTTCTCTTGCCACTTTATGCTCTTCACCTGTTCAGTGGAGACAGCAGTGGTACCCACCTAACAAGGCTGCTGCAAGCATTGTCCTCAGCACCCACCTCGGCTGTACCCTACTCACTCTTCCCGGCAGCAGGGCCTGCCACCAGCCCACAGAGCTCCTGGAGCAGGGAGACCCCCATCCTGGCTTCCTCAAGAGCATCCAAGCAGCCCACAGCCTTCTTCACAAAAGGATATCGCAGGGGACGGCTGCCGAAGTTGAAGGCCACAGACTCCTTGAAGGAGAGGCTGATGGCTGGGAAGTAGGCCATGCCCAGGCCCCTGGATAAGTTCTCAAACGCAGTGCCCAGAGACACACCATTCCTGGAGCAGAAGGGAGGGTCCATGAGCCAGTGCTAAGAAGGATGTGGCTGAAATGGACCAGTGAGCAGGCCTCTGTGGGGGTTGCCCACCCTCAGGCTACCAAAGCCAGCCTGGCCCCTTACGGGGCCTGGAACACGAGGGCAGCCTGGGGATGCCCCAGAGGCCAGGCCTGTGAATAGAGGCAGGAGACTCACAGGCAGAAGGACAGCGTGCCTTCGTCCAGGTCGATCAGGCAGCTCACAATGTCCCCCGCTGCCCACGCCTGCCGGGGCAGGAAGACTTACAGATGTGCAGAAGCCCAGCAGCCTGCCCTCTCTGCCCCCCTCCAGCTGTGTCTCCACTGCCACCCAGGGGAGACTGGCCACAAGGACAGAGGACCTCAGTCCCTGCCCTCCCCCTGGTGCCCTACATTCCCTCACCGCTGCCCAGTGGCCCCCACCAAGCGGTGGGGATGGACACGGGCCAGTTGGGCTGCAGGGGGCCCGGGCCTCACCTTCCCGTAGTTCGTCGTGGTCACGTTCCACTTGCGCACGCGGTTGCCGTCGTAGGCATAGGAGTTGTGTGTATCTCCAACCCCCTCCTAGGGAGGAACTGTCTGTGAGGTCTGGGGGAGGTGGGGAGGGGCAGGGCCAGAGCCCACCAGCCACCAGCCTTGGACCCACGTGACTCTACAGAATGGGGCTGATGCTCTGAGGGAAGGAGTGAGGGAAGGAGTGAGGGCTGTTTCGGGGCTGGATTGCCCTGGGATGGGGTGGGACACTTCCCTCCAGAGGGAAATCCAGATTAGGGTGCTGAGCAGACCCTATGTGGGCCGGGAGGTTGCCTGAGCCCTGATGAGGCCTGCTGCCAGAGAATGTCTCCCTGGGAGGGGTCCCTCTCCCGTATGTACCTCCTGATTGAAGCGGCAGTTGATCGTGCACCAGCCAATCTGCATGAGCCCCTGGGAGGAGATGAGCACCTCGTAGACCCATTTCCCTGGAAAAAGTCACGTCAAACCCAGCAGGGAAACAAACACTGCCTCCTGCCTCTGGCCCGGGCCCTCAAACTTCCTCCCAACTCCCTGGGCCACAGCAGAGCGTGGTCTCACCTTTGTACACGCATGTGGTAGAGCGGATAGTACCAAAGTTGCTGTGTCCAATCACCTGGGTGGAGAGCAGGGGTGGTGAACCTCCTCCCGGGCATACAGGGTGCCACCCCAAGGGAGAACGACCCCACTCCAACTCGGCTCGCCTTGGTGGCGACGCCTGTCGTGGCCAACACTGTACTGTGCCTGAACAGGGTGGAAGGGCCTAGACCCATGTCAAGAGGGATTCTGGGCTGGGAGCATGATAGGAGGGGCTCGTGGCTATGCTGGGAAGACCTCGGGGCTGGGGTCACACCAAGAGGGTTTCGGGGCTATGTCAGGAGGGTTTGGGGGCTGGGGACTCAATAGTCCACATCCGGAGGGGTTTGTGGCTGCAGCCTCAAGAAAGGTCGAGACCAGGGCCACATCAGGAGGAGCTTGGGGCTGTGTCAGGAGGGGCTTGGATCTGGGACCCCACGCCTTGCCCTCGCTCACCCCCAAGAGGTCATCATCCACCAGAAGAAGCCCTTCGAAGCCACCCGTGTGGTCCAGGACCACAGTGGACGGGCCAAGCCGCCCTTCAACCTGTCCTGGAAAGGAGAGAAGAGGGTGTGGGGTTGGGCCGGGCACAGGGCCTGAGAGATGCAGAGAGGGTACTGAGCCCCCCAGGCCCAGCCCTGGCTCCCCAGTCCCATTCCTGAGGCTGTCACCGACCCTGGCTCTCCTCCTCCTCCGCCGCCTCCTCGTCCACATGTAACAACTGGTCCAGATGCTCTGGCAGGTTCTGGAAGTTCAGGAGTTTCCTGGGGAGAGCGAGAGGCTGCGAGGGTCCCAAAAGTCCTTGAAACCAGCCAGATGACGCTAAATCCCTCTCCCAGTCCCTTTCTCCTGAGCTTAGGAGGGTGGCTGCCCAGACTCCAGAAAAAGGGCTGTACCAGTCCCAGGTTCTGGCATGCTGGGGGTCAGAAGACTGGATTATCCACTAAATTTGGTGCACCTCAAGACTGTTTAAAAAAAAAAAAAAAGAAGAACTCTTTATAAGCCTTAATCCTCTCATCTGTGTAAATGGAACAAGAGCTGTATCTCAGAGATGCTGTGAAGATTCCTAGGAATAATGCGCCCCCCGTGGCCCATAACCTCCCCACTCTTGGAGGTGGCTTGTTTATTATGCCTGGGCAAGGAAGGCTGGGAGAAGTGCTGATCCCCAAGATGGCCAATACCAAGATCAGCTAGTCGAGTCCTTGACCCCAGGTCTGTGGTCCCAGCCAGGGAAGCCTGTGTGTTGAATGAGACATGTCATGAGAGGATGAAGGGCTCAGCCCTCTTAGCTTCTGGCTGGCTCTGTCCTGGACCCATCTGTAGAGGAGAGCAGAGCACAGAGCCTGCCTATCTGCCAGCTGCCCCAGCCAAAGGGCCTAGGAAAATCTGTCTGAGTGGCCCCCTCATCCTCCCAGCACACATGCCCAGAGGAGAAAGAGCTCTAACACTGGCCAGCTAGGTCCTGAGTTCAGTTGCTAAGAATAGCAGGAAATGAGGTGGTGCTAACTAGCAGGGCTCAAAGAGCAGAGGCCTGATGCCCATCTGGATCCAGCCCACAGACTGCTGGCACCTGCTCTTCTAACTCTAATCCCAGTTCCCACCCCACTCATCCCCCTAGAGAGTAGGCTCTGGAAGGGCACGTAGATGGGCCAAAGCACTGACTCTCTGGCAAGGTAGCTTCAACCCAGGCCCAGGGGCCACATGTTCCCACACTGTGAGCTACAACTGACCTTGAGCTACAGGAGGTGGAGATCCATGAAGCCTCCTCCCTACTCCTACTGAGCCCCAGGCCAAGGTGAGCAGGCAGCCGTGCAATGGGGTGCCTCACCAGTAACATGGAAGGCTGTAGCCAACCCTGTCTTTCAACACCCCAATGTGCCCAGAGATCAAGCAGGCTTCCGCAACAGCATTTCTGACAGGCCCACACCTGGGAGGGCTGCTCTAGTCCTGTGCCTGCTCTTAAGCACAGCTTCGGGCGGCCAACCTGACACTCAGCCTCAGTGAATGCCTGCAACGTTGCCCATTTGGCCAACCCCAGCACTTGCTTACCCTTTCTGGATTGCCCAGGTTCCAGCCCAGAGTTCTGCATCCACACAACCACTGACTAACGGCTCTGCCACCTGCTCTCCCTCCTGGCAGCCACGGCAGCAGTGGCAGCAGGATCATTTCTGGTATCACATGAGGTAGGGATCAGATGGCCCTGGGAACAGGCCAGGGCTGGGGCTGGGGTGGAGGTGGGCAGCAGCCCTCCACAAGTAGAAACCCTTTGGTCACCACAGCTGCTTAAATGGAACAGGCAATGATGCTGCCCTTTGGGTCTGCCCAGCGAGCAGAGACTGTGAAAGACAGAATAGCCCTGGCTGGCAAGGGGGCTGAGACATGGGGACACCCATGCCTCACTGCAGGGAGAAAGAATGTACAGGCCGGGACTTCCCAGGTGGCGCAGTGGTTAAGAATCCACCTGCCAATGCAGGGGACATGGGTTCGAGCCCTGGTCTGGGAAGATCCCACATGCTGCAGAGCAACTAAGCCCGTGCGCCACAACTACTGAGCCTGCACTCTAGAACCGTGCTGATCCCCAAGATGGCCAATACCAAGATCAGCTAGTCGAGTCCTTGACCCCAGGTCTGTGGTCCCAGCCAGGGAAGCCTGTGTGTTGAATGAGACATGTCATGAGAGGATGAAGGGCTCAGCCCTCTTAGCTTCTGGCTGGCTCTGTCCTGGACCCATCTGTAGAGGAGAGCAGAGCACAGAGCCTGCCTATCTGCCAGCTGCCCCAGCCAAAGGGCCTAGGAAAATCTGTCTGAGTGGCCCCCTCATCCTCCCAGCACACATGCCCAGAGGAGAAAGAGCTCTAACACTGGCCAGCTAGGTCCTGAGTTCAGTTGCTAAGAATAGCAGGAAATGAGGTGGTGCTAACTAGCAGGGCTCAAAGAGCAGAGGCCTGATGCCCATCTGGATCCAGCCCACAGACTGCTGGCACCTGCTCTTCTAACTCTAATCCCAGTTCCCACCCCACTCATCCCCCTAGAGAGTAGGCTCTGGAAGGGCACGTAGATGGGCCAAAGCACTGACTCTCTGGCAAGGTAGCTTCAACCCAGGCCCAGGGGCCACATGTTCCCACACTGTGAGCTACAACTGACCTTGAGCTACAGGAGGTGGAGATCCATGAAGCCTCCTCCCTACTCCTACTGAGCCCCAGGCCAAGGTGAGCAGGCAGCCGTGCAATGGGGTGCCTCACCAGTAACATGGAAGGCTGTAGCCAACCCTGTCTTTCAACACCCCAATGTGCCCAGAGATCAAGCAGGCTTCCGCAACAGCATTTCTGACAGGCCCACACCTGGGAGGGCTGCTCTAGTCCTGTGCCTGCTCTTAAGCACAGCTTCGGGCGGCCAACCTGACACTCAGCCTCAGTGAATGCCTGCAACGTTGCCCATTTGGCCAACCCCAGCACTTGCTTACCCTTTCTGGATTGCCCAGGTTCCAGCCCAGAGTTCTGCATCCACACAACCACTGACTAACGGCTCTGCCACCTGCTCTCCCTCCTGGCAGCCACGGCAGCAGTGGCAGCAGGATCATTTCTGGTATCACATGAGGTAGGGATCAGATGGCCCTGGGAACAGGCCAGGGCTGGGGCTGGGGTGGAGGTGGGCAGCAGCCCTCCACAAGTAGAAACCCTTTGGTCACCACAGCTGCTTAAATGGAACAGGCAATGATGCTGCCCTTTGGGTCTGCCCAGCGAGCAGAGACTGTGAAAGACAGAATAGCCCTGGCTGGCAAGGGGGCTGAGACATGGGGACACCCATGCCTCACTGCAGGGAGAAAGAATGTACAGGCCGGGACTTCCCAGGTGGCGCAGTGGTTAAGAATCCACCTGCCAATGCAGGGGACATGGGTTCGAGCCCTGGTCTGGGAAGATCCCACATGCTGCAGAGCAACTAAGCCCGTGCGCCACAACTACTGAGCCTGCACTCTAGAACCCTCGAGCCACAACTACTGAGCCCGCGAGCCACAACTACTGAAGCCCACATGCCTAGAGCCCATGCTCCGCAACAAGAGAAGCCACCGCAATGAGAAACCCACGCACCACAACAAAGAGTAGCCCCCGCTCGCCACAACTAGAGAAAGCCCGCGCACGGCAACAAAGACCCAATGCAGCCAAGAATAAATAAATAAAAAAAAAATAAAAAATAAATAAATTTATTTAAAAAAAAGAATGTACAGAACCCTTTGAAGAAGAAATTCAGCAACAGTCCTAAGAGTGATTGCATTTCAAATACTCTAGCCTTGTGATTCCAACCCTGGGCGTCTATGCAGCACTGTTTACAAAAACAAAAGCCCCTCTAAACTAGGGCAGTGATCAGGCAGATTCCTGGACCTAAAAGATGCCCACCAAGATCAATCTGCAGTGTAGAAAAACATGCAGCGATAACATCTGATGACAAAAATAGGATTTAAACTCCTATACACTTTTGGAGGTGAGGCGTATGTTCATGGCACTGCTGGTTTCACAGATTATCCATGTTAAAATTTACTAGATTGTATGTTTTAAATACATGTAGTTTACTGTATGTTAATTATTCCTCAATAACTTTAAAAAAGCTGACAGTGACAAAAATCTAAAAAAAATTTTCCACACAGCATAACCCAAACTACATACATGGTGAGGTAAAGAAAACAAAAAGGAATCACACTCAAATGGTTATATTAGAATAAGAAGATGACAGTTGCTTTTTCTTTTTCTATATAAGTTTCTGCTAAAGCGCACTGGTAACTTTTTTTTTTTTTTTTTTTTTTTTTTTTTTCTTTATGTGTCGCTCTCATACCAACACATCCTGAGTCACCAATTCTGTACAAGATATAGAAAAGCACTACTTTATTTTGTAGTGATGGATGATTCCATGTTTTTTTTTTTTTTTTTTTTTTTTTTTTTTGCCGTGTCAAGTGGCTTACGGGATTTTAGTTCCCCGACCAGGGATTGAACCCGGGCCCCTCGGCAGTGAGAGTGCAGAGTCCTAACCACTGGACCACCAGGGAATTCCCCACTTGTAGTTCTGATATGAGCTAAACTTAAATACATTAAATTTGCAAGGAATAAAGGGCTGGTGGCATCTGTGCTTTACAGATCAAGCAGAGGCTACAGAGGGCCAGGGTGCAACAGCGGTGAGGTCAGGTGCACACGGACCAGATGCTGAGTGTAAACTAGGTGCGAAGTGCCATGCTGAGTGCGCACTATGCCCCTGACCTCCACTATACTCTCAGAAGGAAGGTACTAGCACTGTCAGGGGAAAGGAAAAGGCGGAGTCCAGAAGGCAGACTCTCTGGCCACAGGTCTCACAGCCAGGAGTGGCAGAGCAAGAACGGAACCCAAGCCAGCCTACCCAGAGCCCCGGCCTCTTTCCCCACAATGCAGTCTCCAGCCTCTGGTCTGGCCCCACAGAGTGAGGAAGGGAGATCCACCTGGCCATACCTGCTGGTGGCTGCCGTGGGTGCACGATCAGTAGAGGAAAAGATGCGGTGCAGGTAGTCGTCCAGTAGCTTCTCGTGCACGATGCCTGCGCCACAGGTCAGAAGGGACAGAAGGGACACATGGTCAGTGTGGCTCCCAGCCCCTACTGGCCACAGAGGCTCCTGGTCCTAGGCCAGACACAGGAGTCAGAGGAGCAGTCACGGTGGGTGCCCTGCTCCATGGCTGCTAGTGGAGAAGAGCTGACTCACAGGTACAGGGGGTGCAGGAAGGCCTGAGGCTCAATGCACCTGGGACTTTGCTGCCTCTCTCCTTCTTCCCTCAGCACTAGGAGCCTCATCCCAGCCCTTCCAACCCTTACCTGTGACCCTAGATTTCTCAGCATCTGAGGTCAGCCTGTGGCTCTTTCGGGAGAAAGCCATGCCGGCCCCCTTGGATGCCATCTTTCATCTCTCGTGGGCAGCCACTGGTCCTGGGGGCTGAAGCAGAGGCAGAGCCTGGCTATTCGAAGCCAGCCAAGGGCCCCCATATTGACCTCAATCCTGTGGTGTCAGGAAGGCTTGGGAGCAGGTGAAGCCACTGCATGCACACTCACACACACATCAACCCAGGGCAAAGGAAAGCAGGGGCTTCCAGCTTCCTACACGGGGGGGGGGGGGGCGGGGGTCTGCGGCCATGTGACAGGGCCCCACCATGTCCCAGTGCTCACACAGGGCCCAACAGAGAGCAGGTGACAGATATATGTTTGTTAAACTAAACCAAATGCTTCTGCCGAGTGTGAAATCAGACCCAAGGGTCCAAAGTGAGGTGGCCCAGGAGCAGAGCCCCTGTATCCTTCTCGATTGTAAGCCACAGTGGGTCCACATCTGGAAGAGAGAACCCTACATCAAGTATAGTCCACCATCCAAGGCCTTGGTGCCATCTCCAGCTACAAGTCCTGCTTACATCCAAGGCCAGGATCCCCTTCCTCAGTTCCAGAATCCTCCCTTCTCTATTCCAAAGGCCTGCTAGCTTTCTTGCCCCCAATCACACACACAGCCTCCTACCCCATCAGAGCACCACCCTTGCCCTCCTCACAGGCCCCACTGTCCCCACTGCTGTCCATCCCTCACATACCATGGTGTTGCTACAGCTGCTTCAGAAGCTGCACTAAGTCCCTGGTGCCTGGTTCACTGATCTAGAGCTGTGCTGTCCAACACAGCAGCTACTAGCCACACACGGGTATTTAAATTTCAATTAAAATTAAAAAGCCAACTTCTCAATTATATTAGTCACATTTCAAGGATTCAGTGGCCCTATGTGGTTAATGGTTACTGGACTAGACTACGAAAATAAAGAACATTCCCATCCTCACATAAAGTTCTATTAGTCAGTGCTGATCTAGAGGCTGGCCCTCCAGCACTGCCTTAGACAGAACTTTTTTCTCTTATCTCACCCCAAACAGGTCCTCTGCTCCCGCCACACACTCTTGCCCACTCCCAGGCGGCACCACGCCTGCCCCTCAGAAAGGTGACTCCCCGCCCTGCCGCCCACCACCAGCCCTCTCACACCAGAGCAGGTGCAGAACAGATTAGACGCTGTCACTCAACTGATGAGCAAACCTTCCAGACATCCACTCCGGGTGTCAGGTGCTGAGGACCCAGGTGAGAGGCGGTGCTTGACTTTGCTCGGGGGCTCCCTGCCACGTCGATCCTGTTCAGCCCCGCCGAGAGTTCAAGGCTTGTAACCGAACCGACCCCATCTCGGATCCCAAGGACGCGAGGGCAGCGCTTGTTTCTCCCAGTCGCCTCTGCCCGGCCCCAAGCTCCGGAGGATCCTACAGGCCAGCTCCGGCCCGGAGTCTGGCACCACAGGCTGCGACCCCTCGCGCGGCGAGCGCCCTCACACTAGACGGGCTGGGGCCGCAAGGGGAGCCGCGGACACCCGCCCCTCTCAGAGCCCGGCCGCCCCTCACACTCACCCCAAGCCTCGGCCGCCGCGTCCGGGCTCACAACATCCGCCCAGCTCTCAGCTACGGCGCCTGTCCAGGGCCAAACCGCGCGGCCGCCGCGCACGCGCATCGACCCGCGCCCGACCTCCGCCAGGGGGCCCCCTCCACAGATTCCAGCGTGGGGTGGGGGGGGCTCCCTCCGTGGCCTGCAGCTGGGACGTTCCCGGCCCCCGCCTCGCCCCACTGCCTCACTGCCCAGCCGCCTCCGACCCCCGCCTGCGCAGGAGGAGCTCCTGGCCCAGCCATGTTGTAACGCTGTGTCCTGGGAGAGACCTTGGCCACCTATCTCAACTCCTACCCGTACTTAGAGGTCCGGCCCACAGGTCCCCTAGGACGTCTGAAAGGCTGTGCCTCCCAGGGTCTCTGCCACCTGTCACCCTCACCTCCATTCAGGCCAGAAGGGTGGCCTCACTCACCTTCCCTGGGATGGCACCTCTGGCGGGGCGAGGGGAGCCTCTCTGGGCTCTGCTGACAGGGGCGTGGGCAGGCCTGCCTCCAGCTGGGGCCGATAAGACAGCAAAAGGGGCAGGCTGCTTGAGGCTGGGGTAGGGAATATTCTCCACTTTACAGGGGAAAGCTGAAGCTCAGAAAAGTTTAATATCACCACCTTCGGGCTGGAACCTAGGCCTCTGGCAGCAACCATGTCCACACTGCCCTTCCCTTCAAAGCAGCCTAGGGTGCGGGGAGAGGGTGGGGCTAAGGGAGGGGGCAGTGGGGCCCTCAAGTGTCCCCACTGAACCTTTCCAACACTGCCCACTACATAGGGAGGCCTCTCGGGGGGCTAAATGTGCCAGAGTGAGGACACTTGTACCTCACCTATAGGGCCTGAGGCCTGGCACCACCCCCATTCCTGCCACTGGGTCTCAGGTCAGGCCCCAGCAAGTCTAGAGTGGGGGTGTGGAGACAGAGCCACCCAATCCCGTAGGGACAGGTTTCACAACTTCCCGGATGGGGCTGTGGTGGGTCACAGTGCAGCCTCCAGCCAGGAGGATGGGGTGGCTCCCACTCCTGCTGCTTCTGACAGGGTTCTTAGGGGCCCCTGGTGAGTGCCCTTCCCCTCAGCCCTGATCCCCATGGGCGTTCAGAAAGGGGTCGGCCCCCGGCCCATCCTGCTCTTTGAGCCAGGAACTTACTTTCCTATTGGGCATGGAGCAGCGAGTGACCTTGGCTTCTTTCACAGAGCTGGGCAGCCCCAGGAACACATAAACACATTGCCTATTCAGGCCTGCATTAAAACGTCTGCTGCAGCATTGAGGCAGTATTAGGACCACACAGACGCAGGCACACGTGCAGGCAATTACCCCTTATGAGCCAGATCTAATTCTCTAACTTAGCATATGCCCTTATGCTAGTGAGAGCCTAGACTTGGAGTCAGAATGCTTGGGTTGGGCCTCTGCATGGTTAATAAGATAGCTCTGAGCCTTCTCATTCTCATCTGAGAAATGAGATGGGATAAGCTCCATGGGGCAAGCACCATCACCCACTGCTCTCAGAGTATATGTTTTACAGCTGAGCCTAGTGCCTTGCCCACTAAACAGGTGCACTAGTGATAACTATCATGTCTGGGCCTGCTTCTCCCACCCAGTACAGGGGTCTGACCCTTGAATAGGCTGACAGGGTCCACTCCAGAGGCCTTGTAGTTTGATCCCCTGAATGAATAAAGTGTGCACGTGCTGATATACATGTGTTGACACGCATGCCCACCCTGCAGGGCAGCGCTCGCCCTTGAATGACTTCCAGGTGCTCCAGGGTACGGAGCTGCAACACCTGCTACACACAGTGGGGCCCAGGCCTTGGCAAGAAGATGTGGCAAATGCTGAGGAATGTGCAGGGCTTTGTGGGCCCCTACTGGACTGCAGGTGAGTGGCCAAAGGACCTAGGTAACACTGAAGGTAGGGGAACCTGTGCACTGAGTTACCCTGTGGCCCCTCCTCCCAGGGCCTTCCACTACAATGTGAGCAGCCGTGGTTGCCAGTTGCTGCCATGGACCCAGCACTCACCTCATACGCGGCTGCAGCATTCCAGGAGCTGTGATCTCTTCCAAAAGAAAAGTGAGTGGCTGCAGAGAAGGGCGGGCTGGGGAGAGGGCTGCTGGGGTCTCAGGCTTTGTTGATCCTGGGTCTTTTGCTCCCAGTCTATGTTCGGACTTGCATCGTGGACAATGGGGTCGAGTACCGGGGCACCGTGGCCATCACCATGGGTGGCCTACCCTGCCAGCGCTGGAGCCACAGGTTCCCCAATGACCACAAGTGAGACAGACTGCGGCTCCCCTCTGTCCCTGCAGGCCTGGCGCCTGCCCCCAGTACGTACTGTATTGCTACTCTCACAGGTACACACCCACACTTCGAAATGGCTTGGAGGACAACTTCTGCCGCAACCCGGATAGGGACCCCAGAGGTCCCTGGTGCTACACAACAGACCCTGCCGTGCGCTTCCAGAGCTGCGGCATTAAGTCTTGCCGGGAGGGTAAGCAGCTCCGGGTCAAGCCTGGGTCGGGAGGAGCATGCCCAGGCCCGTCCACGAACCCATCGGCCCTGTGTCTCCAGCCGCTTGCCTTTGGTGCAATGGCGAGGACTACCGCGGCTCAGTGGACCGCACGGAGTCAGGACGCGAGTGTCAGCGCTGGGACCTGCAGCACCCGCACCCTCACCCCTTCGAGCCCCGCAAGTACGCGTGGGCGGGCTCGGCAGGAGGAGGGCGGGCAAGGGGAGGGCCCAGCACTCCAGGGGCGGGGCAATGTAAGGCAGCACATAGTTGGTTGGGGCCAGACAGGGCCTGAGTCCCAGGCTCTTGTTCACGCCCGGCTACCGCCTCTAGGTTCCTAGACAAAAGTCTGGACGACAACTATTGCCGGAATCCGGACGGCTCGGAGCGGCCCTGGTGCTATACCGCGGACCCGCAGATGAAGCGAGAGTTCTGCGACCTCCCCCGCTGCGGTAGAGCGCGAGGGCGGGGGCCTGGGAGGGCATCTGGGACACGTGGGGGCGTGGCCGGGCTGGGACTAGAGGAGGGGCTGGGCGTGACCCGGTGGTGGCCCAACAGCAGTGGGGCTCCGCCCCAGCCCCAGTCTCACCTCCCACTCGGGCTCCGACCGGCCTCGGTCCATCCAAGGGTCCGAGGCACAGCCGCGCCGGGAGGCCACGCCGCTCAATTGCTTCCGCGGGAAAGGCGAGGGCTACCGGGGCACGGTCAACACCACCGCTGCGGGCGTGCCCTGCCAGCGTTGGGACGCGCAGCATCCGCATCAGCATCGCTTTGCGCCGGAAAAGTATGCGTGCAAGTGAGTTGGCTGGCCGCCGCTGGGAGCCTGCTACTCCTGCGGGTGGGACCTGAGGGGGGCCCCGGGCGGGGCTTGAAAGAAGGCGGGGCTTGGGGAGGAGCTGGAGGCTGGGCTCCCGCCCGGCGGGCTGGCCAGCCCTTGACCTGGGACCCACCCGGGCTGAGCTGCGTGCTTGCTCAGGGACCTTCGGGAGAACTTCTGTCGGAACCCCGACGGATCGGAGGCGCCCTGGTGCTTCACATCGCGGCCTGGCATGCGTGTGGCCTTCTGCTACCAGATCCGGCGCTGCACCGACGACGTGCGGCCCGAGGGTAAGGCCTGAGCTGGGGCTGGACGCACGGAGCCGGACGGCTGGGGCGAGAACCGGCTGACGGTCGCCCCCGTCCGTCCGCCCGCCGCAGATTGCTACCATGGCGCGGGGGAACTGTACCGCGGCTCAGTCAGCAAGACCCGAAAGGGCGTCCGGTGTCAGCGCTGGTCCGCGGGGACGCCGCACAAGCCGCAGTAAGTCCGCCAGCGCGCCTGGCGCCTCCCAGACCGAGGCCACAGGCCCCGCCCGGGACTAACCCTAGGGCGGCATGCCTCGACTCTCCAACTGGAGGCTTGCGAGGGCTTGGGATTACCCTTTGATTTTGCTCCCCCTCCCGCCTAGGTTCACCCCCACCTCGGCCCCACACGCACCACTGGAGGAGAACTTCTGCAGAAACCCAGACGGGGATAGTCACGGGCCCTGGTGCTACACCACAGATCCGGGGACTACGTTCGACTACTGTGCACTGCGGGGCTGCGGTGAGCACCGGCGACACAGCCCCGGGGCCCCGCCCCTAGCCTCCACCGCCAAAGGCTGGCTCCCTTAACGCGGTTGAACTTGGGTCTTTCAGATGATGACCAACCGCCGTCCATCCTGGAGCCCCCAGGTACGGACTTGGGCCAGGTATGCGTCGTGGTCCCTTTACCCCCCATCTCCATCCAGTCCGGGGTTTCAACCAGCACATTCTATCCCCCAGACCAGGTGCTGTTTGAGAAGTGTGGCAAGAGAGTGACCCGCCTGGACCCATGGCGCTCCAAGCTGCGTGTGGTGGGCGGCCAGCCTGGGAACTCACCCTGGACAGTCAGCTTGCGCAACCGGTGAGACACAACAGCCTGATTCTCCAAGACGGGGGCTGATGCTACATCCTCTGTGCTTGTGCCAGTAGTGGGGCGGGAACCTGCCCCAGCCTCACAGATCCTAGCCAAGACATGGCAGGTCCAGCCTGTGTCTCTGTGTCTCAGGACCGTTTCCTAACCTGCACTCCTCCAGGCAGGGCCAGCACTTCTGCGGAGGCTCCCTAGTGAAGGAGCAGTGGGTTCTGACTGCCCGGCAGTGCTTCTCCTCTTGGTGAGCCTTCCTTGGGTTTGGGGACTCCCAACCCCCTGCCTTCCTCTCCCCCTTAGCCACCTTCCCTAGGCAAGCCAATGGGTGAGTGTTGGGCAGCAGACTATGAGTCTCGACTGATGTAGCAGGGCTTCTCTCTCAGCCATGGGCCTCTCACTGGCTATGAGGTGTGGCTAGGCACCCTGTTCCAGGACCCACGGCCCGGGCAGCCAGGCCTGCAGCGCATCTCAGTGGCCAAGATGGTCTGCGGGCCCTCTGGCTCCCAGCTGGTTCTGCTCAAGCTGGAGAGGTGTGTGACAAGTCAAGAGGGTGTGAGGTGGGGCTGGGCCTTGTGGCCTCAGACCCTGAATGCCATCATTCTTGCTAAAGACCTGTGACCCTGAACCAGCGTGTGGCCCTGATCTGCCTGCCCCCTGAGTGGTATGTGGTGCCTCCAGGCACCAAGTGTGAGATCGCAGGCTGGGGCGAGACCAAAGGTAAGAGTACCCTGCAGGGGCATGGACTGCTCCAGGCCAAGAGGCCCAGCCTTGGGTACTACCCACAGACCCTATCCTTCTTCCCATTCTCCTCACTGTAGGTACAGGGGACAACACGGTCCTGAACATAGCCTCCCTCAATGTCATCTCCAACCGGGAATGTAACATCAAGCACCGAGGTCGCGTACGCGAGAGTGAGATGTGCACTGAAGGACTGTTGGCCCCTGCTGGAGCCTGTGAGGTCAGTGGCAGGGCCCCTGGCAAGCTGAAAATGTAGTGCTTCACCCCCAAGGGGGCTGGTCTCTACCATGGTCCAGGCCCTCACCAGTTCTTGCACCTACCAGGGTGACTACGGGGGCCCACTTGCCTGCTTTACTCACGACTGCTGGGTCCTGGAGGGAATTATAATCCCCAACCGAGTGTGCGCACGGCCCCGCTGGCCATCCATCTTCATGCGTGTCTCTGTGTTTGTGGACTGGATTCACAAGGTCATGAGGCTGGGCTAGTCCCAGCCTCAATCTTGTGGGCCTTGGGGAGGATGAAGCTTTCTGTCAGACATAAAGCCACCTTTCCTCTTTATGCCTGTGCAGGGTGCTTCTTAGCCTTTGCTTCTAGGGAATGAATTGCCAACTCCTCATTAGGGCCTGAGTGGCAGAGTCCAACACAACTTGGGCTGGGCGATCTGACCCTAGCACTACCTTAGCCTGTGGGTGCTGTGAAGGGCAGGGCCTCACTAGTCCCCTAAGTAAACTGTTGGGAGGAGAAGGGTGGTGTAGGGCAGTTTCTAACAGAAGGGGCTGCAGTAGAGGGAGCTAGCCTGGTGGAATCCTACTTGGCCAGAACAGGCAGCAGCTAAGCCTCTCGCTGTCCCCTCCCCTCTCACGCTGGAAGTAGTTGCCGTCCTTATGGCTACCATACCCAGGGCCTATGGTCTCTGAACCCCAAGGGTGGGGCTGGGGTTAGGGGTGGCTTGGTACAAAGTACCAGCAGGAACTAGACTCTGTGTCCTCGTTTATTATGAGTATATAGCCCACATTCCTCGGCTCACCCATCCATGAAGTCCAGAGCCCAGGAAGCCTCTTGCCGCTCTGCCAGACCCTGGGGCTCTCCAAGAGCCAAGTGTGGCATATGTCACCCAGCTCATACAGAGTGGTAGGGCTTCAGTTGCCCAAGTGCGTGCACAGCCAGAGTGCAGCATTCATGAAGCTGTCTGATTCCACCTCCACCTCTGATAGTGCATGGGTGCTTTTGGGATAGAGCAGGAGCCTGTAAGGGTTGGGCAGCAATGTTTGAGGATTGAGGATCCTTCCCTGCTCACCTGCCCACCAGCTGCCAGGGCTGTCTTGCTGTACTCACCGAACGGGCACGTTTCGGGCCTTGAGGGCACGGTAATACTCCATGCCCTGCTTGAAGGGCACACGCCGGTCCTCCTGGCCCAGCATCAGTAACACTGGTGTCTTCACCTAGGTATGTGGGGAGTGGAGGTGAGCAGGGCCCGGGGCCCTGGACAGATTGGTGGTGCACTGGGCAGGGGGAGGGCTGCGTACCTGAGGGGTGTACTTGATGGGCGACTTGTGCAGCATCTCAGCCCACATGTTGAGGTCTGGCAGGCAGTTGCTGCTGTAGGGGAAGCCAGCCTCCACCACGCACCTACAAGACACTGAGATGATGCAGGCCCAGGAGCTCTGGGGCCTGCGGGAGCTCCATGAGGGTATGTAGTCGGGCGTGAGAAGGGCGGGGACCTCTGGGCACACCCACCAGTCAGGGATGTCAGTGGAGCCCATCATGGAGGCAATGTTGATCACAGGGTTCCGCACCACGCAAGCGCCGTAGGTCTCCGGGTACTGACCAATCAGGTGGCAGGACAGGAAGCCACCATGGGAACCACCCACAAGGGCCACACGGCCTGCGTCAAAGTGTTCCTCCTGGAGCACCTGCTCTACTGCAAACTACAGGGTGGGCAGATCATGCTGCAGCCAGCTGCCTGCCCAGCTGAATGGAGCCACACCCGCAGCCTGTCCAGAAGCCCCAGCCCCTGCTACCTGGACGTCCTTCACATCCTGGTGGCCCACATTGCCGGGGAGGGAGAGGATGCTGTCCTGGCCAAAGCCCGTGGAGCCACGATAGTTCACTGGAGGCCAGGGAGGGACCAGACAGGGTGGTCAAGTGACCTTCCCAGCGCCCTTTCACCTATATGTGAAGTAGGCCTTGAGGCTAGCTGCACCAGACTCAAGGGGAAGGGGCCAAGAGATTTGAGACTGCCCAGTGACCACACACCCTTTCCATGGCAGTTGCAAGTTACTTCATGTTATCACCACGCCATGGAGCCAGAGACTGGCCAGGGCAGTTTCTGATAGTGATTACCAGGTCCAGGCCTGGAGACTAGGGTGGTACCCGCAGTGCTTGTACAGACCAGGCCCACACCATCACCACCACCCCACAGCTCTACCAGAGCTGCAGCACCCTGCTCCCTCACCTAGTAGTACTGCAAAGCCCATCTTGCAAAGCATGGCTGGGAGCAGCATCCAGGCAGTGACAAAGGATGAATGGGGTCCCCCTGCAGATAGGGAACAGAGAGAAGGTGAAAGAGCCAGCTAGGAGGGATTGTGGAAGGGCAGGGACTCTTAGGCCAGTTGCCTACCGTGGGGCATGACCACCATGGGCACCTGGGTCTTATCTGGAGGGTCGCTGGGCTGCAGAAGGATTGCTTCAAAGTCAAGGCCAGCTGCAGGGGAAAAGCAGCAATCAGCAGAGCCAGTTCTACTGCCAAGGGGCTTCCCCAGCCAAGGCCTCAGCTGTAGCTGCAGGTCTGCAGCTGACCTCTGAAACAAGATATCTGGCCAAGGTAGCCCACACTGTGACACATGGACCCCAGGACGCCCATGCTCCTTCTGCCCTAGTCAGGGAGTCCCAGTCTCTGCAGGGACAACATTCTGGAGGAGGTGTGGTCACAGAGGCCTTACATAGGCCTGTCTTCTTTGGGCTCTGTTATCCCACCGCAGACGATCTGGCCTGGTGATGCCCAGCTCTGATACCCAGAGTAGGTGCTCAGATGCCTGGACACTACTCCCCATGACCGTCCACAAGAGGAAAAAAAAAACCTCTTAGAGGTAATCTCAAAAAATCCCAAAATGTGAGACAGGAGACGGGAAAGGTGACCACAGACACTGTGCTGGGGAACTTGGAGAAGGTGCCCCTCTGCCCCTGCCCAGCTCACCATACTGCACATGCTCTTGCTCTGGGGGTGGCTGTAGTACCCGGATGCTCCAGGAGATTTCAGGAATGGGCTCGGCCTCCTCCAGGGACACCCATGATACCGCCTGCTCCTTCCCCTCAGGAGGCAGGAACCCAACTTTCTGCCAAAGGGAAAGA
>NW_006770548.1:1732014-1739277 GCF_000442215.2 Lipotes vexillifer | reverse complement strand
TCTGCCAAAGGTAAAGAGTGTGTCACAGGTGGCCTGGCTGCCTCCCTGCCTTTCCACCAGTGTGAGAGTGAGCAGCTCTCATTATACTGGGCCATCTGCCCACCTCCAGAGGGTCTAGCATGGACTCCTGTCATGAGCTGGTATATACACAGGTACTCACACAACCACACATATGTACCCCTCCCTCCTCAGCTTCTAGGCTGTTATGCTAGAGGACTGAGCACTTTCCCAGGCACCCTGTTCTGAACAGAGCAAACCTTAACCCAGTAGTTTCTCCCCATAGTGCCAGACCCTCGTGGACTATACTGGGCTGGGTCCACACCTTGGCCTCTCACATGCTGACCACCCACAGTCAGACTCGGGCCAGTTTCCTGACCTGGGGAACTCTGCCTGCACGGAATCCCTGCCTCCTGGCCTGGGGCCCACCAACACTCACCAGGCATGGGGGTAGGCTGGGCGTGGAGAATTGTGCCACCATGAGGTCCCGGTCAATTGTGAGCAGCTTCCAGCTTCCACCTGACCCCCCTGGACAAGGCAGATGCCACCACTATTCCCACCCAGTCCCTGCAGAGCCAGAGTCCCAGGCTGGAGGCTTTATAGTGAGGTGCCCCTTATTCCCTGGGAAGCAAAGGGATGCCCACAGAGGGACTGTCACAGACAACTGCACACAGCTCTGGGTGAGCCTTCTTCTCAGTCCATTCATCCAGCAGGCGCTGGTTGTCCCCTGGGACTGCCAGATCTGGGGACACACCAGACCACATGGCACATCCACCCACCACCTGATGACTGCAGTCTGCAGGGGTGGCAGCTAGGCCCAGGAGGCCTGTGGGGGAGGTGCTAATTCTAGGCAGTGGGGTCCAAGGAGATTCAGATTCCTAAGCAGATACTATACAATGAGATGCAGTTTGGGAATAATCCTTTGGTAGCTTTGTGGAGGAGTGAGTACAGCCAGGGCAGGTGGAGGACTCAAAAACACTTTAGGTGCAGAATCATCAGGCCTGGGTAAGAGGAAGATGAGGGAGCCAACCCAGGGCTTCTGCACCCTGGGTTGGCAGAGGTGCCTCTGCCTGAGGTTTGGGGAGAGGGAAGGATGACTCTGGCAGATCTTGGCAAGAGAGAATTTTGTGGGTTTGAGAAGTAGGGTGGGGGCCGTGCTGAGGCAATGCCAGGACACAGGGAGCAGAGCAGAGCCAGGAGGCAGTCTGGTGGCTGGGTAAGGGTCCTGCATAGGCAGGGTCCTCGCAAGACTGTCAGTAAAGGCTGTGGGACAGTCAGTGGTGCAGAGTGGCCGAGAGTGCTGCCCCACATGCTTGAGCTCCAGTCCCTCCCCTGGCCTGGCTGGCCCACTCGCCAGCCCTGCTCACCAGCCGTCAGAGAGGTCACACTGCCCATCTGGGTGTCCACAGCAAACAGGTCCTGAAGCAGAGAGAAGGCCATGTGTGGTACCACATCCAAGAGCCCTATGGGTCCTGCCCCCACCTCCTCTCTACCCTCTTGGGGACCCTTGGGCCAAGGCCAGAGCTGTGAGTGACTATGGTGATAGCTACTCAGTGCAGTAGGGAGTGGACTGAGGGCCTGGGTTCAAATCCCAGTTCCATCACAACTTGCTAAGTGACCCTGGGCAAGATAAGGAATGCCTTTGAGCCCCTAAGAGCTACCCTGAGGACCAAACGATATCTAACCCCAAAGGAGTCTGGCACACTGTGGTGTCCCCACCCAGTCCCTGGGAGAAAGCTGCTGTCCCATCTCCATCAGCTCCCTGTATGTTGTTCAGGGGCCCGCCCCAGTGGCAGCCCCCTTGCCCACCACATGGAAATGCTGAGGGTGGGGGCTTTGCACCTCTGCCTCAGGAGAAAGGGCCAAGGGCTCTGTTGTGGGGTACCAGGGCAGCCAGCCCCCTCAAGGAAAAATGAGTCCAGGACAGGGGCAGGCAGGGCCTTAAGGGGCCAGGGAGACCTGTGAGCTGGGCGGTCCACCTGGCATTGTGTGTGTGCTATGTCCCAGGCCCACAGCTCCTGGGGGTTGGTTGAGGACTGCCTCTCAACACAGTCAGGGCTCTCACCTGCCGGCTGCGCTGAGCTGAGTCGAAAACCACTCTCTGGCTGTCAGCCGACCAGCATCCCAGAGGCAGAAGGCTGCAGTAGATCCCAGAGAAGTTCTCTGCAAAGGCAGAGAGCTGGGGGCCACGTCCAAGAGTGGAGGGGTGTGTGTCCAGACTATGGGGTGTGTGTGTGTGTGTGTGTGTGTGTGTGTGTGTGTGGCAGCGCCGGGGGTGGCGTCGAGGAAAACTGGGGGGAGATTGTCCAAGGCCGGCGAGCGACAGAAAGAGAAAACCCTTATCAAACTCCTAATTCACTGGGCTCCGAGGGCCCAGACACACTGGCCCGATTGTCTGTGTGTGTGTGTGTGTGTGTGTGTGTGTGTGTGTGTGTGTGTGTTCCAGACTATGAGGCAGGCCGGGTCGCTGGGGAATTCACCTGGGGCCCCAGAACTGTGACAGAACAACAGCCACATACATGGGGGTACCCCAGGCAATGAGGAGCTGCCTGAAGAGGGGGCTGAGGGGCAGAGGCCTCTGAGGGCCCAAGAGAGGCAGAGCTGAAGAGCTTCTGAGAGAAACTGAATGCACTGGCATTCGTCTGAGCTGCTCTTAAGGGAGCAGCTCTGGGAGACAGCGGATGCTGTAACCAAGACACCTGTCTGTCTCTAACCGTACTTAGCAGAGTACCTGGCACTTGGGCCTGAATAAATCCTACCCTCTAACATCATCACTCATTTACCCCTCACTACAATCCTACAAAGAAGGCAGGAACAACCACCCCCTCCTCACATAAATAAATGGAAGCTCAGGGGGTCAGGATACTGTCCAAGAACACACAGCTAATAAGGGGCAGAGCTAGGATTCAGACCAGGTCCCCACTGCTGCATCCCTGTAACCCAAAGACAGGAAAAGGAGGCCATCCCTTGTCCTTGACTCCTGGAACTGATCAGGCGGCCTAAGAAAACAAGAGACTCACCCCTCACGTCCTTGGGATAGTCTGGGATCCCAAGCAGAGTTGTGAGCACCCGAGACTGTGACTGGAGCTTGTCAGCCAAGAGCCACCCTCCCAGAGACCCTGCTGCCTCAAGGGCTTGGACTAGACAAACGCTGGGGTGGGGGCTGGGAGTGGGAGAATGAGCACCCTTGGGGCAGGACCTGCCAATCTAGTGTACTTTCTGAGACCCCTTGAAGGAGCAGTGGCTTTAAGCAGCCACTGGAAAAACAAGATAAATCTATGGGCTGCAGCACAAATGAAATAATCTCAAGCCTCAGCCAGCTTGGGCCACTCTGATCTCAGCTTTGGTCCAGCTGACTTCCTTCTATCAGAACCATTCCCTATGGTAACGGCCCCACCCCCTGCGGAGGCTGAACCTGGGGCTGGCCCAGCAGCGGGGAGACTTCAGAAGGAACCCAGGCAGGAAGAGCTGAGGAGGCTGGCCCTGAGCAGGGATAACAGATGGCAGGAAAACAGAACTGCATGCTCCTTGGCACCCACCCAGCCGACACCCCTTACCTCCCAGCTGCCGAGGCACAACGTCCACCACCACGGAGGTGACCCTGGTATACCAGTCATACTGCAACAGAACACAATGGTCAGGCTCACCAGGGGACTGGCAGTGCCCTCAGGGCAGGGAGGGGAGGACCTGAGAGAGGCCTGATGTATCTCCTTTCTGGTGACCTGGAGCAGATGTCTGGAGGGGCCTTTGACTTTCACTAGGGGCCCTTTTACAAGGACTGAGACTCTGTAACTGCCCATTATATCCCAGCCCCTTGCAGAGCCTGGCCACGTGCAGATGAGAAGCAAAGGGAGGAGCATTCTCGTAGACAGAGGATGCTCTCAAGGTGGTGAGTTTTGATTGTGCAGAGCCCCCATGACAGCACTCTCAGCCTCCAGGCCTTGCCTGGAGAGAAGGAAGGGCAGAACTCACACCATCACTGTACCCAGGACAGGAGGTCCACTGAGGAGGCCGTGGGGAGATGAAGCTGACCCTCCAGCTCTCATCTGCCATCCCCTCCTCTTGCTGACCTCCCCCCACCCCCACCCCAGCTCACCAGGCACAACTGGCCACACTGCTGATGTGGGACCAGAGATGGGAACCTCAGGTAGACGATGCGACATTGGTCTGGGCTCAGCCGGGGAGAAGAGACAGCCAGAGAGTCATCCGAGAGGAGCTCTGGACCAGACAGAAATGCGAGCATCATGCAGGCTGCCAGGGCCAGTGTGTGTCAGTGAAGCACAGGTAGGTGCCAGCACTTACCACACTTCCCCCCGATGAGGTCTACATAGTACAGGGCTGACCTGGAACCACCAGAGAGACACTCAGCTTCAAGGCCAGTCTGAGCTGCAAGGCCCCCTGCCCTGCCCCTTCGACTGTCCTCACCTTCGATTGGTGCAGAAGCGGATGCCCAGCCGGAAGGGCTCATGCCACCAGCCCACAAACACAACACCTGTGTCTCCAGGGGCCCAGAATGCCTGTAAACAAGACCACAGGGCAGGTGTGAACAAGGGACAGTAGCTCAGACAGGGGCCCCAGACTTTCGGAGTGATGTAGGCCAAGTCAGCACTAACCTGTCCAGGGGACACACTCTCAGGGACCCCCTCAAGCACAGAGATGTTGCCACTCTCGACATCCAGCACACAGAGTACAGGCGTGCATTTGGAAACCAAGTTTTCTCCCCAATCTTCGTAAAATAAAAATTGATCCCCCTGAGAACACAAGACACTCAATGCCCAGCCTGTCTTGCAGGAGACGGCCCTGCCCCCTAGAAGGCAGTACCTCCCTGGTTCTGATAGGCACAGTGTGGGCAGAGAGCATAGTAGACCCCAGCGCTGCCCTGAGGGGCCTTCATGGACTGGCCATGGCCATGAGCACCTTAATGGCCTGGTCTGGCTTCTTCAGCCTGGCCACCTCGTCATCGCTGCCACTGACGTCCAAGGCTTTGGTCTGAAAGAAGGACTCAGCCTTGGGGCGCTTCTTCTCTGCCACGTATAATAAGTGTGTCTCCAAGTGCGACCAGGACAGGCAGCCAAAGCAGTCTGGGTGCAAGGAAGGCCGATCAGGGGGAGCCCTGGGCTATGGCTGCCCCTCCTGTCCGCCCTGCCTGCTCACCAGCCAGATGCCTCACCATCCTCATAAACCAGCCCATGTTTCTCCAGCGCTGACAGGTTGAAGCTCTTGAGCTTCCGGTTCTTCTCCCAAACCTAAGGACATCTGGGAGTCAGGTTGCCTATCCTCCAACAGAGCCTTATCCGTGGGACTGAGCCCCCAGTTACCCACCACGTGGTCCTAGGCAGACTTACCTCCAAAAACTGCTTCTCCTCCCCAGCGCCCGGGCCTCCAGCCTTGCGCAGCACAGCTTTCATGGTGCCTGAAGGAGATTCTCTGCTCAGCAGCCTGAGGAGGATATAGGGGAGCAGGTCAGTATTACCTCCCACCCAGTGATAGCCCATCCTGTCCCCTTATTGGCCACAACCTCTTAGACAAGATTCTTGAGGCTCTGGCCCACAAGCACCCCTGCAGCCCTTCTAGCCCTACCACGGCAGCTGCCTTGCCTCCCTTCCCTGGGGCAGGGACTCTAGTCCCAGCCCAAGTTTGCAGCAAGCCTCCAATGCTTGTGACCATGTCACTAGAGACTACCTGAGCTCCCAAGGGGGCAGGGATCTGGCTCCTGGCTTCCCTTCTGGGCCCTACCCACACCAAGGCACAGGGTGGGCATTCAAAAACGGTTTGCAGATGGCTGCGGCCTTGCCTACAACCTTCCTCCCTCAAACTTACTCGCCCCGGGTCTCCACACTGTTGCCCGCAGGCCCTGCAAACACCACTGAGTCCGCATCATGGAACACCAGGTACTGGCGGCAGAATCGGATGTTCTCCATGCGTTCCAGGTCCCTCTGGGTCCACTCTGCGAGGAGAGGCATGAGGCTGCTCAATTTGACCAGTCCCAGCACAGGCTACCCCCTCCCCTACCCCACCTCTCTCAGTCTATCTCCAGATATTCTGGGGGGCAGGATGGGCAACACTTGGCCACAACTCTCAAGTCTAGGCCTCCAGAGCCTAGGCTGACAACGTCTTGGAGAGAAACGATTACTGCTCCTAGCATCCACCCTAGAATCTTGAGAGCAGGCGTGGGACACGATGACGGGGGTGACCCTTACAAGGCCCACACTCTGCACTCATGGGCACCATCCCATAATACCCCAAATAGGCCCCCCCCCATACACCTGTGTGCACAGACCTCTTATGGATGCACTGTTCCATACCCACACTCTCCAAGCCCGGCCTTCTCCACACACCCGTGTGCACTGTCAGGCAGCTAGCCCTCCACGCCCCCCTCCTCTCCACCGACTCCCCTCCATACACACACCAGTGTGCACCGTTCGGTAACAACCCCCGTACTGCGTGGTGACCTCCGGGCCCAGGCAGGCGGCGCTCAGCGCGGGCTGGCGGCTAAGGCCCCGGTACAGCGCCGCCGCCTCTTCGGGCTCTCTCAGCAGCACCTGCGCAGGGGACACAGCAGGGTCAGGCCCGGCCCGGGCTGCAAAGACCACGGGAACCGCGGGCCGACACCTCACCTGCCGCTCCATGGTGGCTCTGGGCCGCCAGGGTGAGGCGGGGCGTTCAGGCGCCCGGAAGTGAGAGGCCCGGCCAGTCTCCGCCGCGGCCTTGCAGCGCAGTGAGAGGAGCGGGACTTTCGACGAATGAGCGAGGACGAGTAGCCGAGGGGCGGGGCCTCGATGGTAAGGAGGTGGGGCCTGCGAGGAACGAGTTGGAGCTGTGGCCGCAGGAGTCCTGGAGGGGAAGAGCAGGGACCTCGGGGAAAGGAGCAGGCCTTTCGGGGTGGGCTAGGCTGGAGAGAGGCGAGCTCTGTGGGCCAAGGCCCGGCCTATTACTGGGAGGGCAGGGAATGGGGTCTCCGAGGAGAGGGGGTGGCGCTGTGGAAACGGAATAAAGGAGCGGGTCTGTAGGGAAGGGCGAGGTGTGTGAAGAACGACAGGGCCCACGGGAGGAGGGCAGATGAGGCCGGACGGGGGTGGGCCCTAAGCATCCGGGGGCAGGTCCTGAGAGGCTGCGGACCGAGGACTTCGAAGACGCGGGGGTGGGGTGGGAGGGCGGGGCTGAGCCCTGCGAGGGTAAAGTCGAGGAAAAGAGAGATGAGGGGCGGGGGCCTGAGAGGCAGGGGGCAAGCCGAAGTTCGCCCCCGCTGGGGTCTTCCGCAGCTCG